>NW_021680362.1:961517-1055239 GCF_001412515.2 Diachasma alloeum
TCGACTAAACTCTCTCTCACCCCCCCCTCTTCCTGCCGCCCTCTGCATCCCGCCCTCACTCCCATACGATCCATAGGGGAATCAACTGCAGTTTTTTTCCTTTCTCATCCACTGGGACGGTACATATTAACTGCAGGGACGATATCACTACTGTTTCTCTTCCACCCCCACCCCCGCTCTCTTTTTCAACCCCTATTTTTAGTACAAAACGTGTGGGTATATATAATACGAATGGGACGTTGGCCTCTTGCCGGCTACCGGGTGAGATTAATTAGTTCCGTGAGTTTCGATATTCATGAACGAGTTATTCCTCCTCTCTCCCCCCTCCCCCCACCCTCCCTGTTTGCCACAAAAACTGTGAGTTGTGCCGTACATGCAAAACTGTACGTATCATATAATCCACGAAATCCCACGCCTCCTCCCCCTGATGCACCACGCGGAAGCCACAGAATTGTTTGGGTCGGCGTCGAGCAACTTTCCATCTCCGGGGTTAACACTCCAGTCCCCCACTTGTATCCTCTAATAAACGTATTTCCCATTCCCATTGTTTTTATTTTTGTTATTCTACATTTGACCTGAATACGGGATTGCATATTTCTGAAACAAGTGCCACATGAGAAATGAAAATTAAGGGGAGATGAATTGAATTTTGTCGCTGGATGAATTTTTTTATGGTGGGACAGTGATACTACTAATTGGTTCGGCAAATGGACACTGGGGCATTAGTTGCATCGGTGGGATTTTTCTGAATTGTGGAAGAGCCTAAAAAACTGAAATGTTCAGTGACAAGTCGCATCATGTCGGATTGATAAATTAAGTTTTTCTTTTTGTTGTAGCAATATCCTTTGTTTTCACAGGACTAAATTTATTTTTTTACATGGACACGTACCGACGGCGGTGGCTGTGTGGTTAGAGTGTGGGATTGGCATGCGGAAGACCCGGGTTCGATTCCTGACTGGGGGGGCCAAAATTTGTGACACTCTAAATCTCACGGTTTCATTGTCGAGTGGGGGTCTCGCAAGAGACGACTGCAACTGGACCGGTTTTTCCCTCAAATGATGTTTTCCCTTGTCCTTAGGCAAATGTGGTACAGGGGGTTGGGGGGTGGGAAGGGAATAAATCGTAAAAACCCGAACGGGTATACGAGAGGAAAAAAATTTTTAATACATGGACACGTCTTTAATTTCATGTTGGGGGTAATTCGGACTTACCTCTAACGACCAGTGTCATCTGACTATAAAATTCTAGATTTTTCTAGAAAATTCGAGAAAGTTCTCCGGTTTTCTAGAAAATTCAGGAAAATTCTCCAGTTTTACAGAACAATTTAAAAAATTCTAAAATAAAAAATTCTAAAAATTCTAGGAGTTTCCGAACATTCGCACATTTTCTAAAAAATTAAATTAAATTAACAAGACACGAACATGTCGACGCACGCGCACTTGAATAACAATCCACACGTGCTCATTACAACTGTAAGTACTGTATCAAAGATACAGCCACTTAGGATTTTTTAGGAAATATTTTTCTTTCTGAAACATGAGAAAATATTTTTATACAAAAATATGCTCGATTTGATCCTTAAAAAGGATCGCTTAGCCTCTTAGGGGCGGGGCGGGAGGGAAAGGTGGAGGGATGGATAGACAATTTTGTTGAAGGAACAATAGAAAGCAGAGGTCCATGACAAGACAGTGAAATCATTGGGGTTAGAATGCCATCATGCGAATAGCTGACAACTGGGGAGCTGAAGTCCAATGTATAGATATCTCTGGGGTACAAAGGGGTGAAGGAAACGGATGGACGAGGGAGGAAAGGGCGGAAGGCGCCCTTGGAATCCTCGACTTCCGGGTGTATGATAAGTTTCACTGACATCGTCTGGAAATTACCCTTCATACCACCCATTCATCCATTAATTTTAATTAATTTCTTATTCAAACAAGCAGAAAGATTGCCCATTGCCTGCCAAAGCATGTGTCTACTAACTAAAAACTAATTTTCTCTGTTGATAAATTATCAGCGATAATGCCCCTTGTGCTCCGGACTTGTGGGAAGTTATATACGGCTATACAAGATTTATTAGACACGAAATAATTTTTTTCCCTCAGTTCAAGTTTCTCACTTTCAAATTCCGTAATTTTCTAGAAATTCCACATTTTTTATTATTCCCTCAGAGAATAGTTGAAGGGCTAATAACCAAGATGGAAATTGCCCCTGAGCTTTCCACCCCCTTCCCACCTCCTACTCCCTTCATTATAAGAAATTTTCTACTGCTCATTGTCAGCCCTCAACTCAACAGTCTCGATATTCCTTTTCAATCCTGTCGCTTCGTCTCCTCCTTACAATTTCTTTCCCCTTTCTTTACATTCATTCCTTCCTTCCCCCCTCCCCCCACCAGCAAGCCTTCAATCCTCACTGATCCTCAGAAAGATTAAATATTGCCCCACAAGAAAAAAATCCCCCCTCTCCATTCTCACGATTCTCACAATCTGGGATCGATATTCATTTAGTAACTTTCATTTCGTGTCTCGACAAACGGTGGACCATTTGATTGCCAAGGAATTCTCTTCCTTAAACAATTGAGCAACGTGATTTTAAAGTAGAAAGAATAGAGTGGCGCGGCGGAGGGAGAGGGGAGGAGGGAGAGGAGGGAGTCTCGCGACATTTAGAGACGCTCTATCGATTATGTTACGCTCGGAGTGGAATCCACCTTCAATTACGCACGAACAAAAGACAAGAAGGCGCCGAGTCACTCTGCATTGGCTTGATGAATCGTCGAGTCATGTCGTGTACGGGCGCTGGTAAGTCGATTCCTCAAAACCTACAGCATCGTTAATCCTTTCGTGGAAAGTTACTCTTCGATGAGAGTATTTTTTCAGTAGGAACGGTGATGCACGAAGATGGATGATTCGGGGAGAAGGGGGAATGATGGTAACGATTAGGAGGATTAATTGATTGTTGTAGCGATCAATCAATTTGTTTTGTTGGTTTTCTAGGGTAATAATACACGTAGTTTTTTTTAGGGGGGCTGGTGCATGTACCACCCACCTGAGGAAAATGAGTCGTTTTTTCCAGCCGCGCTCTCTACAAGTTCTTCGAAGGTGTTTACTCGGAGATGTGAGGAGGACAGATTTTTTATTAACATTAAACATATTTAATTATGTCATTCAATTAGTGATGCCGTGAGCGACTTTACGAGACAATATTTTGGAGAGATGGTCTCGGACTCAGTGAACATAGAAATCTTTGGTCTCGTTTTAGTCTCGAAATACGCAGTATGGACTCCTCTCGTGATGACTCCGAGTCAATTTATCTCATCTCGGTCTCAAGCTTTTCATATTTTTAATGCAAAATCTCGGTTTTTGTCTCATCTTGATTTTCTACATATAAAAAACGTAAAAAACCGGAAACCGAGCAAACATTAACGATCAAATCTTAAAAATTTTGAATATATCCTAAAAACAAAAATTTTTTTCGTTCTCTGTGTGTTTTGACTGAAAATACAAGTGAATGAGAGAATTCTCGTCTATCTTCGGCATTTCCTGCGAAGCAGTAAAACGATTCACGTCGACTTAATTCTTACCTGAGTTATTGAATAATATCTCCGGATATAAAGGGGATGTCGATATTTTGGTAATAACTTTTTCTGTAGTGCGAATTGAGAGCTAGAAAAAATATTATAACAAAAATTTTGCTACCTGCCTTCAATTCCGAGATATTCAGTGAAAACTGACCAATAGTCAAAATTAACTTGAATCGTTTTATCACTTCCAAAAACTGTCCATGAAATTCCGTGTGGGTAATTAAAACAACTCCATATTAAAATATACCTCCTTCCATCCTTAATCCTACCCTCCGCATAACCACCTCCACAAAAAGCTGTTCCAATTTTTGTTGTAAATTTTATTATTAGAGAATCATCTCGACAGGTTTTCCTTTTGCCATTATTTTTACTCTCTCTTCCCTTACGGTGGCATTACCCAGCCTCATAAAACCGCCCAAACACAGTACAGTCGTTAGCACGCATTGCGAGGTCACCATTCCTTATGGCCTTGTAAACGCGTCCCCTCAGAAAAAACCAAGAGAGACAAAAAGTACTCATCAAATGAGTAAAAGCGAAGTGAAAAAACTCAGTGGACACATCTCTCTCCTGGCGCACCTATTCGTTTGCCCACGAAAATGACGACACTCCGAGTCGTAAAACCACGAGAAGGGTATTTGATGTCATATAGGAAAAGTGGAGAGAGTGCGATCGTAAAGGGCCCGGGAGTCCTCGCATGGATCTCTCCCCAGCGAATTCTCTGCTAAAATCAATTATTTCGCATCGCTTCTCGCATATCTCTCTGCATGATACCTTGTCGTTTTATATTCCACTTGTACTCCCTCGAAACATGGGAATCTTACTGGAAATAAATGGTCTCAGCTATTTCCCATGATTATTTTATTATTGTATTTCTGACGTGAAACGTGGATATGCGGTGAATTTACAGATGACTCGTGGATTATTTATCAAGGGATTGAGTATTAAATCTTTAACTTGCGGGAAAAAATAGGAAATTTTCACTTCACGAAGATATCCATTTACGGCTACAGTGGACTCTGGTTAGAGGCATATTGGTTAGTTAATTAGTTAGTTAATTCAATTATCTTGAATGAACCATGTTGGAGGTAACGAGTATCTTTAAACCTGAATTATTCAATTATTCCGCGCAGATGAAGGAACATGGAGTGCTTATACAACTTTGCCATGAAGAAATGAATGGCAATTACTTCGGAAATTTCATCTGGATTAATCAGGAAGTATCTTTAGACCACTTGGGTTTATTACGAAAAGTGAGAAAATATATTTTGTTGCTCATAAAAGTCCCCACAAGAAATGTATTCTGAAATTTTTCCTCAAAATTGTGAGATTTAGCGATATCCCAAGTACAAATATATCTGTTCCCTTTGAAGATATTCGCGAGACGATGTCTGAACAATATTTCCCTAATTACCGAAATCGTCGAATTTTTTTTTGTAGTTCAAACGATTCTATCTATTATAGCAACTAAAGTGCTACCCTCATGACATGTCAGATCCGTTTGGGACACCCTGTAAATGAATGTGTCGCGTGAAATTGGTGTTGAAAGTTGTGCTTATTAAAAAAAAAGTTGTGCTTATTGTATTAAAATTGATTTTTCGTATCAGATGTAAAACTTTAATAGTACACGGAGAAAAAAAATCAGAAAAATTACTGTGCCAGCCCCGGAAAATTTTCTATATGGAGTACAAGAATTTTTCATCGTAAATCCGACAAAAATTCCTGTAGCGCACGTCAAAAATTTCGGTTTTGGCATGACAATTTTTCCGGGTCCGTCCAAATGGGCCTGTTTTACTGTGCTATACCACACGGAGAGAAATGTCCAGTAAAAATTACGGAACTCACAATTCACTCACCGATTACAGAATCGACTCAGAAAATTTAAGTGACGGTATGGTATTTTTTCACAGGAGATTCACATCAAAATTATGGAACGCTCCGGAAAAATTCCGTGATAGTTCCATAAAATTTCCTACAACGACATTTCGCTCCGGAATTACGGAAAAGATACATAATTTTTATTGAATATTTCTCTCCGTGCACTGTAATTTTTCTGGGATTTTTTTATCCGTGTAACATCAAGGAAATAAAGTATTGTTTTTTCGTATGATAATTCGGAATTTTTTCAAACTTATGATGCGTAAAAATACTTAAGTTCTCAACCGGAATAGTTGGGTGAATTAGGTGTTGCTCCGGCGGATATCCGAGTGCCGGTTTAGTGCGGTTAGTAGTTGGATGGGTGACCGATTAGGAACACCCGCGTCCAAAAATTTCGGAAGGTAGGTACGGTGTAGTGGCCTAATGTGCCCCTCTAGTCAGTGTGACAGACGGACACATTAGGGCTCTGCACAATCAGCCGGCTGTACGACTGGGGTTTTCCATAGTTTCCCGTGCAGTCCTAGCCGGAATAGAATACAGTTAAGAGTAAGAAGTATCCCATGGTGGCCCATGGTAACGCAGATAAAAGCTCAGAAGAGAGGAAGTGGGAGAGGCAATGCAGACGAATGGGGAGCCTATAAAACCGTAATGGTAGTAGGAAAGAAATATGAATGAAAAAAACTTAATTTCTTCTCTTCAGATTTTCATTCATCACTAACTCAGAAATCCCTCTCATGAATTTCATGAATTTAATATTATTTGATCATCGTCAATGGAACACAATTGACTCTCTTCCATTTTTGAATGTACCAAATAACGCAACTATATAATTTATATACTGAGAAAAAAAATTACGTTTGCCAAGGAGTCATTTTCTTTGTTCTCAGTGCATACTCTTCTCATAATTTGAAACAATTAACCGTATCGATAGAGCTACTTTGAAAGTTCCAAGAAGAATGGATTACACCATTGATTTTTGCGTCATTCGTGATTAATTTCTATAATGAATTTCCATAAGAATCATAAAATGTAATAAACTCTATTTTTCCATTCTTGGATAGGAAGAAAAATGATAGATTTTTCATGATTTCAATGGTAAGAAACGCAGTCTCTCCACAAATGTTTCAGGTAGAAATCTAGTTTTGATAAAAAATCTGAAAATATGCACGACATAACCTCTACAAATCCCTCCACAACAGAAATCCGAACTTGAATTGCATCCTCCTTAATTAATGCACATGCAAGCTGCTGCATCCCCGTTTAACGCCGTCAACATTCCCGACAACTTGACTCAGCGATGCGTAATTCATTGTTCCAAGTCAGTTGATAACTCCGACACATCAATCAAAGGCGTTAAAGGTGACGAGAATCCTCGAGAAATAATATTAAACTCTTGAAGTAGTTCGGTGTAAGGTCGACGGTTGCCAGTTGGCAGGAGTTCTCCTTCGCCTCGAGGCATCATCTTTGATGAAGCGATGTGGCATGCATGCCACGGCCCTAATAAGACCCGACGCAGTGCCATCCAAGTGTGTGGCATAGTTTTCCCACAAAGACAGTGTGCACACAAACACCCCATCTAAAATTTCCGAGCCTCTTATTTTCTCTTTCCAATTTCTGAACAGGGGAGAATTTCGTATATTTTGGGTGCCTCTTGCAGCCACTCCATCTTTCCAGTTCTTCTCAGCTCCACCCAATTTCTTATTCTCCTCGTTCTCTCACTGAGAATGCAAATTATTTGATTCCCAGAGTCGAGACAGCTGCAGTGCAGCGGAATAAGTACCTCCAAGACAAATGCCAGACTCCGACTGGAAAGTCTCTCTTCTGCTGGTTCCACTTCATCATGATGAAAATAATGTGCAATTATCCTTGGTAACATCTTCAGCTCCATCGGGCGTCGAATGAATACGTTGAATTAGTTTTTTATTTGTTGCTGATTGCGGTATGTTTACATGAGCTGCTTCAGTCAATGAAGTTACAAAGTTCTTGGGAAAATTATGGACAGAATTCCGTGAAATTAACGTTGATGAAAAGAAATGAATAATTGATGAAATGATTATCTGAAAGATTTTTAAGGGTGTAAAAGTCAAACAAGTGGGAAATTGCTCTTATATTACATATAGTATGGTTATTTTTACTAATAAATTAGCAATATGCTGCCGAATGGTTATTTTGCACATTATGTCCTTCTATCATGTATAATTCATTCTTTATTTCGTTTTATTAAATTGAATGAGATTTCTTTTTAAATAATTTTGTCAGATTTTCAAAAGAGTTGAATGTTATTCTTATTGTTATTGTCATTTGAAAACAAAATTCATTTTCATCCATTCATTAACGAACAATGAAAGAAGAACTTTATTATATACACGCAGAAAAATGGTTTAGTTGAATTGAATAAACTTTACTTAAATCAAATAAATCGTTTATTTGATTCTAATAGAAGATTTATTCGATCCAAATAAAGTTTATTTAATTCAAATAAACCACCTGTCTGGGTGTACACACCCAGAATTAATAATTTTTTGAAATTCGGTAAAAAACTGCCAGACAAGAGATTAATATTCCCTTTTAATGCCGAAAACTTTATTGAAATGAAATGTAATTTTCCCTGGAGGAGTGAGATTCCTGAGTTTTTGCAGAGAAAGTATGTTAAAAGGATAAATTTTTCGTCTTATTTTCAGTAAATTCCAACTTTAGTCCTTTCGCTAATTTTTATATCAACCGTTGGTCTCATGCAAACGTAGGGCTGTGCGTACAGGACAGACAAAAATTAAATTGTCACTCCCAATTGTTACTAATACTTGCTGAAAATTCGCGCATAAAACCATAATTTTCATGAAATCGCCATCATAAATCAACATTATCTTTGCAACGTAATTTTTACGTTTCAATCGTGGTACTTTTTCTGAAAGTTTTTTCTCCACGTACTCCTTCCGTGTATTGATTCCGATATTTCATTACTTTCATTCAGCTATTAAAGTGAAATTCCGAAAGTGTTAATTTATTTTACCGAGATGATGATGATAAAACAGTGAAAGTTGTCCCCCGATGAATTCGTCTCCAGGAGACGTCAGAGAATAAAAAATAAATTACCGAAAGGGATTTTTTCCCGCATTCTGGGGTCTTTTCTTTCTCATTTCCAAGCGTATCTCAACCCCGAGAATACCACGATGCCCCTAAACCACTTCCCCCCACCCCTCACTCACTTCATTTTCCTTTATTTTCCTGTCGGGAGTCGTCCGCCTTATTCCGGAGAAAACTCCTCGTCTTTCTTTCTATCATCCCCCTTCGAAATGTTCCTGTGGTCTATATACCACTAGACCACCCCTCAGACTTCACCAAGATCCTTCTTTTTTTTCTCAACTAGCAACCCTCGTGTTACTTTCTCCCGGCAATGGCCCTGCCGCTATATTACTGAGGAGGAGAACTCTCCCCATCAACGACTCAGACGAAACGAGGGGGCACAGCCAGCAAATTGATATTAAATGCCTTGGCTGGTCACCTTGTATATTTCTTTATTAACTTGCGCACAACGGGACCATTCTGGGGAGCCATTCCTTATGGTTTCACGCGACAAAAAAACCGCACATCTTCAGCGAGAATCTACCTTTTTATTTCGCCCTTTTAGGCGGGGATTTCCTTTCTCTTTAGATTTGTCAGTTGTCTCTTTGGGTTTTATCTCAGGGGTGTTTTCGTGGTGTAGTATTATTTGTTGGGGGTATTCATGTGTTATGGAATATTTTTAATGAACCGAGTATTTCGGCGTGGTCGAGATCACATAGGAATTATAGATTTTAATTGAGCGAAATTTCAAGTCAATATGGTGGAATATGAAGGGGAGACGTTTAAAGTTAAGACCTTGAACTTTATTTCAGACGGAGAAAATTATTTGGTGAATTTCAACAACTAGTTGTTGAAATTTAACAGCTAATAGACATTGATCGAGTTTCAAGGTACAAGTGATTGCGGGATTGTTTCCAAATGTATATATGTTCTCACCATCAACTCTGGTAGACAAACTTGATTCAATTGATTGAATTAGAGGTTCAAACTGGTTGTTTTTTGTCGATAACCACTGCCAAAATTTTTTTGCTGAAACTTCCCGTGATCCATCAAAAAATTGACCAACGTTTATCGAAATTTAACAAACGATTGTCGAATGAAATTGAAAAATCTTTTCTGAATTTTAATTAATTTGTTGTGGAATTTCACCAACTAATTGTTGGAAATCACTGACTAGTTGTTGAAATTCAATAATTGGTTGGTAATTCATTTTTTCAACAACTACTGAATTTCAATAACTGGTTGTTGAAAGTGAAAGACAAATTGTAGATTATTGCGAAACCATCTTCCCGGCGAGACATTGATCGATTATCAAGGCAAACTTGATCGATTTGATTGAATTAGAGGTTCTTTTTATAGACTTTTTGTTCCTTTTTATAGATAACCACGGCTAAAAATTTTTGGCTGAAACTTCTCGTTCTCCATAAAAAAAATTGACTAACATTTACCTAAAATTTAACAAACGGTTTTCAAATAAAATTGAAAAATATTTTCTGAATTTTCATCAATTAATTGTTGAAATTCACCAAATAATTTTCTCCATGTACAGAGATTTCTGCTGTAGCAGACATTGAAGGGTCATTTAATGAACTTTACCGTGATATATGACATATATATATGAGCGATTTACCTTGATATATAAAACGAGGGAAAGAGCTGATTAGTTTTTGCAGTAGAGCATAAGAATGTTTCTGGGTCTACGCATTTTGTCATTGATTTCTGGAAAAATTGTGTAGGGAATTTTTCACCTCGAGTTTTCAACATATACTCTACGAAACATTTCCACTGAATATATCATAGTCCTTCCATACATCATAAACATCAATTTATTGAGAATCATCTCAGATTACGAACGATACGATTTTTAAGATAATGATAAATCACTGAAAAACGATCACATGAAATCAAATATTGCCCACATCATCTTCAATTGCATCCCAAATGCCCTGAAATTGCCGATGAATCACGTCCATTTGTTAAGGAATGACGTCACTATTGTATTCTACAACCAAAGGAGATGATGAAACAGCTGGAGTAATTGGAGAGATATATTTTTACCCAATCACCTCATTTCTACAAAAATGTTCGAGATATAATGAAGCATCATTATTTTCCCACTGTAAAAAATTCAATTCTCGTTGTTACTCTTTTCAGAAAAATACCACCCACATTAAAAGCCCTCGATTCTCCTACCACCAGTTGTATCATATTTCACGTGACCCGGTTGTTATTGATAATTCACCTCTCACGCGATTGCCCACGTGTATGTGCACCGCAGAAGGTATACCCATCCAAAGCGCATTGCCTTTAAGACAGCAACTTGCGGAAGTCGGTTAACCGTTTAACGAGACAACATCTCGAAATTCAGGGTGGAGTCAACTTCCGGTTCATTAGCGGACATGTGCGTCTCGTTACTGAAACTTCGCTCACAAATCATCGACGTGAGAGTTATTAGAGATTGACCTTGAGAGGGAAATTGTCCATTAAATTCTCAAATTATGTCATCTAATATTAAGACAAAACTCATCGCGTGATTAATCGTTCCTCTATTGAGCGGGCGATACTCCCGAGCTAACAATTAAGGATATCCAAGTACTTTGGCTAGTTTTTCTCCAGTGAAATGCTTTTTTAATTTTGTAGTTGAACATCAGAGCTTTCATTTGAGCCCCAATTGAGCCCAAGTTTCCAGACATTTTACAATTATTTTATTGTTTAAACTTTGCAGTATTGAATTCGAATCTCGATATTGAACCGTTAGAAAATATTGTGAAAATCTGAAAAAATTGCCACGTATAAATTGCCACGTAAATTCTACGATTTGTTACGTAAAAATTAACCACTCGTCTGATGACTCACCGCTATGGGGACAAGTAGTTCCATAATTTTTCCCCAGCGATTGAGAAATTTTACGGAACGGAACGTAAAAATAACTCACCAACTTGATAAAAATTGTTGAACGTTCAAGAATTTTTAATTTTGGAGGCATAATAAGTCTTGAAGTTTCTGACAATTTAGTACTTTGTTCGGTGATGAACCTGAAAATTCACTGATTCACGTTTCAGATTTCTTCTTTTCCATTTCTATAAAAATTGCCGGATAACGTTTCCCCATTGCCGATTACGTGAATTGTTCCGTAATTTTTACTGAATATTTCTCTCCATGAATAATCCTCAACATCAACTCCATCCACAAAGGCTGACTTGAAAAAAAAATATAAGAAAGTTCTTTCAAAAATATTTTTAAAATTTCCACCTCAATCCTCTCAATTTTCCCACCGAAACCCTCGAAATTCGATATGTGATGCATCGACTCGACTAATGCCCCTAAGAGCACGTTCGTGAGTTACATATTTCAGTTGCCTTTTATCCGATCAACTCAACCCAGGCAATCCCTCCCCCAGCCCCGAAATTCAATATCAAACTCTCTAAAAATAAGAGAACCATTTCCAAATGTGGTCGAATTCTTGACCCTCTGTATAATCTCGCTCGTGTGCCTTAAAACTACAAACTCCATCGCAAAAGGGACGCGGAGACCGACAAAAAAATTAATGGCCCCACGTCGGATGCAATCGCCTCTTCTGAAATAGATTGTGTGCCTTTCCCTCGCATAAAAAAAAAACCAACGTCTCCCCTCTTTTCCGCGTAAAACTGAAAATTCGCTGTAGCCGCAATGAATCATCCCTCGTTTCTCTTTCACTTCCTCCGCTGTCGCGTTAGAAAACAACATTTATCCTGAAGCAAAAGACGTTACAATAATTTCAGTATCGACATTACGCTGGGATATATATGTAGCATCGTGTTTCTTGGGACCAGCGTACGTAGGAGAGGTAGAGAAGAAAGGAGGAAGTAAACTGGAAATGGACCTCAAGACGACGATGTAGAGTGAAGAGTGCGGCACGGGAAAGGGGCACTGAGGAAGGTTATGCCTTGAAGGTACGATAAAAGTAAAATGCCTTTGGTATAAGCGCACCTTGTCCCAGCTATATGTCAAGTTTTACGTGATCGCCTTAACAAACAACGACAGTATCGGGGAATATCTTGCCAGCTGTGTACAATCAATAACTTCTTTTACACCTCCCCCGAATAATTGTACAGAGGTGTGTAGCGTTATTGAACGGTGAGAGTATATTGAATAAAGGGGAGAATGGTGTCGAGAAAATGGGGATTTTGAATCACCGCACAATAAGGAGAGGAATATAAATTTATGAAGGTGGGAGGGAGTATATGGAGTCTTTCAGAAAATTGAGAGTAATGGTGGACTTCATTATGAATTTATTTGGGTGTCGGAATTACGAAGATGTTTTGCGGGTGTATGATACATTAACAATTTCAGGAGTTAGTGTTATGAGATTTTTTATGCTTTTGGTTCTGGTGTTTTAATGATTGGTTGCTTTCTACTACTCCCAATGATGTTTTGGAATACGTTGTTGATCAATTTCATTAGCCATCGAACAGCTTGTATTTGTCTCTTCTCATATATCTGCTTTTGCACGTTGGCCTGATCAAGATTTGGCTAGGAAATAGCGGTCTTCATTATCTATTCATTTGGATAATGGAATAATAAAACTGTTTTGAGTAGATATGTCAATGACTCCGGGAGATAGTTTCATGTGAGCTTTTACTCGTTTAGCTCTGGCGTTTTAATGATTGGTTACTTGCCACTGATTCTAATGATATTTTAAAGTACGTTCTTGCTCAATATCATTAGTTATCGAACAGTTTCTATTGGTCTCTGCTCATATATTAAAAATAATTGACTTCATTATGTATTTATTTGGATAATGGACTAATAAAACTATTTTGAGCAGCTATGTCAATGACCTGCCGAGCTTCAATAATTGGTTGCTCTCCAAATATTTCAATGATGTTCAGGAATTGATTTCGGCTTAATCGCATCAGTTACATGGAGAGAAATTTTCGATAAAAATTATCCTACCGTTCTATGAAGGTGTATCATGGGTCATCGTTTCCTCATTTCTATCCCGAAATTTAGTAAAAATTAATATATGATAAAATCAAATTTCATTCTACGTTAGAGAAATTTTATCCTGACGCATCATAAATTTTACCCTTCCAGTCCAATAATTTTTACTCTACCAGCACGGTAATTTTTATTTTTATCAGAATGATATTTCTCTAATGTAGAATAAAATTTGACCCTCATATATTAATTTTTACTGAATTTCACGATAGAAATGAGGAAATGATAAGTCATGATATACTTTTATAGAACGGTAGGATAATTTTGGTCAAAAATTTTTCTCCGTGTATCAAACAGTTAGCAGTTGTCTCCTACCACATGTTGCTTATTCGATTTTTCATAGTAACTTATAAATACCTCAACTGGTTATATCTCACCACGTAGCTGACCAGAATCTGAACTCTCTTTGGCATCAGTAGAAAAAACTATCCATTGTTCATCATACTGTTACACGGAGAGATATATTCAATAAAAATTACCTTTTCCGTAATTCCGGAGCAAAATGTGGTTGTAGGAAATTTTACGGAACTGTTACGGAATTTTTCCAGAACGTTCCGTAATTTTTATCTGAATCTCCTGTGGAAAATTATACGATACCGTCACTTAAATTTTCTGAATCCATTCCGTAATCGGTGAGCGAATTGTGATTTCCGTAATTTTTACTGAACATTTCTCTCCGTGTAGGTCCAGCGGAAAATAAAGGGACCCACACGTTAATAAATAATTGGAGCGGTTTATTATTACAATCCGGGCAATACGATGACAGTTCCAATGAAGAACTTCCAGGAAGAATAGAAGGAACTTCTAAGAGACAGTCGTTCTTCAGAGCCTCCTTCAGATCATAGACAATTGAATTAGGATTCGAAGGGGAACACGTAACAATACTTATGCCTAAGTCAATACTTGTGAATATCTTCCTAGAAGACCGATCTTTTGACGATTCAGTCTATTCAAACAGAAGTTGTATTCCACATAGTACTCTATTTAAAAAATCAGAATGATGACTATCGATGCTGTGCAACATCTGCACGTAAATGCAACTCAAGACCCCAAACTGACAGGAAAAGAACCATCAAAACGCTATAATTCTTTCATCTAATCAAGAAAACCATCTGCTTCTGTTTCTAAACTTCCAATCCAGAAGCGAACCCATTAAAATAAAGACCCCCGACCATAATAAAGATCGCACAAAAACTATAAATTAATTATCTCACCTACCGCGTGCTGAACGGCGTTGTAAATGACTCCCCTACCTCGTATGTATCAGCAGCAGCAGCGATTTATTAACACAATTTGCCTACGTAAAAGGCACTAGTCTCCAATTAACCGGTCGGCATAGTCCTTGACGCGATACAGAGACCCCGCTACTTCTACTAAACTTTCATGCTGCAGTAAAAGCGACAAAAGTGGCCTTGAATGCACGTGAAACTACGGTGTACGCGCACGCCATCCTCTTCCGCACGGAACCCGAGGGCAAAAGTCCGGAAATAAAAAATATGCACAAGCTGTCACAGCTGGGTAGCAGTCAGCGAAGAGATGAGTTAAAGTTCCTAATATTTAACGCAACCAAGAGTTTTCACTCATTTTCCTTTGTTGAAGGTGCATGACGGTGAACCTATTTCCTCTCCACCGTCTAATATTTGTCCAAGTTTTAATACCGCATGGCCAAAAGGAGTGAGTCAAAAGCTGCCGCAGGAGAAGGCATTAGCCTCATTCGTGAGGCACTTTCAAGCAACCATTACCCAAAGTTACCTCACGATTAAGCTCCGAACAGAACAAGTAACTCTCGCCGTCTCAAGCTTTTCCCCCCGTTGTAGACTAATAGAACATAACTTTCTGCCTCTCCGGCAATGCCACTGGTGCAAAATTCAACTATTCTGGTATTCAAAGATCCTTAGGGGCTGAGGGGAGGAGGCTGACTAAAAGTGCAAATACCTTACTCCGGGTCTTTTTCCGTGCAAGTCATATCGATCAAGTTTTCCACTCCGACACGGGTTAAGCTGGAGCTTTTGCCCGAGCAAATGCGGTTGGAAATCGATTGCGTTTAAAGAGCATTAGAGGAACGGTAGAAGTCAAATGCGATTAATATTCTGATACTTAAGAATCGTTGGGGAAAGTTTATATGAATTTAAGGGATTTGGGGGAGGATTGTTTGTGGGGAAATGTTTTGGCTGAAGGAAGGGTTTTCGATGGATTTTTAGGGAAACTGGGAGGGGGGTGTTGAGCCATGGGGATCTTGGAGTGGGGAATGATTGGTTTGGGGACATTCTGAATTTTGCCGGTGACGTGTGCATGTTTGGTTTTGATGGTGAGTAAAAATTGTTCGACTATCTGAAAGAAGTTGATTGATAGAGAACTTTGAGGGTTTCTCGAATTGAAGGAACGATTTATTGACCACTTCGGGAACGATCAGTTGTATGGACATTCATTTCCTTATTCATCTTCTTAACAAAGGGTTTGTAATGGATTTTTAACGAAATTGGGGGAAGATATGGATTTACGGCGATTCTGGAGTAAGATATGATTGATTCGAGAACAATTTCAGTTTTGTCGTTGACGCTTACGTGTTTGATTTTGATGTTGAGGAAAAATTTGTGGACTATCTGAAAGGAGTTGACAGATAGCAAAAGGAAAAAATTGCTTGGATTGAAGGCACGATTTGTTGACCATTTCGGTTAATATGGAATTTTTGAGATATTCTTGATTTTCTGATTTATTTTCTAGAGAAAGCATTTGAGATGGATTTTTAAAAAATTAGTGAAAGATATTGAGTCAGGGCAATTTGGGAGTTAGAAATTATTGATTTGGGGATAATCTGAATTTAGCCGTTAACGTTTGCATATTTGTTACCAATGTTGAGGAAAAATTGATTGACTATCTGAAACGAGTTGACAAATAGCGAAATGAACACGTTGCTTCGATTTCAAGAACGGTTTGTTGACCATTTTGGTTAACGATCAGTCCGTTTGACATTCTTGATCTTCTTGTTAACGTTCAAGAAGTGATCATTGACGTTCGCATCTTTAGTTTGGATGTTGAGAAAGAATGATTGGCCTACATGAAAGGAGTAGGCCAATCATTCATTCGGAGATTGATAGGCAACATGAAGGGTTATTTGGATTAAAGGAACAAATTGTAGGCAATTTGAGGTAGCGATCAATTATACTCCAAAAGCATTCGATCACTTCGAAAATGAAAAAGATGAAGAGTATCTGGAGAACTGATCGTTCACCAAGATAGCAAATATTCAGTTCTTTAGAAACTCCTTTGTATTGTCCTTCCATCCAAGATGAATTTCATCAGCTCCTTCAACCAACAGCGGAAGCCAAGAAATATTTCGAACATCCTACACCCAAACATGCGTTACTTATTCCTGAACACGTTGATAATACTCCCTAGTCTCCATACCAAAACCCACCCTTATCGAAAACCAGCCGAAAAAAAACCCCAAGATTCGGTGTCCCCGAGGCATCCCTAGGGAGCGCCCAACGAGGGAGGAAGAGCCTCTTTATTTAATATCCCCAGGCTGGTGTCAAGGAGGTATATATAACCCGCCCTTACACGACTTCGCTCTCGTGGCCATTGGCCCACCCATTTTCGCCGAAAATTAGATACTGTACCTTCTGCACAAAAGATTCCGAACAGTATCGACTATCGCCACAAGTCCTGACATTTCGAAGAATAGAGAAGCTGCCAAGTGTACACTCTCTCAAAGATAAAAAAAATCTGAAAAGAAAGTGAAGAAGCTACTTTCTTCTTACTCTCAAGAACCCATGGAATAATCCACCCCGACTTTTCAAACGAAAATACAAGCTCGTCGGAAAATCCCCATTCCTTTTCTCCACGACTGGCCAGAGAAAATCTCTAGCGCCGTTGGAACAAATTTACACAAGATCTTCGTTAGTCTAAAGTTTTCAAACTAACGATCCTCTATCCTCTCTCTCCTTTCTTCATTTTTTTTCTCCTTCAATTGCTCACCCTCGCCCCTTTTTTCCTGACGAACTTTCGATGGAAGCGAACTTCCTGATCCCAAAACCACGTTATGCATACGTGGTAATGCATAAAGAAAATGTCCCTCCGAAGAAATAACTGGATAAAATGCTAATAACTCGTGGGCAAACGCCAGTGAGTCTGTGGATGTCGCCGGGGAGGTTATGTTGGCGCCGAGTGGACTCGAGGACGCTGTCTAAAGAGGGCGCGTTCTCTTCTCCGCCTCTTTGACGTTCTTTGCACCCAACGAGTAACTCTTAGCATCTCGTAAGAAATAAGCCCCCGGGAAACGGTTTCTCTTGTCCTCAGTGGGAAGTTGCACGCTTCCGGAAACTTGAAAACACTTTGGGTACCTCTGTATATTAAGACGCAGGGAGGTCGTAAGAGAGGGTGTGCGTTTTAACTGCCGCACGTGTGTTACTATTAGGTGGGTGAATGGGTTTTAACCTGTCGGATGTTGCAGTCAACTTTAGTCGTATGTCATTTTGCGGACGATGAATGATAAAGGTTTCGTTTGGGGGAACGAAAGAATTCTTTGGATGAAGAGTAAATTTTTTCCTGAAATGATCGCAAAATAATTTATAGTTGCATGAGGATGGATCATTATTCCAATTCATTTTTATTCACATTGAGTGAGTACTTTTTTTTAGAGTTTTATTGATCCAAATGAAAACGTTATCAGGTAGAAATTAAATAATTTTTAAATGACAAAGAGAACAAATTTATTAACACGCACGAAAAAAATTAATAGAAAAACCTATCGAATTCTTTAGAAAATTCTACTGAATTTCTATTAAACTTTCTATTAATTTTTGGCTGATTCTATTGACATGTTCAATAGAAAACATTCAATAGAAAAAGTCAACAGAATTCGATTTTTCTATATAACTTATTCTTTTCATATATTTCCTATAGAATTTCCTCACTCAAAATTTGAGCCGAGGGAATTCTATAGAAAATATCTCAATAGAATAAGTTCTACAGAAAAATTGAATTCTATTGACTTTTTCTACAGAATATTTTCTATTGAACATTTTAATAGAATCGGCCAAAAACTAATCGAACAGTTCAATAGAAATTCAATAGAATTTTCTAACGAATTCGATACGCTTTTCTATTAAATTTTTTCGTCCGTGAAAAACTAATTTTCTATTTCAGAGCAAATTGATCTTTTATTTGATTCTAATAGAGGATTCATTTGGAATGAATTTAGTATTGATTTCATGTAATTATACAGTTAGAACGAAATGGAAATTTAATGGAGAGTGGATTACTAATTCTCGGGCGATATTAAATTCGATCTAGGAGAAATTATGAAATTTTAGATTCCAATGAAAATTTTATGAAATTCCAAACTTTTCAACAACAGAAATATGAGGATTCCCTTACTTACTTAAATTTTCAATTGAAATATGAATATTCAGTATCAAATTACACTTAATTTTCAGTTAATTACCAATTCAGGAATGTACTTATGTGAATTTTCTTGATTTTTAGTAATTTTCATGGAATAATTGCACTGAACTTTATAGTTATCACTGATTGTAAAATAACATTTTTAATTTTCAAACACAAAGTTTCTTATAGTTGCCCGGAAACTGTCACTGGATGGAAATTTTTCTAGTAGTGAGACATTTTCATTGAAAAAAAGAGATGAATTTATTACTTTCCAAATGAAATAAATTTGAAATTACTTTCGAATAAAGAATTTTCTCTGATTCAAATACATGATTTCTCTAAATGCGGGGTATGCCCGATTCTCCGTTTTCCCAAACTATTGCCAACATGAAAATTTCCCAATACAACACAGATTCACTTGAAGAAAAACCATATTTTCCCAGTTTCGAATCGAATGTTATTCAACCAGACGTTTATTGTGTGATCCAGATATTGACACGCTGTCGAGACACAGAGGATTTATTCTCTCCTCTCTTTCTCCCGTTGAGCGTCAGTGTTCCGTGATTACTTGTGCGCGTGGCTTGGCACATAACGATGGAAAAGCACCCGGTGAAAATCATCTGACGCGTGTAATGCGGTTTTTATTAAATCCCTCCCTTTTCCGGGCGCGACGCAAGCCTGTAGTGTTTGTTCCTGCAGTTTCTCATATAACCCACGGAAACTCCACGCACTGTATAAGCAATATTTGTCATTTGGATCACGCATGAGAGCATTGGTTTCATGATTTCTTGCTCTTTATTTCTTCTTTTAAGATGTTTCATGGTTCTTTTTTTATGTTCTAGGTAAGTACGGGACTATTCGATAGGGAACTGTGGAGGCACTGGATATTGGTTTGTCTTCAAATATTTTGGCTCAATTCTAGAAGCGGATGGTGAAATGAGATAGGGCAAATACTGCAGTTGAGATTATTTTGGAAATCGAGAGAGAGAACCTTTAATATTATCTAAAACTACGAAAATATCCCTCAACATTTTTCTTGACACTTACTAAATTCATTAACTGATGAAAAGAAGTTTTAGTTTTTAGAAATCCATTTCTGACTTTCAGGACTTGACTCTCAACTTTTATTATAGGGATTCAATCGCTGAAATATGAGGGAATTTTCCGTGTTTTTAACTTAAAATATTCCTTGCTCCGCAGTTTTCATGGGATTTTAACTTTTCTTTCACAATGTTCGTTATACGCCAATGAACAAACCCAAGTATCCGTTTTACTTTATATGTACTAGATCATGAGAAACTGATTTTCTTAAATTTTGATTTTGTTTCCTCTTCTTAGCAAATCATAAAATTCTTTGTTTTTTTTATTCCACGTTGTAATCACACGTAATCGGAAACTTATGACAAGAAAAATATAGGCGGTTACAAAATTTTAGCATTTGCTAAGAAGAGGAAAAAAAAATAGAAACTAAAAAAATCTTTTTCTCACGATCCAGATAAAGTAAAACGGATACTTTACTTTTGGGTTTGTTCGTTGGAGCATATCAAACATTTTGAAAAAAATTTCAAAATCAAATGAGAACTGTGGTGCAAGGAGCATTTTTAATCTAAAAACGTAAAAAAATTACATTTTGGTGGATGTGCGGGGCAAATAAGTCGGGTCCTAAATTTTTCTTACATTATACATTGAAATATTCAGGTGAGATGTATTCCGTAAAATATTTGACTGAATTCTAAGTTTATATTATTCTCTGAACGACAGAAGTAAAATTATTGAGAATTCCACGAATTTACTGGGACAAAAATACTTGAGTTATAAATTGAAAATTTCTAGAAAAAAAAATGATTTTGTGTAGTTTCGCGTGTTAGACACGCCACATGACGAATGGAAGTGAAATTTTACCATTCACGTTCACTGAGATAATTTTTGATGGAATGCATGGTAAATTTTACAGTTTCGGCACAAATTATCCTCACGTTTTGTAAATTTTCCGCCACCAACGGAGAAAAATTCACCATTCGTCTCACCCTTTTTCCCGATATAGGATGAAAAAGCACGAAGAATCTAGTTCGTTCCACGATTGCATGACTTGTTCAGTAATTTTTCTATACCTTTTCTCTCCATGCACTGCCTCCACAGACATTCACAACATACCAACAGACTCGATTTTCACCAATTTTTCATTCATAATAATCCACTCCTAACGACACTTTTTTCCACGTGTGCGCCTCCCTCATTTTCCCCAACGCTCCATGAAAACATCATTGAGGTAAAGTATCATCTCTCCTCAGCACTCATGACGATAGCCGTCTGGGTGAGCGCCTCTCCAGTATTTCCTGTGGGCACAAACGACCGATTCCCACTTGAGTATCATGAGGCTACAATGGGCAAGAAGTCCCTTTTGGTCGTGTCGCACTGGGCAACTCGAAGAAAACGAGAGACTTGGCTTTGCCATTAGCCGACACCCGTCGTGCACCGTAAATACAGGCCTCCGGTTCGCTAATTGGCAAACATCGGCATCGCGCTCTTATCGCGATTGACGGGGCGATTTTTGCAAATTATAACTGTCCAAAGGTGGAAGAGGAGGAGAAATAGGAGTGTGGAGTGGCTCGCGCAAGGGCTTGGCGCCTGCTTTTCCCTCCTCCGCCCTTTTTACCCCCGGGAGAATGAACGTGTGTGGAGGGGGGAGCGGGAGGACGATCGGGTTTTACCTCGTACACTATCCCGTCGTCAGGGAGCACGGGGTACTTCATCGAATGCCGGCCTGAGTCCTCTCGACGAGCTTTGGAGAAAAATTTCCGAGAGATCACGGGTGGTCGTTCTCGATACTTCAGACGGTAAAACCTCGAGATTTGTCTCGTTCGTTTATTTTCTTTGAGTCCTTTGTTTCTCCGGGTGAGTACAACTGACACAACTGACAACACAAATTTTCTCTTGATTGTTTATTTTCGTTCGCCGGATAATCGAAAGCTTTTTATGACCCGGGGAATTGATTTTTTAGGGTTCGACCTGGAAAGAACAGTTCTCGATTTATTGGATTTTTTTGCTTTTGTTTTTGAGGGATCCTTTAGAGGGAAGTTGATTCAGTAATTTTGGCACAAAATGGAGAAAGACCTCAGGAATTTTGTTTTTTACTAATTCATTATACAATTGAACACAAGGAAGAAAATAATTTCATTTAGAATTTAATACAGTCACTTTATATTTTTTTTCTTTTCGGAATCTCGACCAATAGAAGCGTTGCATTTGTCATTATTCTCTAGAGAACGAAGAAGAAACCAAGAAGAAACGAAGTCATCATGCTTTTCAGGAAAAATCACGAGTTATTTTTCAATGGGAGACTACTATGAGAGTAAAAAGTCGCGGGCTATTGGAGTGAGATTTTGCATACATTGAAGATCGATTATATATGTCAAAAAATGAATAATTAGTGGAAAACAATTAATTGTTTATTGTTCGTTTGCCCCGTAGACGCTGCATAGATTTAAAATCGTCTAGGGCCTTCAAATTTGAAGTAGAGGTTTTTTTTTTCAAAATTCTTGAAAAAATGTGTACAATAACAATTACGAGCTAGTTTTTTTGAAATTCCACATCTATGCAGCTAATTACGTTTTTTTTAATATAAAAAATTGCAGCATTCATATAAAATAGACAGAAAAATGTTTCTGAAAGAATCAGGTATATATTTAAAATATTTTGAGCATCATTTTTGTGGCTATTTTACATGAATGGTGCAATTTTTTATATAAAAAAAAAGAAATAAGCTGTATAGGAGTCGAATTTAAAAAAACTCACTCGCAATTGGTATTGTACACTTTTTGCAAAAATTTTGAAAAAAAACTCTAGTTAAAACTTGGAGGCCCTGGACTACACGGAGAGAAATTTTCTAGAAAAATTCTAGTACGAGTACTGGAAAAAATTACAATCCACCGGCTGTGAAAAATTCTTGTGCTGTTAAGGTAAAATTTCTTGGTATTTCTAGTAAAATTTCACGTTTTCCCCAATAAAATTTCTAATGCCGGCACTGGAATTTTTTTCCTGGCCGTCACTTTGCGCCTCTTTTCCCGTGCTAGCACTAGAATTTTTCTAAGAAATTCTCTCCGTGTATCCTTAACAATTCAAGCGTCTGCGGCGCAGACGAACAATAAACAATTAATTTTTTTATGTCACGTCTACGTCAAAAGTGCGACTTATTGCTTTGTTTTGTGTGCAATAAGTTGCGTATTATGACTCGTATGACTGCTGCACTTGTCATAAACTACCATTAATTCCGATAGGTTCATTCGCAACGAACCTATCGGAAAATACTCAATAATTTTACCGTTATCGTGGTTGCATATGTGAAAATATTGAACAGTAAGTAGGTTTAAATTAGACAACATTTATTATATTGGAATGAAGCGAAGAGAAAAATACAACGATACGTAAAAAAAACTAAGAAAAGGAATGAATTGAGTGACGCTAACTTCAGAGGAGAGGTTTGGAAGAAAAGAATGCATAAATGATGGAAAGCCTTTGGGGAATTACAGATTCGATACAAAGTTGTTGATTTGGAAAATTTCTTCCTTTGATTTGGCAAATTGTGGTTCTAATGGCAGAAGACCAGAAAAAAAGCTAGATCCTCTCCGTAACCACCCCGCACATCAATTTCCCTGTATTTACTCACCACACTAAAATTCAATATTTCAGTAAATTACTCTGTATCCATTATTGCAGGCATTTTTAACGTCAAATTAACGTCCGTTCCCATTTCCGACAACAAACAATTCACTAATAAAAGATAGGAAGCGGATGAGTTCCGCGATGGATTCGAATTTCCCGTGATATCGTAAACAATTCGAGCGCAAATGAAAATTCGATATTGTGTCATAAAGAATTTATTGCCAGGTATTTAGTAAAACAGAGTTGTTATGTGTTTTCAATATTTTTTTACAACTTTGAGGGTGAATTTACAACCCATCGTATTTCATGTATAACGCATGCGTCAAGTTTTAATATGAAAAAACACGAGTTTTGCGAGAGAATAAATATAATCATACAAATAGCAGGGCATTGTGATGTCCTAGGGGCATTAAAAAGCTTGAAAATTGCAGGCGTGTGGGTCGCGTTGTGCAATTTTATTCATTTTCATTTTTTTCGCCATTCGCTAGCTATTCATATTTATTTTCCCTCGTATTTTTTGTTCGTATTCTCTTCAAACCCCCGAAAAAAAATTAATTTCAGTCTCGTTTCTGCGATAACTCTTGTGCTCTGACGCATATGAAAATTCGCCGGACGATACTGGAGAGAGGGGGCGTTCACGCGTTAAAATTAAAGCAAAAGAGTAGAGGAAACAAGCGAATCAAAGCAGAAACAAAAATAGTGGATGGGGTTGAGGGAGAGAAAAGCGTGAATGTCATTTAGTTTGCTCGTACAGCCGTGATAGTCCGTTGATCCATTGGAAAAATAGAAAATAAACGAGGTGAGCGGGCAAATACTAGTTGACGAGTTTTCATTGAGATTTCAAGTGTCTGTTTCTACTGAAAACGCTAACTGTGACGATAAATCCACGGTTGCATTGTTCGATTCAAGTTTTTTGATAAGTGAAAATATTTTGCCATTCATATTGAGTGAACAAAGCCAATGACAAAAGAAGGAAACAAAATTGGGAATAAATTGATTTTATAATGATTTGTTGGGGTTAATTCGCGTGAAATTTTGATAACGTGGTAGGAATAACTGATTTTGAAAGTAATATTTAAAAATGTTTTTTTTTAACAAAAAGGTTCGCAGTAAGAGTAAGAGTAAGAGTCATCGTTCAGGAAAAACTTGATTCAGTTCTAGAAAAAATTAGAATTTCATATATATTTCAGTCGTAATTTTCAGAAGAATCGCATTGAATGCAATTCAAAGGAGGAAATGTAATGAAATTTTGAAGTTTTCAGCAGCCGAAAGACGACAATGCCTCAAACTACTTGAATTTTCAATCGAAATGCCGATATTCAAGTAAATTATGCCGAATTATCAATTAATTAAAGATTCACAATGTGATGGAATATTCAATGGTAACCGTAAATTGCAGTTCACATATTATTACATCGCGTTAATGATACTCCTGAGTTACAAATAATTAAACTCAAGTGATTCGAAAATTTGATTTATTGTTGTTTTGAAATAAAAAAAAGATTTTTAGTGGATTTAATTCACTTGGAAGTTTAATACGATTTTGAAAAAAATTTACAATTGCACAGATCTTTGAATGTTTATTACATTCTATCCCCCACTTTCTATTTTTTATTCAAATGTTTCCTTTTTCCTTTTGTTAATCAATTCATTGAATTAAATATTTGAAAACTTAAATTACAACAGTTTTATCTAATTGATTCATTGATTCAATTTTTAACACGATATTAAATGTTTATATAAATATTAGAATTGGTTGAAATTCATGATTTTTTAGAAATTTGTTTGGTTGTATTATTAATCAATGGATATAATTTGGTGTCAAGATTAATTCCGATTAATCGGAAGGGTAACATGCTTAATACCATATAAAATCACTTGAGTATTTCAGAGCACAAAGTTAGTTTGATTTAAATATTTTTTAGAATATTAGTGGTTGGACGAGTCAAGGTAATTCAATTGAGTTCAATTGCTTTGGATATCACAATCTGAATAGTTGGATGGTTGATGGTTAAAATTTTTTCATCTGTCTTGGCGGACTGCTGGAGTGGAATTGTTTCTTTAATTTTCTCAGACGTGCTACGACACTTCACTTTCGTATGTTAGTACAAAGTGGTTTGAAACTTCGGGAAATATTCAAGTGTTACAATCTATAATGTTTTAAAATATACAATTGGAGTTGTCCGATTTTTGGAATCATTATAAATTGAACAGTTTAAATAGCAATTTTGAATAATTGATAAATTTCTGAGAAGATTCATAAGTATTTCGTTTCGAAACGGAACATATATTCCAAGAGAATTAATGGAAATCAATTGAATATATTCTTGAATCTCCACCTCATTAATAATTCAGCACGATCCGGGACTGAATATTCATGTTCTGAATATTCTCATCCTCCTGCCGTTCAAAAATTTGGAATCGCATTCAATTTTACGTAATAATACCACTAGTGCTTCAAAATTATCGGATATTTTCCGATAGCTTCGTTATCTAGGAACGATTGTGTCAAGTTTGCAGGTTTAAAATTTTTCTGCAAAATTTGACACAATCGTTCCTAGGCAGGGAAGCTTCAGGAAAATATCCGATTAATTTTGAAGCACGGGTGGTATTTGACGGATTATTTTTCCACTCGGATTTCGGCCAAGCAGAATGCAGTGAACAGCATCCGGATACATTTGCACAGCCATACATTCACAACCCACTTTTTTGTTTATCTGTCAGGCAGAATATTAAACATGAAATTCGTTGAAAGATGAGACATTTGAAAAGCTACTAGTGAATTTCCGTCGAAAATCTTTTAGAAATTTCCGAAATAAACTGTTTGACAGCCTCAAATACTGCGCTCTGATTGGCTGAAATCCGAGTGAGAAAAATAATCAGTAAAATTTGGAACTCCATGATTTTTTTCCACTTCGATTGAATTCATTGCCACTCTACTGCAAATAATTACTAAATTGTCCATGAAATTTTCCATGTTTCCTTCATTTAAAATTGAATACATTTCACCGCGTTTCCACGCCTCACAAGCTGAAATAAATAATTGAGTTCGAGTAGAGAGTGGGAGTTGATTATTTAAACGCACTAATCACATCCGCTCACACGTATTTTCCTCTAAATATGTTCGAACTGAAGCAGCTCAGGAGAATTCATCAGAAGTTCATCACAACTCACTGCTTCCCTCCATCGATTTTTAATCATGCATCATCCTAAATTATTCATAAATCGATAAAAATTCAATTACCCTGATATCACCGACGTTTGCGGTCTACCTGTCCCATCAAAGCTTCCTCCACTCAAAGGTAAGACGCCGGAGACGAGTGATCACGTAAACCTCAAGTCTCCTTGCAATTACCCAAGTACAAGGATCTCGTCCATAACGAGAGCACGAGAGAGTTGGCACACCAATCGGCTCAATTGATTCTCACAGACATTCTCAGAGGTGGGACGAGGAAAAATATGTCCCTCCGACTGAGTGAGGGTTCCCAGGGTTCAAAAGCCTTTTTGTCAATCATATTAACGAATGTTAAACCCTCTCGTCGAATTGTGTTTGTGCGCGATCACCTTCTATCACTCTCAGTGGATCCAGCAATTAGTCAATTATTCCCAATTACCATTTTCACTTATTAAAAGGCCTCTCCAGTTCTTTGTTCGACAATGCGACAACCTTTCTCTCCCCTTCTCTCTTTTCATTCTTCCTTTGACTCGAATGGGAGAGCGACCAGAACCGGACGTGAACACACGTTCATAAGCCAAAAAATTTTTTTCATTTTTTTCTTGTTAAATTCCATAGGTCTTTTCTAGAGGTTAAATCAGTTGCTGGTTATTACTGACTGTGATGATGACAGCAAATGATTTTGTGAATTCTGTTCCGTTTCAAAACGAAATATTTATTAAAAATCTTTTTTTTTCCATTTCAAAACAACAAAAACCAAATTTTAGAATAACCTGAGTGAAATTATTTGCAATTTAGGAGTCACTTCATAAACCGAAGTGAATTATTCGAGGATCAATTTATTAGAATTTATTCAGAATTCAAGTAATAGGTGTATTTGAAGTTTTAGTGTGGTGAATTTGAATTCATCTGAAGCTTAAAACATCCACGAAATTTCTTCTTCATCTTAAAAATTCAAAAAAAAACATGATTATGGGTATTTTAATCATTGAATGAAACGAATTATGAAAATTGAACATAACATGTAATTTAAATTTCAAGGAAAATTCGAAATTGTTTCAACTTTCAATAAATTTCATTGTCGTATGGGCCTGAAAATTATAATTCGACGGACGGTTGACAAATAATTCTCAGAAGAGTGACAATAAATTTCAAGATAAATTCTAAATGTTCGATTTCGCTGGAAATTTAGTGAAATTCCAAATTGTTACAATCAGTAGAAAGAGCAAAATTCCCCACCTTACTTGAATTTTTAATCAAAATATGACTGTTCATTACCAAATTATGCAAAATTTTCAATCAATTGAAAATTTAAAGATACATTATTTGTTTAAATTTTCCTGATTTCTATCAATAACTGAAATGAAATTTACAATTTCCATTGATTTCTCCATGAAATTTTAAATTTTCAATTACGAAATGCCTTGAAATTACAATCTGAGAATTGCACCGGAAGTTTAACCCACAATTTTTCCACAGTGAATAAGCACATTTACCGGAAGACATTTTTCAGACCAGGTGATGTACGCAATTTCATATTGCGATGTAGAATTTATTTCCCTCACATGTTTTTGGGTCACTTCTTCTGTCCATTTGTCCAAAATTACCTCTACAAACTTTTTTTCTAGAAATTTTTACGAGTGAAGTTGAAACAGAACATAATAGACCACAGCACAAAGTGAATACGTGTTGGTATATACGTACGGCAAAAGTTGTATTNCTCGGCATGGCAAGCGTCCGACTCGGATCGCCTTCGGCGATCCTCGTCTCCTGCTTGCCACGCCTCTTGCTGCAACTCCACACTCCTCACAAACCGCCGCTTATCGCCCTCATGACATAATGTACTATTTCCCGTGTTTTGTTTCACTTTTTTCTTTGTGATGTTCTACTATCCCCAAGGTCACACCGAATTCCAGGCGCCCATTGCCCATGATAAATCCCTCCATCTCTCTTTTCCCCCTGTTCTTCATCCTTTTATCCATTATTCGTTCCAACCCGTTAACCCACGGGTATACGTGTACTATCGTGTGTACCTGCGCGAGTTCATGTTATTTTTTTTTATTTCCCAATGAACGTAGGACGTACACAACTAACGACCCAGAACATCTCTTCCGCTTGGATTTATTTTTTTGCTCTGGTCTAGTCTTTGAGATGTGGAAGCTCCTTACTTGACAGTTGGATATCTAGTTGTGGTAATGCAACAGGGGTGGGGAGGGGTTAAGCGGTCGGGGACATTGAGAGGGTATTATGGAGTTAATGGGAGACATCGTTGAAACACACCCACATACAGTTGAGGAACTTACGAACGTTACATTTGCGGAGAGTGAGGTTCTAGCAGTTGAGTTTGGAAATTATCTTCTGTATTCTGCTGATATCTCAGGAACGAGCAGGGTTAGAGGGAAATGTCAGAATACATTTTTAGGGGAGAATTAAATTTTCAACGAAAGTCGTCATTCGTAATTTTTTTAGATCCATTAGTTTCCGCGATATTTGCGAAGCGTTCTGCAAAGTCTTTTTTGACCTACACGGTTAGAAATTTTTTGAAATTTAAGTAACAGATGCATGTGAATTTTCAATATTCTAAACTTGAATTCAATTTTAGACTAAATTGCTCATGGAATTCCTGATTCATCTTGGAAATTCAATAAAATTGAGTTTTTCATTATGAATGATCATTGAATATTCAATGACAATTTGGATTTGAAACCAGATTGAAAATTCAGAAGAAAAGTTGTCTGAATTTTCATGATTTTCAGTAATTTTCATTGTCGTATGAACTTGAGAAATCAAATTTCATTGAATATCCAAGACTATTGAATGATTTATCAATAACCAGATCAATGGAAATTCCATGTAAATTATTCGTTGTTAAAAATTTGAAGATTTTTTACTTGAAAGTTCAAGAGTAATTTTCTAACAGTGTATACTATTAAAATCTTTGGCTGAAATTTCCGTCTTACTTGGGAATTTCAATAAGTAACAGTTCCATTGAAATTTCTAGAAATTTCGTTAGTGAAAATTTACAATTGGATGGAAAAACCGCCTTAAACTGTAAATTTCAGTTCAAGTATTCTATAAAATTCAATAGAAATCAGGAAAATTGAAATGCACTGTTGTATTTTCAATTAAATGAATATTCAGGATTATTTGCTACTGAATATTCATGATTTTATTGAAAATTCAAGTAAGTTGGGGGAATCTCGTCTTCCTGCTGCTCCAAAAACTGGAACTATATTGAATTTGCAGTGAATTTGTTGAATTCAATGTCGCTCTCCTGAAAATTTCATTTTTTCTCCACCAGTTCATAGGGTTGAAATTTTCTGTGCGAATTTTTCGTTTCAATTTCCCCAAGTTGGCAACAAGAGACATTTCCACCGAAATTTCAAAGATATCTGTAAAATGGTGCAACAATTTACTTTAAACTACCGAATGAATGGAAAAAATATTGACTTAAAAAAAATTCAAATCAGCAGAAACAACAATTCACCAGTTTTATTTATCCTAAAATACAAATTTCTTATTTCCCCCCAGTAAACTGAAAATTTGAATAAATTATCTCCATTGAAAAGACAAACATACTCAGCCCAAACGATAAGAAAACTTCACACCTCCCGAGTATATTGTCCCATCCAGCTCTTAAGTACACGCAGACATCAGGACGGCAGAAGGGGAAATAAGTTGGTGTATACCAACGAATTGCGTGTAGGCGTTTTCACGAATGGTAGCTACTATCAGCTACCTCGCGACGCGTGGAATGCACGACCCAGACTGCCTCTCCATACGCATTATCCTTGCATTACGAGCCATTTATTCGATCAGCTTACGTGAAGCGGGAGGTTGGCTGGTGCCTTTCATTGAGGCTCGTAAAGAAGCGGAGAGTGTTTTGTCTCCTCTGTATATGTATGCCTCTTGGAAATAAAAGAGGAGGAAGACACACACGGGTGGGCGAGACGGGGAAAAAAGCGGGTGCGAGGACCATAAAGGCACTGGGGGGAATGGGGAAAAAGTCCAATTTTTTTTTCACCCTCGTCTTACCCGCGGACTTCCTCCCGAAGTTCATAAAACTCGGTGGTACATACAGCCAGGGGTGGAATTTTTATCGTGGATACATAAATTTTGAATCGCACACGGGGGTGTATCAACGATATATTGACGTGAGTCTGCAAAAAAGGGAGGAAACGGGTAAATGAATGTCGAGGGGGATGCAGAGGAATGAGATAATATTAGCGACATTATTTTGAAAATTTTGTTTTAGAAATGTCCCGGAAATGAAGGGATCGAGGGAAATGAGGGGAAAGCTTTTTTGTGGAGAATTCCGAGTGGAATTCAATTTTATTCTTTTTTCTATTTTTTTTTCTTTTTTAGTAAATCGGTTCGTTCCTGAGATATTTAGGAAATGATTTAGATGTTATTCCGTTTTGAAAAAAAGTGTCATGCGTCATGTTTTTCAATCTTGCAAGTTATAGTTCCATTAAAATTGCAAGAAGTTTCGTCATTGACAATTCCAAATTTTAGGGAAAAATCAATGGAAATAGTAAATTTCAGTCCAATTATTGCATGGAAATGAAAAGAAATCAGGAAAATTCTGGTAAATGTATTGCTGGATTTTTAGTTAATTGGAGATTCAGTTCAATTTGGTACAGCATATTCATGTTTTCATTGAAATTTCATGATCTTGTGCTCCCTAAATGGAATTTAATGTCACTTTCGGGAAAGTTACTAGTCAACTGTTCACGAAATTTTATTTTTATCCGACAGTGTGAACTCGGAATAAAATATCAGAGCACAACACTTGAGATCAATTTTCTGTACACCTGAATTGATAATGGAAGTCTTCGTCGTATAATTGAAACGCGAATTCCTCAGTTGGAGATAATGAGTGATCAGATCGGGAAAATGTGAATTCTCACAATTCATATGAATTTATGGGAAGACTTGTGCTGATATTTCAACATTTTCTCAGGCCAAGAGAATCTCACTCTGTTGAATGACCTCTTCCTCTCAGTGTGAGCGCAAAATTATTTACCAGGAGATTTCAGGATTCTAGAAATTGACAAGAGAATATTTTCTTGTATCAAGGAAATAATCTTTGTCAAAAGTAATTTTTGCTCTCAGTGTAGGCCGGAGGGGAGTTGAGTATGCCAGATGAGGATTCAGATTAGAAAAAAAATTGAAACTCTTTCAGAATGAATTCTGAAGATTCTTTCAGAGTAAAATACTGAAAAACCTTTGAAATTCAGTAGCGAAGCGGCAAAACGGTCCAAGTCGATTTTGACTATTGGCCAGTTTTCAATGAATATCTCTAAATCTAATGGAGACAGCAAAATCTTTGTCATAACCTTTTTTAAAGCCCTTAATTCACTCTACAAAAAAGGTAATTACGAAAATTTTGTTACCTCCCTTAGATTCGGAGATATTCCTCGAAAACTCAGCTAACGGCTAAGTCGACTTGAGCCTTCTACTGCTTCGCTACTGAATTCCTTCGGAACTGTCGAAACCCCCCGTGAAACCATACATCCATGATTTCTCCTGAACTCCCTCATTACTCATTACCAAGATACCCCCACAAACTCCGAGATTCTCCCAACAAATTTATCACTTCTCACAATTTTCTCCAAGCAAACAAAACAACAAATTCGTCACGCTCTCTCCAGCCCCACCAACCAGGAAGAGAACAATTCCATTCAATCTCTCTTCTATTTATTCGTTGAAATTCCAACAAAATCAACAGAGATAACCCAAAGAATTGCTCTGACTCTCGTTCCTAGCTCGATTCGCCACGTAGTGCATTGCCGCTGCATTAAGCCTGGACTCAACCTCTCAATCCCTGCGTCTTGACCTCCCTACGTGCAGCACCAGCTAAAATTCCATGTAGAAACTCTCCTAGCCGCTGATTTACGTACCTCGAGGGTTAGCCATGCAGAAAATATACACAATTGTATTACCGCACCACTCCATTGTCCCTCTCACTCCTCCGCATCGCCCAGAGGTGTTTATTATACCCCGAGAGAACTCGCGTGTCCAGTTCTGACATCAAAAAGCCGCTGAAAGAATTCATTAAATTTCTTTTTATTTTCGTCTCCTTCACGCACATAACAACTCCTTTGATTATGAGACCAAGGAATTTAGTGCAGAATTATGCGAGCCGAGATTAGTGGACGTGTGAGGGAGATGCTCCACGGGAGAATGGGAATTTCGTCCCATCGATGTGCGAGGGAGGGTCATCGGGGTCAGTTACGTGCTGGTGTTGTTTGTTGGGAAGGCACAACGGCTATACGCCAGCAACCCCGCGGCAAAACACACCTGACTCGGTGTATGAGAGCCCCACTACCTCACCCGGGGTCGAACTCGTTACTCTCGGCCAGTGGCCACGTATATTCTATCCCGCTGAGTCAACTCCACCGTATTTTCCATCTCCTGGAGATCGGTAATGCACTGTTTAAAGATTCTCGAGATTTGACACGGAAAATTCAGGCGAAAATTTTTCCCATCCACATTCCAGCCAGTAGAATTGCACTATTCGACTGTTAGTTTATATAGTCAACACTGTATACAACTGATAATTTTTGATAATTCCACTGGTAATTTTGTACTGGATACTCATTTTTCGATTGAGAATTCAAGTAAACTGTGGAATTATTGTCTTTTTTTCTGTTCAAAAATTTCAAATCCCAAATTGAATCAAGAATTATATACTTGAATTAAGTATTTTTTATTCTTGAATCAGGTTTATGCATATACTCGATTCTGACATAAAATATACTCAGGTCAAGTATATTTTTTCTCTGTGAGTTTCTATACTTTGAGTTTAAGAGAGAAGTACGTTTTCCAGAAAATTCTGGGACTTCTGGGATAGGTCCTTGGGGAGTGGAAATTGTTTGCCTGCGTGGATGTGTGTAACACAGGTATTGTGGAGACGTAGTCACCACAAATGCAAAATTAATCATTCAAGTCTGAAATTTCAGATTAAGAAATAAAAAAAAATCATGCAAATTCCCTATTCAGATTGCTAAAATTCCCATCAATCCTAGAATTAGATAATCCCCCAGTGCTCAACCATTCAATTTGACTCTGAAGTATAATTCCCGTGTTCACGAGTCACGAAGCCCAGAAAGAAGCAAAAAAATGCTATATCCGATCCTCGGAAAAGCCCGTGACTACCAGACGAAATCAACTATCCCTCCTTCCGATTGTAGTTCCTTCTCCGCCGTTTCTCGACGCATTAACGTTAATCCTCTGATACCGTACACTCACTGGCGCAGCTTCAACCGCAGTCGCAATGTTACCCAAGGAGTGGTGGTTTTCTGCTCCGTTCTGTACCTGCCGGAAGCAAATCTCCATCTCACTTCGGGTTTGTTTCTTCTGTTTCCATTTCATGCGCTTTTTCCCCGGTGAAATTGGAATATATATTCTACTTCGGGGAGATAGGACGGGATTGCGAGTGCAGCTAGAGAGGATCACTTGGGGTTTTGCGATTTTGTTTTTTGTTTTCGTCAGTTCATTTCGATTTCTCACTTTTTGTCTTTGGCTTCTGTGGGATGGGTTTAGCTCTCAAATAGTCTCAGATTTTTTCCCATCATATTATTAATTTCTCATAGATAAATAAATAAATAAATGAATATATTTATTCCTTTAATTGAATTCATTTTTTGCGAATTAATAGAGTGAATTTTTTGGAATTAGTATTTTGAAAAACGATTGATTTAATTATTTTGATTAGTTTCGAAATATTGATGCTTTCATGTTCATTGCAGCATAGATTTTAAAAACATTTTTTCTTCTCTAAGGATATCCAAGTATTTCTTACAATTTGGTATAGACCACACTACAGATTCAACCACTTTCAATCATCAATTTTATCATTTAAATTGCGTGAAAACAGTTTGAATAAAAATCATGTATATTCAGCGTTATTGAAATTACATTTTGCACAGAATTATTATTTTTTCAAACATTTGTTGTTTACAAATAAATATTTCGATTTCTGGTAAAATTCTGAATATGAAAAAACCATTACGATTCCGAAAAAGGGATTTTGATAAAGGACAATTGATTATTTAGAAATTATTTATAGAAAACGTTCGCAATTTTCTAAAATTGCAATTTTTTAATTATTTCAACAATCTTCCCCCAAAAGTAAACTTTATAATTTTTTCAGATTTTTAAAATGTCTTCTAACGCTGCAATAAAATAATAAAATCATTGTACAATGTCCCGAAACTTAGTATCAAATGGGGCTCAAATGAACGCTCTGATGTTCGCCCACAAAAGTAGAAAAACCTTCCACTGGAGAAAAAATAGCCAAGTTACTTAGACATCCTTCTGAAAGAAATTCAGTTTTTGTGGGGATGAAAATAAATACTCGGAGCACATTGCAATCCTCAAAGACATACATACGACGTACAACCGCAAGATTCAACCGGGAAATCGCGTGAAGTATTATTGCACTGTACCAAAGAGGCAGTTGTATCGTGTACCGTCGCGCTCAGCGACGTCAATGTTTATCGCGGAAGTAGGCGTTACAGCTAACAGTCGATTAGATCGTATCGATCGACATCTAAACTGACTCGAAAAGTAAATCGATCACGTAAAACTTTGAACTTTAGAGAATATGGGTAACCTGCAACACGAGTGATTCAAATGAGAAGAAATTGCTTAACTATCACTGCGAGTGAGAGAAATTATCTACTTTTGTTTAACTTGGGATTTTTTTTTGGAATGGAGTTGAATTCAATTAGGAGTGTCTGGGTGCAGTCTGGTGATTGAGTAAAGGTTGATTGCAGTGGGAATAAATTGTCTGAAATTGATTCAAAACTTTTCCGCGGAATGGAAAAATCTATTCGTGACACTAAAAAGTTTAAGATTGATTGTTTTTTACTTGTTGCAAGAATATTGTTCACTCACACAGTGTCAAGATACTGAGGAGTTTATTTGATATAAATAAAGAATTTATTTGGCTCAAATAAAGATTTAGGGGAGGATGGGGCAAAACGGCCCCCCTTCAATCGTCAATATTTTCCGATTCAATAATCCGATTGGGATGAGTTAGAGCTCGTTTTGAAGAATGAAAAATTATCTTCAAAATGAATTCGAAGCTAGGAATTTTCACAATGTCATTCACAAGTTATTGACAATTGAAGGGGGGCCGTTTTGCCCCACCCTCCCCTATTAATAGTAAAAAAACATTTATTTAATATAAACAAAACTTCCAGTAAACATTTTTATTCAATTTGAAGGTAAAACTTTATTTGGTGCTATTAAAATAAACTTTATTTGATTGAAGCAAATCATTTTGCTGGGTGCACTCCGGCGCGACTCTTCCCCAGGCGTTAATACAATATTGATTTCTACGATGGATTGAAAATTTTCGAGGGTAAGGGAGGTTTGATGATATAATGAATGAAAACTGTAAATTTCAGTTCAATTATTCCGAGAAAAAGTGACAGTAGTCAGAACACGGGTAGCGGGCGACACCAGCGACCGTCCACACTAAGCAGGGTTTAGTCTGGTTAGTACTTAGGTGCGCGCTTAGCTCTACCTCCCCGCGTGGAACTGCTGGCGGTAGGAGAAATCGCATGGATATGACGCAAAGAAAAATAAATGAAAATTCAAATTAACTATAGAAAAGCTGTAATTTTTTCCTGACTGGAAAGATAAAATTTCAGCTGACGTTCTTCAAAATTCCCGATAACAAACAAATGACAATTTTTATTACAAATTTTCCCTCCCGAATATTTTTAATTAAATAAAAACCTTCTACTGCGAACATTTCAGTTCTGACCCGGAATAATCCATATCAATCCCCTTGATCGCGAGGCACACTGAATACGCAACTCGCATTAAATTTGCAAAGTGGACGGGAAAATTCATCTTGATAAATGCACCAAACAATCTAAACTGGATTTAGCAACGGCGCTCGTTTACTCTGGTCGCGATGGATCTGTGTCGACTTATTATTTATTTATTCATGCATCGCAGGGTGATCGATTACACGACAACTTACACCGGTTTTCTTGGTTGTCTACGGGCGGCCGCGTCACCGCAACTCTTGTGCGGCTTCGTTGAGGTTAGAATTACAAAGAAATGCGATTAGGTTACGCTCGGGGGTTAGTCATTCGGCCTATTCACTCGTGTCTACTGGAGTAATAATATATTTGACACTGTAATAACAGGAGAACCAATAAATCAATTCAAATTTTTGCCTTAACTATTCAATTATTCAATCATCATTTATTTCTCCGTTCCGCACGGAGAAAAAGGTTAGAGAAAAATGACGGACCAAATGAAGTAATCGTGGAGCCAACTCGATTTTCAGTACTTTTTCGTCTTATATCGGGGAAAAAGTGTGAGCCTAATAGTGAATTTTTCGCAAGTGGCCCGAGAAAATTTACTAGACGTGAGGGTAATTTGTGCTGAAACTGTAAAATTTACTCTGCATTCCATAAAAAATTATTCCAGTGAACGTAAATGACGGCTCAATATTCCGTATAATTTTTGTGTAATCGAGAATGATTTTTTACTGAATGCTTTCGGTAAAATTTCACTTCCATTTGTCACCTTGAGCTTCAGGTGGGTGCAAGACAAAAAATTCGACTGGATTGTTGGTCGCTCGCTTTGCTCGTTCCCACTGCGAGTGTGTCCCATTACGGGACGAATCAATAATTTCCCGACCAAATGATTTTCCTTCATTCATTAGAATTAGATCACATTTTGCTCCAGGATTACGGTCGCACACTAAAGTTCGCGAACAGCCTGAATTTGCATTCTATGTATTCTGTTTACGAACTTTAGTGCTCGACTGTACCTTTTGTACAGTACACGGAGAAAATTATTTGATGAATTTCATCAAGTAGAGGTTGAAAAAATGGATTAACAACCTCTTATTGAATTTCAACAACTTTTTGTTGAAATTTAACAACTATTTGATTAAAATTCAAAAACGATTTTTCAATTTCATTCGACAACCATGTGTTCAATTTTCGATAAATGTTCGTCAATTTTTTGATGGATCAAAATTAATAACAAATTGTGGATTATTACGATACAAAATATCGTGATAATAATTGGAAGATTGTTTCCAAATATATATATGCCCTCACCATCTACTTTGGTACTCCAAATTGACTGAATTTATTGAATTAGAGGTTCAAGTTAGTTGTTTTTATAGATAACACTGATAAAAAATTTTGCCTGTAACGTGATTTCGTTATTAAGAATTCGAAATTAATTAATAAGTTGTTACATGTCACCATCTAGTTGTTGAAATTCACCAATTAATTTTCTCCGTGTAAAATTCATCTCCGTGTACGATGAGAATGGAATCAATCACTTAAAAAAAATTAAAAATATGAATAGAGGAATGGAGTAAGATACGAACTCGAGCCGATTTGGAGACCACCCTGGCCGGTATGAAAAAGCGGAACGGAGTGAGGACGGGGAAAAAGAGTGACGAATGAATTTAAACGACCCGTTCGCTCTGGCCTCCACTCACTGCACGATAGATGCACATGTACGATGAGCGCGTGACGCGACGGCTGTTCACTCCTTTCCCCCCCATTTTTATCATTTTTTTCCTTCTCCAATACGGGCCATTACTTTTTTTCATATTATTTCCCATCCGAAACGGGAACAGTCCTTCATTAATCAGTTTGGGTCCGGCGGATGCATTACTCGAATACTCAACGATCATTCCTGTACTAATTTCATTTTCTACTGTCATAGGATCGGGACGAGATCACGGAGATATGAAATTCTTATTGTTGAACGTGAGGAAAAAATGAAGAGTTCAAAATCAATGTCTTCATTTTTCAATGCGTCACACCGTATAGAAAAATGAAAGAATAATTTGACCCTAAATCAATCTACTCCAAGGTCATGCGGACGTAATAGTCCGAGAATGTATCCTATTAGTAGGTTTATTGCCTCCGAAAATGCCTTTTTTTGTGTTCCCTTGCCGGTGGCAAAATATCCACTCTCGTATTTTGACGGGCCGTATTTTTCAACACCTTCAGACTAACAGCAGTCGAATGTTTTGGCCATGATTTTCTAAGTATAGCCAGTGGGTGATTCTGGAAGAAGTGAAGAATAGGTGTGAGTGAAATAAAAAGAGAAGTGAGAGGGCATAATTCTTCGGGCGTTTGAGAAACTCTTCGCTGGCTTCATTGAACTACGAGGCAGTTAATAACTTTGCGCCTTATTTCCGCGTCGCGGAATGGGAGGAACATAACCTCTTCTAGTGTGGCATAGGCCACATGCGCATCGTTAGAACATTCTGGAGAGGATGATTGGTGGGTGACGCAATGATGAAAATTATGGGAAGTCGCGCCCACTTCGAGAGGAATTTTTTATTCGATGATGTGAAGTTATTTTTGATGATTTGGTGGATTTTTTTAATTTTAATTGAAGACAGGTTAGTCGAGATGATGCACTTCCTGGTGGGTTATTGGGGTTTATTGAACGGTAATTGCTTCAATCGACTGTCCATTGAAGTGATGGACTGGGAAGCAGAGAGGTTTAAAATACTTTTTCGAAAAAAATCAGTAGGGAAGTGGTAAAACAGTTCAAGTCGACTCATCTTCCAGTTGAGTTTTTGAGAAATATTTCGGAATCTAAGGGACGTAGCGAAATTTTCGTGATTACATTTTTTGTAGCTCTCAACCGGCTCTACAAAACAAATTTTGACAAAAATTTAGCTATCTCCCTTACATTCCAAGATATTCATTGAAAACTGGTCAATAGTCAAACTTGACTTGTACCACTTTACCACTTCGCTACTGAAATCTATTTCAATCTATTTTTCTTTTTTTTTGTAGAGGATTCAATTTTTTGTAAAAAATGCTTTTTGACGTTATTTTATAAATCTAATGGTCTAATAATATCCAAAAAAATTTATCTCAAGAAAATTTACAGACAATTAAAAAATTTCGACTAAAAGAAAAGAAGCAATGAACTCTTCTTCGAAACCGATTTCTAAATGTAAATTGTGGCATTTGAGAATGATATTTACAGACAGTAGAAACAGCACAAACAGTCCGCCTCTTGATGCATAATTTATCCACTCACTCATGATAACTTGAAAATTCTAATAGAATAAAACGACAATCCGCGAAATGAATCATTGAATTTTTCATCATGGTTAACACGTTTCCCAATGACCTTTTCAATAACCATGTTTACTTATTTATTGTTTCAATTTATGAGGGAAAGACGCTCCCCCTGTATCCCGTGCACGCATCGCACTCCTCTTTCTCCTTCATTTATTTCTTTTTATTTCCTGTGCCGCTGTCATTTCCTCTCGTGACCGAAGAATTTAAAGCCTCGGCGTGAGGGCTTCCCCTCTTCTTTACTTTATTTTTTCAAGACTTATGTCTGTAATACCCGAAAGTGCGCAAAATACTCTCGGGGAAATTAAACGTCAGGATGAGTTGCGTCGACCTTATACTGGGGCTCTTTTTATTATTATTTTTTAATACAAGTCGCGCTTTTAATTAATGCCACTTTGAATCTTCACCAGATGTCTTGAGCAATAATTCCATGGACAGTAAATTTTCGGATATTTTTACGTAATAAAAACGAGGAATGAAACATGAAAAAAAAACTTTATTGCAGTCCTTCGAATTTCTCGATCTTGCTTTGTTAATTTCAGATTTCTTTTCTAAACAAGAAATTTTTTAAATTTGAGTATGCATTGTCCGACTCATACACGGAGAGAAATGTTGGACAAACAATACCTAGAAAATCGTACCAAATTTTACTGTACGAAAGGGAATTGCGGAGCGAAACGTCATTCAGTGAAAAAATATTTGTTTGCGTAGTATATTTTACGATTCGTTCAGTAAAAAAACACATCTAGGGGTGCAAAAACATCCTCCTTTGCAGCAAAAATTTCTTACACCGGTAGGTCATATTTTTTTGCACCCATCTCTCTTAAAGAAAAACTATACTGATTATATTGAGCAATCATTCACGTTCAGTGGGATAATTTTTGATGGAATTCAGGGTAAATTTTACACTTTCGGCACAAATTACTCTCACGATTCAGTAAATTTTTCCGGGTCAACGGAGAAAAGTTCACTATTTTTATTTTCCCCTATTCGAGGTGAAAAAGTACTAAAAATTGAGTTTGCTTCACGCATTGTTAGAATATTACTCTTGAAATTTCAAGTAAAAAACATTTGAAATTTTTAACAACAGTAGATTAGCATTAAATTTATCTGCATGCTGTTACTCACAAATCAGGCAATTTCTTTGAATATTCAATGAACTTCTAATTCCCCGATCCGTACGACAACAAAAATGATGGAAAATAGCGAAAATTCAGGCCATTATTTTCCTGACTAGTCAATCTATTGAAAATTCACTTCACTTTAATGTTTAATTTTCATAATGAGGTTTAAAAATCAAGCTGCCCTTGAAAAACTGAATCTTATTGAATTTTCATGATGAATGGGAACAACTTTCATGAAGGATGTGATCTTAAATTGAATTAAACCTCGCAACATTGGGAATTCAGTTGCAATCGTTACGGAAAATAAACAAATTTCTAACAGTCCTATTGCTTGACTTGTTCGTTAATTTTTCTCTCCGGGGAAAAAATAAAACTCATGAAATTATTTAAAATGTTTCAGTCAGTTTTTCCGAATTTCTAAAAATTTTTGCATCATTTTTTCTCAAGTCTGGGTCAGAAAAATATATATTTCAAACGCAACGAGTTGAGTCCTCCCACGCATAGCATATATGTATACAGTGGGAGGGCATAACTTGGGTATTGTTCCTCGCGGGGCCTCAACAAGAGGCATTATCATTATTCATAAAGAGCAATGCTGGTATGTGTGTCTGCTGTACCTCAGTACATACGTACAAACCAACTTTTTAGAGACAAGCGAAGCGAATATATACCCGATGCTGGTACATTGCAAGGCACACGGTCATGTACACTTACGGTTTTAACGTCCCAAGAATTATTTTCTTCGCCCGAAGAGATAGTGCAGTATATTGTTGGTGTGTTTACTGCGCTAACGTTGAACGCTGGCTACGGGAAAGCGTGATGAAATCACATTGTACAATTGTAAACTGGCAATTGAATGCGATAAGAACTTAACAAATGTCTTGGATATATTTTTCAAATTATTGCTATTTGAGAGCATTATTTACGGGTTTTGTTTCAACACTTTGGTGAGAACGTGATTCATTTCTTCAAAAGTACGGAAATATGTGATAAAAAAAGTGTATTCAATATCGCCGTTGTTATAATTATGAAGAAATTTAATTCCGAAGGATCATGACTGCATTCGCAATTTTAAAAACTAGTTACGAAGTCAAAAAATATTTCAGCTTTTCGCGATTTGAGATGGCGAAGCTACAGGCAACTTTCCGCTGAGCATTATACACTCTAGAGCATTATATCTCACTATTAACAAAAATAGTAATCCCGCAAAAATAGGATGCAATGATCATTCGTATCTAACAAAAACTCGGAGATAGTTTCGAAATTGTTTCTCCTGAAGACCGTCATTAAATACTGTTTTTCAATACTCTAATGAAAAGGTGATTCAGGTCTTGAAGAGAAATTCATAAAAGAAATGTTAGGACTTGTTTCATATGCCTTAATTTAGGGCCATGCAACCCGTAAAAATTATGATTGATTTCTGATTGCGAAAACATTAGCTCAGCGAAAAAGTTCTTTTGGTTTTACGAAATGAAGCCAATTGCTACCTGTTAATATTCTACAAGAAGTACTGGAGGTTGGATTTGAACTCACGGCCCTCAGGTCTCCAGTCCGTGCTTCTAACCACTGAGCTATACATTGTAGAGCATTATATCTCATCACTGAAATGAACAATAATCCCGAAAAAATGGGGTGCAATGATCATTCGTATCTAAAAACAACTCGGAGGTGATTTCGAAATTGTTTCCCCTGAAGGACATCACTGAATAGTCCAATGAGAAGGTGATTCAGTTCTTAGAGAGAAATTCAGAGAGGAATGTTTCGTATCCTCTAATTAAGGACAATGCAAAAATTATGATTGACTTTTGATTGTGAAGACAGCAGTACATTAGTTTGAAATTTTATTCGACTCTACGAACTAAACCAGAGGACTCTCTTCAAATATTGCACAGGAATTACTGGAGGTTGGGTTTGAATCCACGACCCTCAGGTCTCCAGCTCGGGCATCTGTCCACTGTGCCACCAACTCTCCAGACCAGTTCCTCATCATCATCGAAATCAATCATCCCCCAAAAATAGACCGCAATTACCCCCAATTTTCAATTCCCTCGAACCCCGCGAAAATATTCTTCCAGCTCCTCCAGTCATTTTATTTTATCGCAATTTACAAATTTTTCATTCTCCGCAATGCCCGGAGGATAAAAGCCGTCTGGAAAATTGTTCTGGAGATTTGCAACGGGGCACGTACGCTCTTAAATCGCCCACACGCCTTTAGCACACAACCTCCAGAGGAATACCCGAGTGCACCAAGAGACGAATTTCTGGTCTTCTCTCCCTTGGGTATATCTCAGCCGATGGGACCGCGTGTCCTCTCTCAGTAACAACACCAAAGAGATACTGTGAATACTGTTTGCAAGACTCGTCGCGTTAAGATGGAGACGTGCTGCCACTTGTGTGTACCATCGCCGCAAGAGAGAGCGGCATGAAGGCAAAACGAGTCATCTTGATAAACGTACGATTTATTGCAAGGTCGAGGTATCCTCTCGTGCTGTTCATACAGCTGAGGGGGACCCATTTTTTCACGATTTAACGCGTCTGAAACTCAGCAACACAGCAACAAAATTTTCTGCGGTGGAATTTGTCGAAAGATAGTGCACTGTTGAAAATTTTGGCTGAAATTTCCGGCATATTTTTTGAGAATTTTCATTGGGTGATAGATTCATCTAAATTTTAGGAAATGTAGTCATGCACCGTTAAAAAATTTCGACTGAATTTTCCGTGTCAAATTCCGGAAATTTTTGTCGTATTAAAGTTTCACTGCAATTGCAAATCAAATATTCCATTGATTTTCTGTTCCAATGATCTGGAGATCAATAAAATACTTGATTTTTTAGTTTAATTATTCTGTGGACATCAGTCTTTAATTTCGATAGATATTATCATCAGGAATATTTTGGCGGCAAAAAAGTTGATTTTAGGCAGTAGGTTTTCGGGATATTGAGAGAAGAAAAACTTTTCGGAATCGCTCTATCTCAAAACTGATGGGAAATTTCGTCCAGATGTGCTCCCAAACAATACCAATTACGAATCAAAATCTCAGATTTTTATCGATTACTTTAGTCCTTTTTTTGTTAAAATTAAAAAAAAATCCTAGAATTTTGCACGGACATTCTCTAAAAACATATCTCGACGTTTCATGACATTCAAAGTCATTTCCAATCAAAATTAGAGAATCGAAAAATCGACCGATTACAAAGCCTCCATTCGGACGTAAAAAGAGGCAAAAATAAAAATGAAAAACGAGATCCATCAAATCCTGTACAAATGCTTGTCGAAAAAAAAAATAGAACAAATTTTCCAAATAGAGTATATCTAGGTGCGTCCTTCCGTAATGGATTTACGTGATTCAAGCGCGAGTTGACCATTCCCCTATATGTGTACATGAGGGAACGATCGTTAGTTGGGTCAACACACGGGGTCCTGCCGAGAGACGGAATATCCTGCGGTCACACAGAATATAGGTGAATATGTGTTGGCATTTTGGCCTCGTCAAGTGACTGATTCACGTCCTTCTCACCCACTCCAGTTGAACCAACTCTCATCCAGTCATCTACGAAATGCATATACACCCAGCGCTGCGAGTGCAAATGCGCTTTGACTAACCGAATCGACGTAAGCCTTGGGAGTAGATAGCTTTATGGTATAGGATTCATTTTGGTAAGGTGGAAGGAGCGATAACCACAGTAGTCCAATTAACGAAACGCCGGAATTTGCTATCTCACTTTGACAATCCGTGATCATATCCCACTGGCATCTGTGGAAACCTGAGAGAATAACTGAAACCGCTGTTGTTGAAGTTGCTGTTATCTCACCTCTACAATTCACTTTGTTTTTCGAATAATACAACTGCGCGCTAATTAAAAAATTAAGCGGGTAAGAGAATGAACATGTTCCGATGAAGTAGTAAAGTAGTTTTTCTTTTTTTTAAATATTTTTTTTTTAATTTTAAGCAACTCTTGCATTTCAATTTTTAATATTGCTAATTTGGGCTCCAATCATTGATGAAATCTTATTCATCGTGAAAATTCATTAAAATTGAATTTTTTATAGTAGACGATGATTGATTTTTCAATGACCATTTGAATTCTAAACCTCATTGTCAATCAGAACTGAAAAAGGTTTGACAAAAAAGTGGAATTCTATGGACAGCTTAAGACTAGTTCACAAGAGCGATATTAAATTCGATTTAGGAGAGATACATTATGAAGCTTCGGACTCTTAATTTTTGAGCAGCAGCAAGACGACCATTTCCCAACTTACTTGAATTTTCAAATAAAACATGAATATTCAGTATTAAATAGGGGTCAATTGAAAATTCAAGAATCTTGACATTAATTCTTTCCGATTTCCATTCATATTCATGAACCACGTGAATTGAAATTCATAGTATCCATTAATGATTCACAGCTGTGAAGTTTGAATAATGAAATTTCTTGAAACTTCAGTGGAACTGGCACTTCACGAAAATTGCTATGAAGTGTACTGTACTGAGAGAAAAAATTACAATATCTGAAAAAAAAATATATTGGTGAATATTTACTTGAGAAAAGTCATTTTTCCACAATCAAATTATACTTAAGTATAATTTTGACTCGAATCGAGTAGAAGAATCGTCAATCTTCAAGTATTTATTGATTTCATAATTTTTGTATGTACTTCAAATGCTTCGAAATGTAATATATTCATGATGCAACGCGGAGCGATAGTGATAAATGAGAATTTATTCACGTTTCCTGAAGCCCAACCATTTTGAGATGAAAGCCACTGCAAAATAATTAAATTCTCTCAAGTAAATATGGTCTACATATTACGAAATTTCAGTCACCATTTTCCAGCAATGCAGTCCTTTTTAAAAATCTCATCAAAATTGTTTACTAAAACATTCAGGAGTCATTTTTTATCAACGCATCTCTGAAAGTTGAAAACCAAAAAACCTCTTCGATGAGATCCTCACCGCCCCTCAAATAGAGAATATTCAGAAATAAACAATATCCCCAACAATCATCCGCGATTTATCGGACCGTCATGACATTTAACGACGTTAAACACTGAACGAAACGCCGAAATGAAATTGCGATGAAGCTCAACCGCCTCCACTCGCATATTGCAACTGGAAAATGCAGAATTCAAAATGAACGAGAGGCAGTCGGAATGAGTGGAAAACAAGCCACGACGAAATATCGCGGACGACTTTTATTTTCAACTCACTAATTATTCAGCCTCTGTGTGTCCCGTTATTCGTTTGTTTCGCATTTTGTCCAGTCGCCATTTTTCCCCTTCCCCAAATAAAACTGAACATACAGTGGGAACTGTTCACACAACCGCGCCGCACCCAAGCGGTTTTTCACCACTTCCCATGCACACAAGTCCCCCTGTCTAGGTGAAAATTTTAAATTCACCATGGTTTTACACCCGCGGCCAGTTTTCCGGTAACACGATGTCCCCCAGACAGCGACAGAAGCTCCGATTAATTGCCAGTGGCACGCTCGACGATGCGTTTTCACTGGGAAATACCGTCGTACGTTTTGCATTAAAAGCGATAATTTTCCGTAATGCCAAAATGGCTATTCTCGTTATTATTAATTGGCTGTTGATGCTTTCAAAACTCAAGGGGGAGGCGAACGTACTGTACACTGCCAATTGTCATTTGGCTTTTACCACTACTGTGGATTTATTATTCCAGAGAGGGTTATTCATCCTACTTCCGCGCTTTTCGATGTAACTGTGATTTTTTTCAACAATTTTTCCACTTTTTTAGGATTTGTGAATGGAAAATTTGAGCTCGTCGAGAGGGGTCGCTGGTGAAATTGAAATTTATTCGGGTTTACAGCGGTCGCGACATGAAAGTTTGAAATTAATGGCTACAGTTTTTTTGGAGGACAATTGTGAAAGTGATTGGAACTTTTTACAGAATTGTAATTTTTTCATTTAGGGACGAGGATTTTCCGAACACAATGGGCTGTTTTGGAAAATAACTCGTTGAGGTAAACTTAACACAATACGAAGACTTAAAATTTTAACGAGAATTGTTGAGAAATTAGAAGACGAAAGATGAATAATTACTTTTATTCGCTGAGATTTTATTAAATTGAAACCTAATTCTGCACTGCTAGGAGAGCAAAAAACGAATAATTTAGTTGTAATTTTCAGGATAACGAGATTGAATTAGATTTATGGGGATCGAAATAATGAAATTTCAAATTTGTGAGCATCAGGAACGCGAGAATTTCTGAACTTATTCAAGACTTTAATCAAAACTCGAATTTTTAGTAGCAAATTATGCTCAATATTCAATTAATTGGGGATTCAAGTATATATGTACCTGGATTTCCCTGATTTTTATTAATTTTCGTCAAATAATTCAACTTAACTTTACAGTTTTTACTGATTTTTCCATCAAATTGTTAATTTTTAATAACGAAATTTCGTTGAAATGTCAGTGGAATTGTCCCTTCGTGAAAATTGGAGGAGTATGCCTTTTAACAAAATTTCTCCTCTAAATTCTCCTGTCAATACCATTAAAGTAATTTGAATCGACTCCAATTGAGTTCTTTAGTGTACCAGGAAATAAATTAAAAATTCCCAAAACATAATTATTCATCATTTTTAATTTTTTTATATGAACTCTAACTTGGATGAGTAGAAGAAATTAATCCATCAAATTCTCCCTTCAATTATTATTTTGACCAATTGAAATTATTTCTGGACATTCGAAAATATTTCCCTCTCCATGGCTTGGCCAGCGTGCAATCTGCCACTTCCACATAACATGCCATTTCGGGGCAGCCAGAAACAAAGATTATTGGGAGTAGAATTATTACTAATTGCATCCATGCGGAAGCCAACGATATTAGAATTATTATTCTTGACTTCTAATTCTTCAAGATTTTTTCAAGATTTTAATCTTCTCCTAACCTCGAAAAATTGGTGACCTCTGTATTATTTTGGCAATTCCACATTAATTAGTATCAATAATACTAGATTGTGGATTGAGCACAAACTCGACCAAAATGTCTTAATATACCTTAAAGATATCCAAGTACTCTGGCTTTTTTTCTCCGGTGAAATGCGTTTCTACTTTTGTAATCTAACACCAGAGCTTCCATTTGAGCCAGATTTGACCCCAAGTTTCCGGACATTTTCAATGATTTTATTATTTAACCTTTCCAGGTCTGAATTTGAATCTCGATATTGAACCTTTAGAAAACATTTTAAAAGTCTGAACAAAAATCTGAACAAAAGTTTCAATAATTTCAATGATTCATTTATAAACAACGAATGTTTAAAAAATAATAATTCTACGCAAAAAATGAATGACGCTGAATATTCATTATTTTTTCCAATTTTTTCTCACGCAATTTAATTGACAAATTCGATGATGGAAAATAGTTGAATTTATATTGCGATCTGCAACTGTTAAAGATACTTGGATATCCTTAACTTTCGTTGGGAATTTATTTCAGATTTTAAGCTTGTGAGTTACGCTTTAAAGCCTGAAGAGTACAGAAAATATCTCCCGACGGAAGTGATTGAAACATTTTCCAAACTTGTAATTCCTCAATTTCAAGTTGATTGACACCCCTTGATTTGTTCAGCATGTAACCACAGCTTTTTTCCCCATTGGCACGCGCACTCTGGATTGAGTGTAGATAATTCCCTGACATCTACCAGCTGCCAATAACACCTAAAGAACCGATAATGAAACACTTCGTTGACGGCTATCACGAGTTTATAGTTTCGTGCCCACACCGAAAACTCGTTTTGTCGTCTTTTATATTTCGATGCACACACACGGGGCGTGTTAACTGAACATGATCGATAAGCTTTCACGTTACATGCACCAGTTGGTCAGCTTCAATATTTCTCCTCTCTTCTGCCTCCCGTCCAATCTTTTTATTTCATTAATGAAGTTATGAGGTGAACAGAATGGAGGACAAACGAACAGAACGAATTTAATGAAATTTTGTAATTAATTTTCGTGGGAAGAATTAATCGAGCGAATTCTATTGGATTTTCCTCTTCCCACGTAGCTCCTGACGTTGATTGTTACAGGTTGGCTCAAATTGTCCGGACATACCTGAAGAAAATGAGAGTAGGGATTTGGTATTACGTACAGGTTCATTGCTTCCACGTGCATGAAAACTCTTCAGGGCCATTTAACGTTCATCGATCGTTCACTCTCGTACTGTAGTCAACTGGGTATAAGCACCCACCATTGAGTACATTATTTATTTAGCACGAACCAACGGGAAACGACAACAAACTGCCGACAGACTTTTTTTTCATTCTCCCTTTCTCTCTTTTTCCGCGGAACATGACAACATCAAAGACAACTCGATGAGTAAAGAGGAACCTTGACAATGAGCTGGCGATGAATTGATAAAAGGAAACATGAAACTTTCAATTGAAGCTTTCGGAGAATTGAACCTGCAATTGTGTTATTTTATCATGCAATCACGCGACTGTTTATTAGGGAATCTGATACGCTTTCAGTTGCTATTGTTGGGTCTGGAGTGACATGGGAAGGGTTGGATAATTCAGTTGGGGAGATTCTTTCAACGCTCTATGAACGGATAACATTAGATTCTACTCAGGAACATTTTATCGTTATTTTCTGTAGGCGTTTATGAATTATTACTTATTCCACATACGGAGAAAAAAGTTGGGAAAAATAACTGAAAAGCCAAATAATCGTGGAGCGAAAGTTTGTTGCAAATCTTTTCGACTCTATTTTGAGGCAAAAAATACGAGACCAGACGCGAAATCTTTTGCCTTGCTTCAGTAAATTTACTTATTGTCAAGTAATTTGCTCTGACCTGGTAAAATTTACAATCACTCAATATCTGGGAATTGTTCTAACATAACATGTTACAGGGAACCGTAACCGATATTTTATTTTAAATTACAGAGAACCGTAATTTTCTCTTCCTCACGGGTCATTTTTTCACTGGAAAAATCATGCATAGTTTAAAATATTTGACTGAAATTTCCAGTACACTTGTTGGAAATTTTTATCACATTTTGGTTCCACTGAAATTTCAAGGCATTCCGTCGTTGAAAATTCCAGATTTCATGGAAAATTCGATGGAAACTGTGATTTTCAGTTCATTTATTCCATGAAAATTGATGGAAATAAGGAGAATTCAATTGAATATATTCTTGAGTTTTCGATTAATGGAGAATTTAGTGTAATTTGGTACTCAATATGCATGTTTTGATTAAAAATTTAAGTAAGTTGGAGAATTCTTGTCTTTCTAATGTACAAAAATGTGAATTTTCATTGAATTTTCAGTGACATCTGAAATCTTGTTTTTTCCCCCCTAAATTGAATCCAATCACACCCTTCTGAAAATTACTAGTCAACTGTTCATGAAATTTCATTCTTTTCCTAGCAGTGTAAAATATCCCCGACCGGAACCATTTTTTACTGAATTCTATTTCGCTCCACCATTACAATTCCGCCAGTAAAATTTACAAAAATTTTGTCGATAAGTTTTTCTCAACCTTTCTCTCCACACTGAAAACTGATATTACCGTCCTACTTCTTCCCACCGCAGGCCATAAAAAGACTTTTAACAGCAGTCGTAACCCGACAATACCCTAGAATTTCTCAAATCAAGATTAATCCGTCGAGATAATATTTTCTCTCCCATCACGCCTAGCATTTAAAAAGTATCACTTAACGGGGCCTATCTGGACCACACGTGCCCGTCCACCACCCGTGGCGCTGTTAAGGGGCTGAACGTCAAACTGCCGTCACTCCCGTTTTCATAGGATAACGAAACCACCTGACTTATGAAGAAAATAATTACACATAAAGAACAGGCTCCATGAATTATAGGCACCAGCTCCCGATGGGCGTGGAGCATAAATATTTAGAGCCATTCCCAACAGTTCGACTGACACGTTACTGACAGGCCAACATATTCGACCACTCCAACTCGAAAAAAAAAGAAAATTATTCCCGAAGTGCCTAAGTAACAAGCATGATGAAGCCATCGAGCATCACTCGGTATATAGAGTTGTGCATAAAAAGATTGATATTCCCAGGCTTGTCGAAAAAAAAGAAAATTATTCCCGAAGTGCCTAAGTAACAAGCATGATGAAGCCATCGAGCATCACTCGGTATATAGAGTTGTGCATAAAAAGATTGAGGAACAAAAAAAAGCGTCAAAAATTTGAATGGACAGGTACGAAACACGATTCTTTTTGGGACAGGTTAAAGAGGGCCTCCAGATACCTGTCATAATATTACCGCCTTAACAGGGGCTTATTACCATCAACGCGTGGCGAGATAAAAGAGGGCCCCCATTATTCTCACGTATTCACATTGTCGAAGATGTATGCGTGGGCTTGTACCTCACTTCGAGGGCCATTGTTGACGCCGAAAATGATGGAGATGAAAGAGGTCACGTTAGCTTTAATCACGTAATTAGGTGGAATACAAAGGATAAGATGTACTTACTTTTGAATTTTATAATGCTTCCAGCAGAGAAGCAGAAAGCTCTTGAACTCTTTCCGCCATGTAGTTCAGTAGAAAAATGTCAGGAAAGAACATCCGCCACTAAATTATGAAAAATTTCCTCCACATGCAGTGTCATCAGCTTTGTGAAAAAAAAACTCTAACCCAAAAAGCATAGGAAATAGTACTTTTTTTAGGATTCATCGTTTCGACGCTCCCGGGGTGTTAATGGTACTCAAGGACCCGGGCCATCCATCAACCTACATGGACTGCTGCAGCTACTGCATACGTATGCCATCGTATTCATATATACATTGTGCAACCCCTCTCTTCAGTCTGCCCTACTCCGGTTCCATGTCTCCATACCCCAGGCTTGTCCCGAGTACAATGACGCTCTCTGTTCGCGATATGCACTCCTGAATCTATTAGCAAGAGCGATGGGTTATTTCCAGACGATGGACGCCATGCTGAGATACCTTAACTGTGAGGCGAATCAGGAAAATTGATAGCTCGGGATGATGAACTTTGTTGGGACTCGATTGGTGAGGGGGAAAAGGAGCTTCATCATCTTGGAGATTTTTGAGACACTTTGAAGTGGTCACTCGTCAATTTTTTTTTGCTGCTTTCATCTTTCGGGGGATTGCGTCGTTAGGGGTTAAGTGGAGGCTACCGCGGATCCTTTGGGTGAGTTCTGTTTGGAGGAAAGGAGTTTTTGCTTCGGCAAAGCAACCGCGGAATGAGTTGTTAAAAAAGTTGGGAGGAACGGAGAATCAGTCATGCTTCGTTAGGAGCCTGCGGTTGTTATCATGAACAGACAGATTTGGTTCAGTCTTTGATGCCGTTTGGTAACTTATTTGGATGATTGATGGTGATTTGTGATGAGTGAGTGGAGATTCAGTGGGTTTAATATTGATTCAGTGATTGCCCTCGTTCCAAGCTCTGGCTTCTTATTGACTGAACTTCTGTGAGAGACCGTTGAGGGGATGGAATTTGTCAATAGTTAATGAATCTCGGACGTAAAAATTGAAGTCAATTAATTTTCGTCAATTAAGGTGACATCTTATGAAGGTTGATTCATAAGGAATTTAAGTTAATTTACATATGTCATCGAGAATGAAGAATCAGAGTCGTATTACTTCAACTTTTATTAACGAACGGATTAAACTGATGCAATTTTATACTCGTTGAGAGTGGAAAATTCATTCGAATCTTATAATAGTTCTTTATGAATATCTCAGGCCTTAGTAGCTCAGCTGATTCGTAAATTAGTATAAATTCTTTTTGACTTGCTTCTTCACTACCCGACCTTTGCAGGTTAGAAAGCTGCGATTATTATCATAAACAAACAGATTTGGTTCATTTCTTGATGCTATTCAGTAACTGGTTTGTATGGTGGTGACTCGTAATGAGCGGATGACGATTCAGTGGCTCTATCATTGCTTCGTTGATTGCCTTCCTCCGAAGTTCTAGCGTCTTGTTGACTGAACTTTTGAGACAAGCCGTTGAATGGATGAGGTTTGTCAATAGTTGATGAGTTCCATTGAGAAGAACTGCATCTCCTACTAAGCCATGTAACTGCAAGCTATCACGGGATACTTGATACGTTTCTGTCAATTAATTTTAGATTTCATGGAGCTCAATCGATAAGCAAAGTAAGTTTAAGCATATCTGCGAATAAACAATCTGAGTCGTCTTCCATAAACTGTTATCAACGAACAGATTAGATTAATTCAATTTCTTGCTCCATGAGAGTGGAGGATTCATTCGAATCTTATAGCGGTGCATAACAAATATCGCAAGCCTTGGCAACTCAACCGATTCGTCAACTACCGTATAGTCTCTTTGACTTGTTTCTTCATTACTTGAACTTCCCAGACCACAAGCTTGTGGTTATGATTGTGAACAAACAGATTTGAGTGGCTTCAATATTGTTTCGACGATTGCCTCCATCTCAAATGCTAACTTCTTAATATCTGAACTGCTGAGACAATCTATTGAAGGGATGGAATTTGTCGAATGAATTCGATGATGAAATTGTCGATGAATTTCCTTGATAAGGTCTGAAGCTTCTACTAATCTATGCATATCTTAAATTTTCTGTCAGTCAACAGAAGAGCTTCATGAACAGATAACATTGAATATAGAATACGATTTCTTCAAATAATCAGATGACAGTAAGTTGGCCCGAGCAGTTTTCAGCAATTTTACTAGAAGTTTATGGTTTTTAACTATATGTTTTCATAATTCATTATTTACAACATTGAAAGAATGAAAAAGCCCCTGATGATATCTACCCTGGAAATCGAAACATTGAGTTCATCAAACAAAATTCCTTAATTTTCTTTTAACATCATGACCACTGTCATCTAGTTATTTGAATCTACTACAACGGTCAGAAAAACTTAATCGAGAAATGTAATTTCTTATTCTTGAATCTAATAGTCGTTCATGACGAACAGCTCAAGCTTAACTAACTCAACCGATTCGTCAATTACCATAAAGTCTCTCCACCTTCCGTTACCTCGTTGTCTCAACTCTTGAGACAATTTCCTCAAGAGAAGTGACTTGTTACCAGCAAATGAGCATTCATTTGTCCTCCAAAACTACAAGATTTGTCAGCACTCAACTAAACCCAGTTTCTCAACAGAAGCCCATAGATTCTCCCAAACAACTTGCAGCCCTATTTCCGTTCTCCTTCTTTCTGAATCATCACAAGCCTCATTTATTACATTCAAGGTGTATATCCTCAATTTTTTCACAAGCACTTATAAAGGCACTTGGCGTCACGCTGTGCCTCCAGTCTCCCATCTGGTCTACACGGACCCCGTGTTCGGTATAAGCGGTAAGCAACGCCTATCGCATTTTATCCCCTGACGATCGTCTACTCGCGCCCATCCCGACTACCCCAGTCAAGTTGCTCTTATTGCTGGCAAGATAATTTGTTCGTAGACCCTGGTAAATAACTTGAACCGTTCATCCTCTCACCGGTCTATCTCTGAGATACAGAAGAGTCTATCCCCCTTTACTCGCCCAACCAACTTTGTTCAATTCGTTGTTCATGTGTTGAAGAATATTGGTGTTGGGGGGAGGGGAAGGGAGAGGAGAGAAATACGTAGATAGAAAATCGAGGTACAAGAGAAAACGGAATTGGCTCTGGAGGTTGGTGTGCTAGTGGGCGGCCGAGAAGGTTTGTGTGCGACGTACGATAAATTAACGTAAGACTACTTCGCTTCTCTCGCCACGTCGAATTCTCTCCTTGGCGTTTGCTGGTTTCGTTGGAGGAATACCAGGAAATGCTAGTGTAAGAGTATAAGCGTAAGGTTATACACATTTGTGCTGTACATACGGGACTATTTGTGTGAAAAGGCAAACGAGGAGTGGAGCAAAATTAATTAAAATTCTTAACCCCACAGCACCATAACCGTATCGCAATTTTCCGGAATTAGAAAAAGGCGGGAGGGGGAAGGGAGGGAACAAGCTCATCCTTTAGGTCTTCAGGTCTTCAATAACGATAAGTTAACGAAGTCGATTGAGCTGGTGGAGCCTTCATGTTGGGGAAGATGATCTCAGGTGCTCGTGTTGTTGAAAATTGAAGCAAATAAGGATCTAGTAAGCCATCTATATTTTTTTGCTTTACTTCAACGGAAATTGGGGGATATTCTTGGAATTGATCTTTTAGGCTTTTGCCTTTCGTGACTGACAGCCAGTACGCACCGACAATGGGACATTCATATTTACCACAAGCTGGAATACAATGTTCGTTTCTCTCTCACACCCTTTGGGATGGAATTCCATAAACACAAGGCGACGAAGGTACTTTCGGCAATCAGACCCTCCTTGTCGGCGTGTCTCATAACGAGATAACATCGGTGTAATGCAGCATGCGAAAAAAGTGCACTCCTGTGTGGGGTTCTACCCACCAATTTTACGTTTCACCTGCGTGTGCAGTGAATGGGTAGACAGCCATAAAATTAAACAATCCGTTGAGGTAGATCGGATTCTTATCTGCATTGTCTGTCTCCACGTGCGGTGAATTCATGGCTTAATACGCTGGAGATCGAGGGTTAGACGGATATCAATCACTATTACCTGTAAATCATTAGGTGAAGAAATTAACTTTATTGACAGTCTCAGATGCTTTCGTTGGGTAGTGGGGGACAAATGATAGTGAATGGGGAAAACTGATGTTCCTTTTTATAATTTCATATTTCGTGAGTCTACGTCATGGTAGAGTAGGAAAGAATAGCAATACTCAATCTCCTGTGAACTTTAGATTGCGAAACTTGATCATTTTAGTTATTTGCGAAGATGCTCTCAGGAAATATTAGACAGTGGTGAAGATCTTGGGGTATATATTATCAATAAACTTCCAATTTTAAATTAGTGAAAAATTTGAGTAAGTTATAAAATTGTCTTTTTACTTATGCTTAAAATTACTGGAATTCATTTCACAGAGACAAAAATGATTTTCAAGAACATGTAATTTCCAAGGACATGTCTTTGATTTTTTGAAGTTTATCGCCATCTATTAGTGAGACTGGACGCTGATTAGAATATGGCTGATCATGAGTGACTTTTATCACTGAAATTTGGTGATAGATTTCCTATAAATTAGAGATGGGTCCCGGAAAATCAGTGACATCTCCCTAATAATTAGTGACGATGTCTCTAAAAATTAGTGATAATATCACTATAAATGAGTGATAATATCCCTAAAAATGAGTGCCAAAATCGCTGAATTCCAGAATTTTACACCCATTGACTCTCACAATCGCAAATTCCTAAAAATTACGGATAAATTGCTAAAAATTAAGGATGAATCACTGAAAATCAATGACATGTCCCTAAAAATCAAAACCTTTTTTCCCTGTATTGAATTTTCTCCAAAAATCAAATTATCATAACTTTTTTTCACCTGATTCCCATTCAAATCAATCTTTGTCCATAAAGTATACTATTTCTCCACCACTGTATCAGCTGTAACTGGTAATTTCATTAAATTTACGTAATCCTTGAATTAAATTTTTGCGAATGGCTTCAATTTCAGACTGTTTACGGATTCCCGGTGGCTTGGCGCAGTGGGTAAGTTCGTTGCTTCACATGCGAAAGGTTCCGAGTTCAAATCCCGGCCGGGCAGAATGGTGCGACCTAACTATTTAAAGTCTTGTTCATCATCGCAGTATACCCTAATCGGGTCGAAGCGATGTGAAATAACGATTTAAAAAAAAAAAACTATTTACGGTTCATGCAACTCGAATAAATTCTCATTTATCGCTGTCGTTTCGCCTTGCATCATGAACGTTACATATCAAAACATTGGGAGTGCATAAAAAAATCATGAAAACAATAAATACTTGAAGATTGACGATTCTTTTACGCCATTTAAGTGAGTTAATTTTCGACAAAATCATACTTGGGTAGAAGAATATTTTGAAGCATGAGACCTTCCTCGGACCACGTGATTTGAGATGCCTAGGAGAATTAAGCGATTGAAGAAAAATTACTCGTCTCAAGTAAATCTGTTTCAGATATTGGAAGTTTTTTTCTCAGTGTGCGTTCCAAATAGTTAGATTCAATGCAGAATCATTCGACGACTTTATTATACTCCTCGAACCATACCATTCCGCATAACATACTTTACTTCACCTCAGGTTCCCTCATTGTATTCAAGACCTCATATGCAACGCTCGTAAAGGAGTCTGGACCTAACCAGGATGATAAAAAAAATATAAAAAACAGAACTGGAAGATCTCTCGAGTGTTACGGGCAAAAACATGTTTACCGCGTCCAAACAGTCTCGTTCTCGCAGCTATTCTACAACCCACCCAAGACCCCTGCTACCTCTGTCTTCCTATATCCACTTCCGCGTTTTCTCCTCTTCTCAAGCCTTTTTACGCATTCTCTCCCCCCCCCTCCCGCTCCTCTACCGTCTTCGTTTTATGTTTTCATTCCATTTCTTTTTTCTCTGACATTACTTGAGCAGTGTCTTGCCAAGGTAACACGCAAAGCATTTGCGCTTGGCACCACTACAGTTTACAGAAGCGAAGTTGCATAAGTTTTGCATGAAGGGGGGGAATGAGGGAAAAAATTATGGAGTTTAGGGTGAGATAAGTTTTTCTACCCTCAAATACATGCGGTCGGTGAATATTTTAGGTGTGGCGAATATTTTTCGTGAAGTTTTGAAAGTTGAAAACAAGAGGGAAAAATTATATCATTGAAATTAAGAATTACGGAGGGAGCATACATTTTTTATCCAATTTTTCTCTCATTTTTTATGAAAATTCTTTCGACAATTCACAATTCTTTATGGAATGATAACAAGAAAACTTTCAACTTCTATCCAGCTTCAAATTAATTATTTATGAATAAAAAGTGAAATAATGATGCAGCATTTCAAGTCATTTTTGAAAATATTTTTTATTGGGTTAAAAACATTATTTTGTTCTTGGAGACAACAGAAAATATGGAAATTGAAAATAAAACGGACAATTTATATCATTAAGATTAACAATTATAGAGGAAGCCTACACTTTTAATTAAACTTTCGTCGTATTTTTAATGAAAATTCTTTCGATAGTTCATGATTCTTTACGAAATAAGAACCGAAAAGTCTCCAAGTTCCAGTCATATTGAACTGACTTATTTATATATATGAAAAAAATAGGAAATAATGTTCTATTAAGGGGTTTTTGAAAATATTTATCTCGTGTTAATTCGGATGAGATGAGTTTTCTACCAGTGAATACATGCGATTAGTGAATATTTTTCATATGGGGATTTTTTCTAGCGGGTTTGGGAAGTTGAAAACAAAAGGAGAAAATCACACCACTAAAATTAGGAATTATGGAGCGAATATAAATTTGTTATTCAATTTTCCTCTCATTTTTGGTGAAAATTCTTGTAACAATTCATGGTTTTTCACGAAACGATAACACTAAAGTTTCCAACTTCTACCCAGATTCAAATGATTTATTTATAAAAAAAATTCTAATAATGCTTCAGCATTTAAAGCGGTTTTTAAAAATATATATCACGGGTTTGAAACTTATCACAACGAGTTACTCGAAAAATCTGAAAATATGATGTATGTATGCAAGTGAGCTTTTATACCCAGACGTGTGTTTCGTTTGCTCGCCCACATAAACCCCTTGGCTCTACGATTTTCCCCCGGAATTTGAATTGTAAACCCCGCGAGCTCACGGGTATGGTGTATATACGAGCGACCCAATCCCGTGGAGTGAGCGAGTATTATATCAGCCATTATTCATTCCTTGTGAATACGAGAAGAGCTTGCAGGCACTCTACGAACATCACCACAGGTACACGCAAGTCCCTTTCATATTTATATGTTACGCTACTGTATATCCTTATCTTACCCTCATTCTGGGTGGTGGCACGATAGCAATTAGAGGTACTGTGGCACTGCCGGCCCTGAAATGTGTCAGATGATATGCATTTCCGGTGGGTGATTCTATTCTCAAAAACGTTTGATTAATATATGAAGGGAAAGACAAGTGGCAAAACTCAATAATTTCTAGGAGAATAATGTTGTCTTGGGAAAATGTTATCCCTTCCTCATCAATTTATTCTTTCTGCGGTGTAATCCTGTGGGTTCTCGGTTATCAAATGATTATGCGTTAAATAAAAAATTATACGTTTTCCTGCCAATATTTTGAATTCTAGGTATATTCCTAATGGTCATGATAAAAATTCAATTCTTGCAAAAGATTTTGATCTTTCTTCCATTGAGTTGGTTAACCCTAGATGAGTTACGATGAGGAAAACGCCGCAGCGCGTCGTTTTTTGTTAATTGCCATTGACTGGATAACCAGAAAGATTGTTTAAAAATCGATTTTTTCCATTGAAGTGTATAACACATTACAGTGGTTGTAAAACATTATAATTCCCAAAATTCCAAAAGAAAATGAATTATTTCCGACAGATTTTTGTTGCCATGTTAAGTGAAATGGCGCGTCACGCAGCGTAGCCGGAAACTACACTGTGGAGTAAATTCGGTAACGTTAGAGCCTAAATAACACGACATCACATTGCCGCGGAGGTGACCAAGTCGCTGGATCGCGTAGGGTGACCAGACTAAGGTTAATATTCCTCAAATGAATGTATTCCACTCCATCAAATTTTTTCACATATAGTATACATTTTTTTCCCAATTAAAGAAAAAGTTGTTAATACTCTTTTAATACTCCAGACGTTTAGTTAATTCTGGTCTTGCAGACGTGGAGGATAGATAGAGGCTATTTTTGCCGACATGGAGGACACAGAGGTTTAGAGAATAACAAGAGATTTGCAGAAAATTAAAGAGTATTAAAATTTTGACTCGCGAATATTCGTGGAAACTTCTCTGTTCTCACAACGCAGATGATTTGATAGCCAGCATTATTTGCGGACCGATACGGGAAGATGACGGATGGAATTGCTAGCAAATACATAGACCCAGAAATTTTCTGGTGCCAGAACTCGATTTTTTTAAATCTCTAGTCTCTAGTCTTAACATTTCCTCATAACGTTGTCTGTTTCTGCATAGTTTCCAACCGCAAAATACTCAACAATATTAAGAATTATCATTAATTGTGACTAATTTTCATGTTTTTTGAATATGTGGACGTCCACATGAATAGGGACCACTTTGTCGATTCTAGTTTCCGAGATATTCACGTTTTTGTCTCAGCAATTCCCATTTACACTCATGTTAAAGTGTTTTTCTCATCTGCTCCGGCGACGGCATTTTTCACCCTATGAGGATAATTTTGGGCTCAAAATGTGCGGAATGTTATAAATATTATCAGAGTATACATAACTCCATATCGACAAAGTGGTCCCTTTTCATGCGGACGTCCACATATGTTCTAGGTAAGTTCCAGAATTCACTTCACATTTTTAACGAATTTCACTGGAAAATGATGGTAACGTACAGATAAATAAACTTTATATCGGTCATGACTTTTGAGGCGGAAAGTATCTCGATACACTGATAGAAAAGCTGGAACGATTTCAGTTGCTGTTAAGGAGACTTCTTAACTATCAATGCCATTTGGTAACTATTAATGAATCTTGTCAATAGTTAAGAAGCCTCGTCAACAGCAAATAAATCTTTCTATTACTATATTCATTTATTCTAAAGATTGCCCTAATGAGCCATCAATCAGACAACCATCAATGCAGGCTCAGAATTTTTCTGTTGTTTTTGAAATTAGATTTTGAGAGTTATGATCTCAAATTGAGACTTTTGAAAGACATTCTTAGATTGAGACTTTCGGAACTCTCCTTGAGGGGTCTCCTCAGTAATTTTGGGAACAAAACGACAATTTTTAATTAATCATTCAACTGTCTGCTTACACATGGGCTCCATGAACGCTATTTTGTCCCTTACTCCTGACACTGTGGACAACCTGCTATGCAACAAAGGAAACTATATTTATCTAACCCTCAAAAATACGACCATGAAGTCTCATCAAATTTTGTCGTGAATTTGTTGAGTAGATTAAAGATTAAAAAATGGGCGCGATGTCTGTCACTATTCAACGTACGTCATGTTTGATGTTTCGTCTCTCTCGAAAATAACCTCACTAAGTTGACCATTTTACCCCTTAAAAAGAAATTTCAGTTTGAGTTCCGAAAGTCTGAACTTGAGGCATTTAAAAGTACCAATTTCTGTTCATGGAAATCTCGAATTGATACCTTCGAAGTTCTCAACTTGAGATTAGTAAAAATCCCAAATTGAAACCTTCAAAAGTCTCAAATTAAGAGTTTTCAGCGTCTCAACTTGAGACTTTCAGAAGGCTTAAATTGAGATCTCAACGTCTCAAATTGAGACTTTCAAAAGGTTTGAGACTTTCAAACTCTCGACGTATTTCGAGCTTCAAATGAAGACTTTTAGAAATCTAATTTTAAGCCCTTTGAAATCTTAAAATAAGATATTATTTTTCTGGGTGATATGTTGAATACAAAATATTTCTCTTCCTCATTCAAAAATGAATTGCATCACCAAATATTCCATGAATCAGGAAAATCCCGAAATTTTCCGTTCACCAAGTCCATCAATACAGACCCCCACCTCATCACTTCCCCCAAAAATAAAACCAGAATCTCCACGATTTCAGCGAATACCGAATCGCTTATATCATTCATACCACATCTCCCCGAGTTATACATCGAGCGAGAGGGTAGCTCAAGAGAGAGAAAGTTTGCAGTGCGAAACGGCACGTGGGAAATCTCCTCACCATCGTCGAATGTATCGACTCCAGCGAGCAATCTTTCTTGCAGCTAACCTTAATAAAAAAGAATAAACATATATACATTTACCCACGCCGTTGAGTTTGTGGAGCATTGAAAATTTCATGCATGCTTTGGACGTGATTTTATAACGTACCTTTAGATTTCCCACGTGTCGTCGAAAGATCTTGGAGAAGGCCTGCTCACAGGAGAAAGAAAGATAAATATTTTGAGAATGTAAATTGCGAACGGACTACTTTTGAATCACGATGGCGCCCCTGTCGTGCTGGGATTAATCCAAATCCTTTCCCCAAACACTAAAATTCATGCATGCAACAGAAACTGCAAAAAAGGGAAACAATTCCAACAATTTCATTGAAGAAAAAGAGCCCCTTCTTTGCATTTTAAATCACGAAACATTGGCCCATTATTCCCTCAATGTTCTCAAGTTTAATGAGACTGAGTTTAATACTTACACGCTAGATTAGTGTGCGCGCACGCTCAGGGGGACCTCACATATCCACATCTAATCGGCCCGGCTTCGACTAATGAAGTAAACCATGACAAAGGTGTGTAAGTTCCTGGGGGTTGGGTTGCTGCGGGACCGGTATATCTAAATCCTCGGAAAGGCTTTTCGGGGAGGTCGATACTCTCTTCCCCCCGCCCCACACATTCTGAGCAGTCACCAAGGTCTTAGATTTCTAGGACGGCTGTGAGAGAGTCTTTGACCGATAGTGGGATCAACCCTCGGATTTTAGTCTGTGAAAAAGCTCACAACTTCTTTGTCCTGGTTGGTGCCGAAAAACCAGATCAAACCTTGATGTAGAATCAGGGAGGGAACAGCAGATGAAGATGTTCATGGTCCATCGAGTCATCAATTCTCTTTTATGTCAACGCAATCGCCATTGTCATATTTTATCATTGCATGTAATTCGGTAATTACTCACAATTTTTTATCACTCTTATTACTATCATGAGTCATCGTTTCCTCATTTCTATCCCGAAATTTAGTAAGAATTAATATATATGATGATCAAATTTTATTCTACGTTAGAGAATTTTTATCCTGATAAAAATAAAAATTGCCGTGCCGGTAGAGTAAAAATTACTGTACCGATAGGGTAAAGTTTACCAACCATTCAAGAATTTTCATTGTTATGTACATAAAAATTATTTGACTAGAAGGGTAAAATTTATTATACGTCAGGATAAAATTTCTCTAACGTAGAATAAAATTTGATTATCATATATTAATTTGTCCTGCCAAAAACAAGATAGAATCCCTTGATGCAGAATCAGAGATCACCGAAGAACGAGCAGATAAAAATGTTCATGATCCACCGAGTCATCAATTCTCTTTTATGTCAACGCAATCGCCATTGTCACGTTTTATCATCGCATGTAATTCGGTAATTATTCACAATTTTTTTATCACCTTTATTACTCACACAAATCCCGATTAATTTATGGACTTTAAAAGTCCGTATTAAAAAACCCGATACGTAAGAATAAAATGTATGACGACTTAACGGTGTGCCCATCACAGCAACGTTCACGTGAATAATCCTGCGGTTGTGTGTAAATTAGAATTTAGAATTTTTGACGTGAAAAAGTTTGCCAGTTCTTTGTCTTAGTTGATGCAGGAAAACAAGATCAAACTTTGGAATTCATCAACTAGTTGGTGAAATTTAACAACCAATTAATTAATTTTGAATTCTTAATACCGCAATTGTAAAAAAAAATCCAAGGAGTCCACAGGAAGTTTCAACCAAAAATGTTTAACAGTAGCGTTATCCATAAACAGCAACTAGCTTCAACCTCCTAATAAATTCAATCAATTTTGACTACCAAACTAGATGGTGAGGGCATATATATATTTGGAAACAATCCTACAATCATTTCAGTAGCGAAGTGGTAAAACGGTATAAATCAATTTTGACTATTGCCCAGTTTTCAATCAATATCTCGGAATCTAAGGGAGATAGCAAAATTTTTGTTATAACCTTTTTTGTGGAGCCGATTGAGTGCTACAACAAATGTAATTACGAAAATTTTGCTATCTCCCTTGGATTCGGAAATATTCCTCAAAAACCCAACTGGGAGATGAGTCGACTGAAACCATTTTACCACTTCGCTACTGATTTGTATTTTGATAATCAATCAATGTCCCGGCTACAAGATGCTTAGGCAATAATCTGCAATCTGTTTTTAAAATTGATGCATCAAAAAAATTGACGAACATTTGTCAAAAAATTAACAATTGGTTGTCAAATGAAATTGAAAAATCTCAACTAATTATTGGAATTCAAGAACCGCTTGGTAATCTATTTTTTCAACCACTAGTTAGTAAAATTCACCAAATAATTTTCTCCATGAAGTTTTATCATTGCATGTAATTCGGTAATTATTCACAATTTCTGTGCCACCCTCATTACTCACCCAAATCCCTATTAATTTATGGTCTTTTAAAAGTTCGTATTAAAAAAACCCGACACGTAAGAATAAAATTTATGACGAATTCACATCGTGTCCATCACGGCAAAGTTCACGTGCATAATCCACCAGTCGTGTGTATAGATTAAAATTTGATTTCTCATCGAAGTTGCACGCGAACTTGGCTAATTTTTTGCAAGAGAGTGGAATAGCATGTGGGAGACCGCATGCACGAGAGTTTCTCCGGGGGAATGAAGCAGTAATATCATTTCAAATATTTGCAACTTGTTGCGCTTATATAATAATGTGGTTAGCTTCATTCCGGTCTGTCTACCTGATGGAGTCATTTGAAAATTCTATGACTTCATCAGAGATGCGTCGCTCAATAAACCGCTGACATTTCCATATTCAGGATAATCAAAGTGCAATCATCACCATTGACTTCAGATATACTTGGCCAAATCGGTGCGGGAGTGGGTGCCAGACAATTTCGATTATACTTGCAAGAGAGCGGTCAGACGCTTTCCATTACAGTTTCACTCGTCGGGGACATTTTCCATTACAGTTGCAGACGCTTTCCATTACAGTGTTACATGGGGGAAACTCCCGGACAACTGTGTTTGAACAATTTTTAATTAGCAAACCCTCATGGGTAAGTCGCACGGGGTTAGCTGCTGTGTGGGACCTCAGCGCGACTGTACGTAATTAAATTTTCCGGAGAAAAGTCGGGAGTCCCGCGTTGGAGTAGAAATGCGTTTGTGAAAAAAAGTTTCTCCATCGAATTGTTATTCCTGGAATATCTTATTAAACGACAGCTGCGGTATGACGGGGTAATTGGGGAATAAAGCTGGGTGAGCTTGATGCCAAGGGGCTGTCGTCTTGCTTTCTGATTGCGGGACATAAGTTATTTAATTTGGCTGGAGTCACGCAAAGAGACGTAAAAGTTGAGATTTTCAGGGACACGTCACTGACTTTCAGGAATATGTTACTGATTTTCAGGAATCTATCACCAATATTGGTGGTACTGGATACTAATTAGAATGACCCTGATCAGCAGTGATTTTTAATCTCCTGCACGGAGAAAAATTTTCAGTAAAAATAACGGAACTCACAATTCGCTCACCGATTACGGAATCAACTCAGAATTTTTTTTTTTTTATATTCCGGCCCTTTCTGCCCTCTGATTGGCTAATCTGCCCTATCCAACCCTATGCATGCGGCTGTGGATTCTACACTGCACCGCATTCGCACTCCTATAGAACATAGGAGTAGCATGGGAAACCACAGAAAACCCATGCCGGCACAGGCGGTCACTATATTAGCGACCTCCCGCTCGCCGGAGCCTCCGGTTGGAAAACTCGGTTCCACGGGGAATCGAACTCATAACCTTTCGCACACTAGGCTCGCACCTAGCTCGTTCGGCCACCGACGTCGGTAACTCAGAAAATTTAAGTGACGGTATCGTAATTTTTCACAGGAGATTCAGATAAAAATTACGAAACGCTCTGGAAAAATTCCGTAACAGTTCCGTGAAATTTCCTACAACCACATTTCGCTCCGGAATTACACAAAAAAAATACGTCATTTTTATTGAATATTTCTCTCTGTGTGGAGAAATCAGGAGTGAACAGACCGCCCTTCCTCATGTGTCATTAAAGGGAGACTACTATGAGTTTTAAAAGTCGCGGGCTATTGGGGTGTGATTTTTCAGACGTTAAAGATCGATTATATATGTCTAAAAACGAATAATTAGTGCAAAAGAAAATTGTTTATTGTTGTAGAGGTTCGTTGAAAGTTGAAAAAAAAAATGTGTGCAACAACAATTACGGACGTATTTTTTTAAATTGAGCTCGCATACAGCTAAATTCGTTTTATTTTTTAATATAAAAAAATCCACCATTCATGTAAAATAGCTAGAAAAATGTTTGAAAGAATTGGAAATATATTTTAAATATTTCGAGGATCATTTCCGACTTTTTTTCATGAATGATGCAATTTTTGAAAGAAAAGAAAACGAAATTAACTGTGTAGGAGTAGAATTTCCAAAAACGAACTCGTAATGGCTATTGTACACTTTTTTTTTCAAAAATTAGAAGCTCTAGACTATTTTTAACACTTCAAGCGTCGGCGAAGCGAACGAATAATTTACAATAAATTTTTTCGCAGTAATTATTCATTTTTAGACATATATAATCGACTTTCAATGCATGATAAGTCTCACTCCAATAACCCACAAATTTTAAACCTCATAGTAGTCTCTCCGTAATAAAAAATAAAGTTTTCAAAATCCACTGCGTTTTACATTCATTTGACTTCCCATTTCCAATGCCAAGATTTAACAATAGACGTCGACAATCTTCCCTACAATCAACGGCAAATTAAAAAAATCCAAGGGTTTTATTTAAAAAAAATGAACTTATATCGAAACGAACAAAGGAACAAACGAATGACTAACGAACTTATATCAAAATTTTCCTGTGTATTTACAATTTTTCCCTGTTCTTCCATGTAATTATTCAGAATGAGGCAGTGTACCCTCGGCTTCTCATCAACTTTGCCAACCCTATTCTCAACCTGATCAGGTTCACTTAGGCTGCCTGAATCATATGACCTCATCTTCAATTTTCCACTCTTCCACGTTCATCCCATATTCGTCCTTTCACTTAGCAATATTCTCGTGTCATTGAGTGCCCCGTATGAGTACCCCTGAAAGACGCCTGAGGGCTCCAACATTAGTTATACACGAGGCTTGGAACACGAGTTGGTTGGGTGGCTCTTATCGTGAAAGGATCTTGGGATATCCCATTTTAACCCTCCACCCATTCTCTTGTCATCCAACAACCCTCGGGCTTGTGTGGCTATGGGTTAACGTGCTTGACTTTGGAGTCCACTGTGCTAAAACTTTTGTACCAACCACGAGACTGATGGAAAACGACTGGACACCTCTGACCATCGCTACACCCAACTTTTGGCATTATAAATTCTTCAAAGTTATTTTTTTTTGTTCACAACCTCCGAGTTTCAAGATACATCCTGACACCATGGCACAGTTTCACAGTTGAGGCTCATTTGAAATCGAGTCATTGTTTTTTGGAGTGAAAAGTTTGGAAAGCGGGTTGGAATAAAAATGATTCCAACGCCTGGAGTTGTGCGAAACTTGTGACACCAGCAATTGTATTATTTGAGGGATCTGGTTGCATACGTCTCACAGGTGAAAGGATTCGTGCCTTATCTCTTATTGGATCTTCACATTAATGATAATTTTTCTGGTGTACCATGACATTTTAACAAAAATAAAAATCAGCGTGCCGGTAGAGTAAAAATTACTCTACCGGTAGGGTAAAATTTACCAACTGTTCTAGAATTTTTGCTGTTATCTATCTAAAATTATTGGACTGGAAGGGTAAAATTTATTATGCATCAGGATAAAATTTCTCTAACGTAGAATAAAGTTTGATCATCATATATAAATTTTTACTAAATTTCGGCACAGAAATAAGGAAACGATGCATCATGATACACTTTTATAGAATGATAGGATAATTTTTATCAAAAATTTCTCTCTGTGTAGATATTCCAAGGGCCGAGGGCCTGTAAATTCATCAACATCTGATGAATTTGATTGTCCAATCAGGCCTGTCTATCTCCAAGGAATTCAACGACCTAGCCCCGTCGATTCTATCATCAAATTCCAGTCCTTCAAGATCATTTACATCGCCCTTCGTCCGCGCTCCCCCAGAGGGTCTCCTTAACTGTTAAATAGTTTTCGAACCTTTAGCGGGGACTGCGCCATCGATCCATAAGCCTCTATTCCCAAGATGTTGCACCTCTTTCGAAGCTACCAATTAAAGCGTCTGATCGTCAAGGAAACCGAAGTGAATCGTTTCCACTCGAGAAAGCCCCCCCCCCCTATCAAGTTATGCAGGTCAATCTCAGGTGAATCGAGTAGATTCCAAGAATCCTCTCTATGATCAAACTGGATATCCCCTTCTCATTGTTCAATCACTCTCGAGGTTCCATACAGTGGCATTCAGGAAATCTCTGAACGCGTAATTGCGTCACTGGAGGACGATACCAGTTGCACTGAGATGGGAATTGATGGAGATTGGTAACTCAAGTGTCGGTGGAATTGGAATGATAATAATTGATATGTTGCGTGATCCGTTGAATCGTCGGTTACTGTTCACTGGGATCGTATTGAATTATCGATTGCTCATCAGGAGAATCGTGGCTAAAGGGGATTTAATAAATGTCTGAGGGATGACGTCAAGCGGAGCATACCAATTCCGAATTTGTCCAGACATTTGCATTTTCGGATCGAAAAGATCTTGTATTTTTGATGAAATCAGCATTGCGCGCATCCATCATTCTAATGCAATCACATGAGATTCGTCTATAATTCCCGAGCGAAGTCGAAAAATAACTGGTTGTGTGGTAGAGACTGGCATTGTTCACTTTTAGACTTTCTGTATTAGTAAGAGACTATTGAAATCATCATTGGGTGGAAACTCACGATGGTCCAATGAGTTCAGTATAAAGTTTGGAAATTTTAAAATGATTCGTTAGCTTGATGTGGGTCCAAATATTGATGTATCGTTTTCTGACGATAAAAGATCTTGGTTCATAGATTACATTAAAATGAGATCCATCAGATGTATTTTGTGGTCAAATTGTATCGAGAAGTGCTTCGAGCAGTTCCCGTTGAAGTTGATCTTAGTTGGGTACCTCAGGTTATCGATAGATAACTGAGGAAACTGTTTCAATATGTTAATTTTGGGTTAATCTATGCGATTAAAGGTACGTAGAATATTGGTATACATCGATTTTTCGGGAATAGCAAATCTAGGGCAACGAATGATGAACGTAGTTGTGGAATGGTTAAATTCACACGTAAAATTATCATATACAGATCGGGTCAGGCATAAGAATTGATAATTTTATCAATCAGTAATTTTAATCAACGTCTTATGGATGACTCCAATCGAACGATATCCATTCCGAATTTATCAAGACATTTGCATATTTTCGAAGAGGAAAGATCCTGTAATCCAGATGACAACAGTATTTGTTAATGATTTGTTAGCTTGATGTGGATCCAAATATTGAAGCATCATTACCTGAAGATAGAACATCTTGGTTCATAGATTACATTAAAATGAGATGCATCAGCCATATATTGTGATCGAATTATATCGAGAAGTGCTTCGAGTAGTTCTCATTGAGGTTCATCTCAAGTTGACCTCAGTTGGATACCTCAGGTTATCGATAGATAATTGAGGGAACTGTTTCAATATGGAAATTTTGGGGTAATCTATGCGATTAAAGGTACGTAAAATATTGATATACATCGATTTTTCAGAAACAGCAAATCTAGGGCAACAAATTATGAACGTAGTTGTGGAACGGTTCAACACACACCTAAAATTATCATATACAGATCAGGTCAGACATAGGAATTAATAATTTCATCAATCAGTAATTTTAATCGACGCTTTATGGCTGACTGCAATCGAACGATATCAATTCCGAACTTATCAAGGTATCTGCATATTTTCGAAGAGGAAAGGTCCTATAATCGAGATGACAACAGTATTTGGTGCGTCAGTCATTCTAATGGAATTGCATGAAGAGATTCTTCTATAATTCCGCAGCGAAGTAAATAACTGCTCGTGTGGCAGAGTCGATTACTGTTCGCTTTCAGACATTCTGGATTATTAAGAGACAATTAAAATAATTATGACATGGAAAATAGTGGAAGTTCGGTGAGTGAAAGATAAATTTTGGGAACTTTAATTTTTAAATGATCCGTCAGTTTGATGTGGATCCAAATATTGATGCATGTAATTAGTTGTTGGAGACATAATATCTTGGTTCATAGATGACATCGAGATGAGATGCATCATCTATATGCTGTGGTCAAATTGTATCGAGAAGTGCTTCGAGTAGTTCTCATAGACGTTGATCTCAAGTTGACCTCAGTTGGATACCTCAGGTTATCGATAGATAATTGAGGGAACTGTTTCAATATGCAAATTCTATGTAAATTTAGAGTTAATATATGCGGTTAAAGATAGATCGAGTGTTGATACATCGCTGCTCAGGAATAACAAATCTAGGGCGGCTAATTATTAACGTAGTCATGGAACGGGTCAGCTCACATATAAAATTATCATATACAGATCAGGTGAGATATAAGAACATCTCCTTTACAATATTGTCATATATCCATCCCTTTCATGACAGCCATTGACATTTCATACGACGGGTGAGTGATATGTTCCGTCATTTTTTCGCATCCATAGTTTGGATTAAATATGGTTTGATATTCAGAACAATTCACATTCGGAGTAAAATGAAAACTCAGGCCCATCATCTCATTTTCAATTCAATGTAGACCGATCACATCACCGAGATCCAATGTCGCAAAGGATTGCTTAATTTGACTCAATAGGTTCGTTCCTCGACCCGGAATAATTCAATCGATATGAATTTACAATGAATTCAATCAATCCTCAGTGGATACGATATCTGCTCCTTCTTGATATGAAATCGGAGACCCACCATACATACTTTATACTTGATAAAAATAGAACCGATTCATATAGTTAATTCATGCGGTTCTTAAATTCCGTAAATTTTAAATCGTCGTTTGTCAGACAGAAAATTTGGTCCAATGCAATAATAGGCGTACGAATCATGTGACGAACTATCAAGAATCTTTCTGATAGTTGACAATTTCATCATGAAATATCTCTCATTCTGTGACGAATTCCATCGCGACCTATAGATTGACTCGATCGTACTGGAAATATATGGTCGATTTTGGTCGAATTGTATAAAGAGATGACATTAGGATGGAATTAATAGAACTCCACGACCTGGGCATAATTTACTACTTGATCCTTTTAATTTTCTGATGAGTTCACGATTTTTCGGGTATGATCTATTTTTCATTTAATTCAATTACATCAACCAATCTTTTCATTTCGTTCTAATTTAATATGGCTCCGTTTTTATAATTCCGAAAAAAGAATGAAGAATAATTGACATATAGAATAAAACTAAAACGGGAACTGTAGTGTCATTTCGAATGCACCGAAGACGTACCATATCATCGAGCTCCAATATCGCAACGGATTGCTAATCCAATTCGATACTTTCCTTGTTTGGCGGAAATAATTCAATCGATATTTTTCAACTGAAATAGGGCATCTAATATGAGTACATCCTCAATCAAAAATTTTTTTCACTCAATCAAAATTGAAATCCTTCGTATAGTTCATTCATGTAATTCCGATGAGTAGAACATTGATAGTTGACACTTTCATCATCAAATGTCTTTTATCATAATTGGACGGAAATTTTCTCATTCTGCGGGTAACTCTATCCACTTCAAGAAATGCACTTAATCTTACTCGAAAAGTATGATCTATTGTGGTCAAATCACGTGAAGAGATGACATTGGACAGAATTCATGGAACTCCACAAGCTGTACACCATTTATTATTAGCTCCTACTTTTAATTTTGTGATGACTCCACGATAAAACGGGTATAATCTATTAGTGAATTCACTTATTTTCAATCATGCTCTTTCATCCGGTTCAGATCGAATACAACTCCATTTTCAGAATTTCTGAAAGAAGACGAAGATGTATTGACACATGGAATAAGACTAAAACTGGAACTGTCATCTCCTACCTAATTCACCGAAGACATCTCACATCCTCGAGCTCCAGTATCGCAAAGGATTACTAATCCAATTCGATAGTTTCGCTTAACAAACTAGAATAATTTAATTGATAAGAATTCACAGGGAATTCAATCAATTTCTCATCGACAGGAGATCTGCTCCTTCTTGAATCGAAATAGTGGATCTAGTGTACATCCTACATTCAGGTAATTTCGATGCGTAGAACATTACACTGATAGAATGATTCATTTATTCCAAACGAGATTCGTTAACTATTAACGAATGGTAGAGTTGAATATGACCAAATGAATATTCGTTAATAGTTAACGAATGGTTCACTTGAATGGCGAAAGTCAACTCAAACAAGGCTTCTCAAATATACATTCGTTAACTATTAACGAATGAACATTTGGTGGGACCGAATAGACCCTTAACCTCCAACCAAATTCATTCTTTAACAATAACTAATCCGTTCTATCAGTGTAATAGCTGACAATTTCATTATCAAATACCTCTTATCATAATGACTGGAAATTCTTTCATTCTGCGGACAGTTCCATCACCACCAAGAAATGTACTTAATGTTACTGAAAAAGCATGACCTTTTGTGGCCCAATCACGTGGAGAGATAACGTTGGGAGAAGTTCATGGAACACCACAAGCTGCATATAATTTATTATTGTATGCGACTTTTGATTTTCTGATGACTTCACGATAAAACGTGCCTGATCTATTGGTGAATTCACTTATCTTCAATCATTCCCTTTCATTCGGTTCAGATCGAATACAACTCCATTTTCAGAATTTCTGGAAGAAGACGAAGATGAATTGACACATGGAATAAAACTAAAACTGGAACTGTCGTCTCATGTCTAATTCACCGAAGACATCTCACATCATCGAGCTCGCATATCGCAAAGGATTGCTAATCCAACTCGATACTCTCATTCATCGACCCAGAATAATTCAATCCATATGAATTTCCAATGAATTCAATTAATCCTTTGACAGGGTATCTGCTCTACGATTCTCGAAATGGAAGACCTAGTATACAGATTCCATTAAAATTAAACCCGTCACTTATTCTTCCCAACTCACACCTTTCACTAAGCCCCGAATTTCGAGAGACATTCGACAGCCCCTGAATATTAGATATCGAGAGCGCTACATCTTGGATCTGGAAATTGCCCTATGAAAGGGACCTCGAGAATCGAAAATGTTGGAATTGAGAAAGTGTGTAGACCACTTTCCTAGCAATATCGAATGCTGGAGCACAAGGTGTGTGGCTTCTGGCAATAAGGGGTGTGAACGAGGGCATGTGCCCGCTGGTGCTCTATAAGTACATACTCTTCGATAGTGCGGTCTCATGATGGTTGTGGAGACGATGCAATGCGGTAAAAGAGTCGGAAAAAGTAGTTGTATAGACACTTGGTGCAATTCCGGTTTGATACGTGCGAGCTCCATCGGTTTTTTTTCAACGAACACCAGCATGGAGATGATCGTTCAAAGAACATTTCCCACATCTTCAAGCATATTAAGAAAACGAGGTAATTTTTTCGCGCGTTTCATGCTTCTGCTCAAAAACTTTGAAAAGATGAAGGAAAATTTTAGACACACATCGTGTATCGACTGGGCGATACTCTAGAGATAACAATTAAGCTCACTGAGGTTATTTATGACTTTTATTCTATTTTGCGTTTTGTTTCATTCGATTAAATTTCAAGACCGTAATTCGGAATGGGTTTTATTGTTTAATAGTGATTCTGTTTTTGAAGTTTCGATTACGTCGAGTTCTTTGCTTGTTATGAAATTTATTTTTTGAAATTTATTTATTTGAATGATAACAATACGTTTAGTTAAAATGCGTGTATGAGATATTATTTTGCTTCCATTTGAGTTTATGGAACGAGTTAAACTGATTGAGTTTGATTTGAATGGGAGATATGATTAGGTTCACTTGAGTATTTCGCAAGGGAGAATTGATTTGAAAAATTGAATAAGTTAAGCATTTGATACGTCCAGACTGACCACTGGGCGAAGACTGTTCATTTTGCTTTTCAACGTGTAGCTGTGGTGCGTCCTTAGGGTTATTTTCAGAGATGAGGCCCCTGGCAGGCATGTCGCACAGCGAATAGAATAAGATGTAGTTTTACCTTTGAGTTAAACCTGAAAAACACTCCAATGTTACAATTTGCATAAACAATAGAATTGACGATTACAGACTCATGAAATTCGTTATAATTAATGTCTTAAATTGATATTTTTCAATTACTGCTGAATGATCTAGAAATTGAGTTTATAACACACGAAATTTCCATGTTATTAGTTCGTCCATTTGAATAATGCTAAACAGAACTACAAATCAATAATTAGAAAACGCTTGAGGGAAAATGATTCCCGCCTGCCGATGAAGAAACCAGATAATTTTTCTTTCTAGTACAGCACAAGGATTTTTAAAATGAGAAACTCCAAAAATTTCCAAACGTTCCTCTCCATATGCGAAATAAAATAGTGCATCCTCATATTAAAGGTGACCTTCCTCAATTTTTCCCACAACTTACTAATGAGAATAACGAAGACGATCATTCGGAGAAGACTTCCTCCATCCTCAAGCACATTAAGAAAAGAAGCCAAACCAACTTTCTTGCTCGTTTTCTGCTTTTGCTCAAAAACTTTTAAGGCATAAATTACGGGATAAAATAGTGTACCCTCAGCCGAAAGGTCTGCATCCTGCACCTCTCACCGCTCCCATAAATATCCCGAAAATACCCAGCAATTTTAGCACGTCATAAATCCCAATGAGTTGGCCCAAGTCTGTTGAGCGCAAAAAAAACAGCCAGAAAAAGGATCACCTCTCTCATCACCCGCGGCTGCTACCTCCTTTCCTCCCTCCACAGTTGCCAAATTTCCTCTCCCCCTCGAATTGATGCACACAAGTGTAACGAGAACAGAACAACTCAACGGATGTTGACGCATCTGTTCCTCCAAATGATAGAGCTTTGTGCCCAAAGTCGCAGTGTCACAACCTAAAATTGAAACGCAATTACAGTTTACAGTATTTAGGTATTCCGGTCACAGATGTAGACCGAGTGAGATGGAATGCTCTTCACCTACCTTGAAACAGCGTCAGTGTTACTGTCACTGGAGAGAAAGGGTCCTACGGGTAAATTGAATTTGCCGCCCTTTCGGTAATGCCACTCTGTCGCTGTATGTTCCCAGATCGATGAATGATGGTAGACAGGATGAATTTCATTGTAAAAATCTCCAGCGACAGATCATTTTCAGAGTGAAAATAATTCAATCCTCGTTCACTTGAAAAGCTGATGGACTGAAATTTTTAAATTACTGTTCTCTATTTTTACGTCCTTCCTCATTCGCTTCACTCCAAGCTTGAATTGATCACTTCTAAAAAAAAGAGGAAAGAAAAACAGGGATTTGGAGTCAGCGCCAAGGGGTATTTTCAACGCTCGAATGAGCAGAGTTGACGATAATCACAAGAACGGTTCTTTTCATAGAAAATTTTCGCTGAGGATGGGATGAATGTTTGACCTACTTCAGCTCATCCTGATGATTTTAAACAGCTACTTGTCAAAATGGGCTTTTCTTCCGGTTAATGTGACCTGCAGAGATGAACCCAGTTGTCGGATTTTTTCCGTTGCCTCTGGTTCCTCGTTTTTTATTTTCATTCGTTCCACCACTGCTGTTGTGCATCCACATCCACTCATTAATTAATGTTTTCGTTGACCGGAAGTCAATCACGAGTTGAGGATTTTCAGTGAGATGAACCGCCCAATTAATCCCCATTCAATTTAACTCGGTGAATTTCACATTCTGCTGTCGAGGGCTTCTCGTTATGACATGGGATATTTAACCATGCATTGTCAACCTGTTTATTATATTGATCTATTGATCGTTCAGGTCTCGGGGTGATTAGCGAATGTAATGTACCTGGCATGTGCATTACGACGGGCCATCAGTGATCGTTCGATTTATTTTTCTCGTCTGTTTAAATGAGATGTGCGTCATCATTCACACTCATTTCCAATGAGCGGTTTAATTTCACCGATGGTTTGGAGCACCTGTCAAGGGGAATGAGGAGGGAGTGATGGGTACCAGAAATTTAATTGAAATATTAGGATAATTATCTGGTACACTCTGTTCTGGGCAGTTTTCCCGGAATTGTATTCGTTTTTTTTCATTCATCATTTCCAGCTCTCGTAATTCATTCAAGAGTTGAGATGAGGGAAAAAGTGGTGGTGGCATTGGCGTGAGTGCAGCATGAAAATTAGATTGTAAGTAATGGGATTATTATCAATTTATTGTTACTTTTGTTCTTGTCAACGTGAAGTCGAAATGGTGGGAGTTGTAATTAGGTTATTTAGGGAGACGCCATGTTTTTTCTCATTAATTAATGGAATTTGGAACGCCGTGGAGATGATTAAAAATGGGCGTTCAAGTTTTACAAATTGCGGTCGGCGTTTCAATGAAGAGATTTGCAATGCATGTTGAGCTGATTCGCGAGGCAAATAGATATGGATTTTTGTGGAATCGAATTGGTCAAGCATGGAGGTTAAATCTTATGCGTCAGGCTAAGGGTCAACTTTAGCCTTCCCTTGATTCATACAAGGAGAGAAAAATACGGGGAAAATTCGAGCGCTTGACGCTACACAGAGAAAAAAAAATCATTTCCAGGCACATGTCACTGATCTTCAGGGGTCCACCCCTAATTTTTAGGAACTTATCTCGAGCTTTTAGGAATTCGGGAGTGTGAAATTGAACTGGTGGAAAATTGTGTACTACAGTTATTTTGTCACTAATTTATTGTGACATCATCAGTCATTTCAACAATTGGTGGTATGTTCCCAACAATAATTTTTTTTTCATAAAAATTTCATATTAGTTCTTCAATTTTCAATGTAACGCGCATGAAAAAAATTAGCGCTGACATTGCAAAATTTTTGGTTCTGTGCATTGATTCTGGAGAAATTTTGTATACTGTTAAAAAAATTTGGCTGAATTTCCCGGAAGAAACCCTTTTATTCGATTTAAGGGGAAATGTCAATGGAATTTCAAATTTCTCTGGAAATTCAAGTAAAGCCCAATTTTTTAGCGGCAGGAAGATGGAAATTTCACAATTTGCATCAATTTTTAGGGGGAAATGACTATTCATATTCAAATCCTTGAATTTCCAGGGAATTCCTTGAAAATTCTCGGAATTCCAGCAATTTTTTAAGGAATTCTCTGAAAAATAAAAGATTTCTCTGGATTTTCCTGACTTTCCATTAATTTCTCTAGAATAATTCAACTGAAATTCACATTTTCCACGAATTTTTCCATGAAATTATGAATTTTCAATGACAAAATTCTTACAAATTTCAGTGGAAATGATGCTTGCTAGTAATTTCTAAAATTCTTATCGGAAATGTCCATGGACTATTTTTAATGGCGTGCCATCGGTGGATTTTTCACGTACTGCTGCAGAATTTTTCCCATTCTTTGTATTCTCGTTCACATTTGGCTGACCTCGGTCATAAAATACAACATATTTTGCATATGTTCTGCAGCATCATGCAATAATAATTGATTATTGTTTATTTTGGTGTAGAAAAGAAATGTGAAACACTAAATTCCGCGATCACTTGTTACATTGTTAAAAATTTTCGTCTGAATTTTCTTTTTTTAATACCGGAAATTTTTATCACCTTTAATTTCCACTGAAATTTTAGGAAATGTCATTGAAAAATCTAGTAATCCATTGATTTTCTGTTCGCACGATCTGAGAATTAATAAAATACTTAATTTTTCAGTTCAATTTTCCGTGTAAATTCGAAAAAATCAGGAAAATTCAGGGAAAATTAAAAAGTCATGTCATTTTATTTCTGTATATTCGTGTACCATTGAAATTTCAAACAGGTTGTGAAATTTTCATCTGACTCCCACTGAAAACTCATGAATTTCCTTGAATTTGACCTAAAACTTGACATTTCATACCCATTTTTCCCCCAAATCGGATTCAATGTCACTCGCATGAGAATTACTGCCACATTTTCCATGAAAATTCAAATAAATTTCTAACAGTGTAGGTTAGAGTAACTTTAATGTAATCCTGCACGAAACGCAATCAGAAATAAATTTTATAATTCCTGTTTACAACAGACAGGATTCATTCGAATAATGCAAAATAGAATTGGTTCCATTTCATTTGCCTATCAATTACGATTCATAATCGTAAAAAATAAGTACAACGGTACCACCCAATAAGTATGCAACTTACATTCGTCTACAGGTGTTGGTATTTACGATGAGCGTGTTCTATCATTGTCGTCCTTTCCGTTTTCAACCTAACATTTCACACAAAAGACAATAGCTACGTTCCGCTACGACTATGGACAAGTAGTAAAACCCGTGTTCGCTATTTCCATTTCTTTTCCTAACCAACGACGAGCAAATAACACGTATAATAGAACAGGTGTGTGAATCTCTGGTACAAAAGAAGAGTTTCGATATTCCGTGAATGTACAGAGTCCACTAACTCGGAAATCTGCATGTCTATCACTCCACTCCTCTTCGATACCTTTTTCACCTTTTTAGGGATGAGTGAAAAAAAGTGTTGAAAGTAACTTTTCACGATGCTGAAAAAGTTTCTAAAATATTCAACCGTGCGATGTGATTCCTAACTTATAAAATAATATTCTTACTTTATAGACGAGACCATTTTCAAGTTTTCAGTGAAGGGGGAAGTTGATACTGGTGGAGAGGTGAGAAGTTATATCTGCCGGGGTAAAATGAATAAGAGACCGTGGAAAATCCCACTGAAGAATCAATCGCAGAGAGGAATACAATGATGGAAAGATGAGGGAATTTTACTTCAAAATGAGATACATTGAGAGGAAAATGCGGGAATTTCTGGGTGGAATTTTGGAAATAAATTACAGTAATGAAGACTTCTTTATCCTAATTGTTGATAATTGTTTTAGCATCATTCAAATTGATTTAATCTATGGTGAAGAGACGTCTTTGAGCATACGCAGGGGTGGGCCAGGAAAAACGGTCGGTCTGCAAGCGTCAAAATCTCCTGACGAAAGGATGAGATTTGGTTGGATTAGATCGCATTTTTAAGTCTAAAAAACATCACATGAATATTGTTGAACCAAAAATTGTCGGTTTTTACTCTGCCGTTGTCAAAGTATTGATGATTACAGCGGCACGTTCGAGGATATAAAGAAGGGAATTCTGGGGCAACACTAGAAAAATTCCCCGACAGTACAGTAAAATTACATGTTTTCAAGATTTAAAATCAATGATAAAATGCACGGATTTAGAACTTTTTAGTTTCAGCACTGGAATTTTGCGGGGGCTTCATTGCAAAAATTGATGGATTTCATAGAAAAATTCCCCGTACTTTTTACAGAGAAAACATAATTCATTTTCAGGAATATGTCACTAGTTTTTAGGGATCTATCAACAAATATGGGTGATATTGGACATTGACTGAATAGCCCTGATCATCAATGATTTCTATAACTGAAATTTGGTGATAGATTCCTAAAAATTATAGATAGGTTCCTGAAAATTAGTGGCAATATCACTGGAAATTAATGATAATGTCAAAAAATTGGTGCCAAAACACTGAATTCCAGAACTTTGCACACACTATTAGAAAAAAAAATGAAAATTTCAGATCACTGAAAATTCAATAAAATCCCAAATTTTTTAGCAATATGAAGATGAGAATTCTTCAACATATTTGAATATTTTCAATTTACAAAAAAATTGAATAATCTATGAAAACTTGAATATGCAGGGAACTGATATCTATGAATTTTCACGGAATAATTGAGCTGATATGTACAGATCTCTTTGATTTTTCCCTGAAATTCTGGATTTTCAATGATGAAATTACTTGAAAATTTCCAAACAGTGTACCGGACATATCATCCAAAAATTCTTAATAGTACACGTTGCATTTCACAATCGCGAATCCCTGAAAATTAGGTATAAATTCCTAAAAATTGGGGATGAATCGCTGAAAATCAACGACATATCCATGAAAATGAAAACTTTTTCTGTATTCCCGTCCAGAAAAAGCCTTTCCAAAAACGCGTCCAACCCCGCATGGAAAAAATGTATTATATATATATTTAAAATATGTACCCCACATATACGGCCAAATATACAATATCCGAGACATCGCTGAATATGCATAAGTGCGTGGATATATGGCAAACTTCTATCTCGCATACATCTTGGATATTGTTTTATTCCAAAATATATCCGAAATACATCTCATATATACGCTACACATAATTTAGGGGACGGGACTCCCTCACACTCAAAGATACCCATCAAAAACTGATCTGAAACTCCTTTCAATCTCCAACTCCAGAAAAGAGACGATGAAACATACTATTCCCCCCACATTCGACTAGTGAAAGAGGTGCTCTTAGTGTCATTCGGCGCGTTGAAGTGGAATAGAAGAAATAATAGACGAGACGAGAAGAGTTGAGATAACAATCCGTGGCTGGATAAATAATCGGGAGGTATAAGACACACTCGAGTGGGGAAGTTTACGGGATAGACGAGTGTGAGCATTATGGAACCCACTCGCGAATGGATTTCCGGGAAAATGGGCGAGAGATCGAGGGGGGGTGTTGAACAAGAGAATCATATAAATATCCAAGATAGAGAGACGCCCCCTAAACGTCTCTGCATTATGGGTTTTCGAGCGAACCTTTTGTTTACTCTCGTGCGGACGTCCATAATGCCGGTGTAGACGACTGCGTGATAATATGCGAGCACTCGAGGTTCACGGAGGGGATGGGGTTGTCTCGCCGGCTCGCTGGTTAACAAAAACCGAGACCTGAGTCAATGAATAAAATTCATTTGTAAACAAGTTGCAGTTGAATTGAGTGAATTGTGGATTTGAATTTTTCATTCGAAAAGAAAGGAAAGAATTAAATTCTCAAATTGTTGGGCATTGACCTCTTCAGTTGCCGGTTGAAGAGAGTGCATTCTTGGTGAATCGATTCTGCCCTCTGCAAAGCTGTGTAAACTAGAATGAGGGGGGGGGGAGGCTCTACAGTCGTCGGCGAAGGCCAGCATAACGCCCGGTACTAACCTACGAACAAAAGACAATCATAGTGGAAACCCTTTGAGCCAATATTGACCCAAGCTGGCTATCGCAATAATGGAGGAGCGTGTAGGGATAACGATGGCCGTCTACCCATTTATAACGTGCGTATGTGCCCAAAGCTCTTGATGTTTCCCTTTTTTTTCTCGTCTCTCTCGTCTTTGATTCTGACTCTCGAGTGTTGCCTGTCAATCTGGCGTTTGGACAGGCTCGACGGTAGCTGCACTCAGAGGAAAACATGTGGACGGAGGGTGTTTTCTTTCATCGTGATTCATCGGTCGGGATAAATTCGTCAACTTCAGGAGGATGAACGGTTGGTTTCTGGATAGAGAGGAGAGCTTTGGAGGGGAGGGTAATGACGGCTGATTAGGGAGGATTGGTGTGTACTTCAGGGAGTCTTTGACAAGTAGGTGCTGAAAAGAATGGTTTTTGTTCATTGCTTTTTAATTCAATTCTATTATTCCCATCGCTATTCACTCATCTTTCAGAAATCTGAAGTTTTCTGAAGGTCTGAGGAAACTCAAGAAGAGAAGAGATTTAGAAACATGTAATTTCGTGAAGTCTTTTTAAAAACTAGGTTTCTGGAATTTTCACAATAGCTAATATGCGCAAATTTCCAGATGATGAAGTTATCGAAGTTTGCGAGAAACTCCACTTTCGAGAATTATTGGACAAGCTAATAAGTCACCCAAGTTTGCAGGACAGCCAGACTTCCTGAATTTCTAGGAAAGTACTCAAGTTCCTGGAGATGCTAGCTTATTCAAGATTTTGGAAAAACCTCATTTGTCCAAGTTTCTAGGGAAGTCAAGTTGTATGAATTTCTAATCAAGTCGACTTTTTTAGACTGAGTTTTGAGAAATTTCATTTTATTGAGACTTTGGAGCAGTTGACCTGCTCAAGGTTTTGTAAAAGTCTATTTCTTCAATTCTTGGCAAAAGTTAACTTGCTAGGGTATTTGAGTAAGTAAAGTTGTCTAATTTTGAGGAAGCTAACATTTCTAATTGCTGAGGAAGGTTACTTTACTAGGGTATCAAAGAAATTAATTTCCCTAAGTGTTAGAGAACTCAATGCGTTCGATGAAATAGTCAAAGTTTGCAAGAAACTCAACTTTCTGAAATTATTGGATAAGATGATATGTCACCTAAGTTTGTAGAACACCCAGATTTCCAAAATTTATGGAAAACTCTTCAAGTTTCTGGAGACGCTACCTTCTCCAAGTTTTTGAAAAAAGAAAATTTGGCCAACTTTCTGAGGAAACAAAGTTCAGTACCGAAGTGGTAAAAGGGTTTAAGTCGACTTATCTCTCAGTTGAGTTTTTGAGGAATATTTCCGAATGTAAGGGAGGTAGCAAAATTTTCGTAATTATAGTTGCTGTGGCACTCAATCGGCTCTACAAAAAAAGTTATAACAGAATTTCGCTATTTCCCTTAGATTCTGAGATGTTGATTGAAAACTGGTCAATAGTCAAAATTGACTTATACCGTTTTACCACTTCGCTACTGAGTTGTCTGAATTTCCAATAAAGTCGACTTTCTTAAATTCATCAAGGCAGACTGCGCAATTTTGAGAAATTACATTTTCTTGCATTTTTGTGCAACTCAACTCGCTCAATTTTTTGAAAAGTCAGTTTTTTCAATTGTTGGCAAAAGTACACTTGCCGATGCATTTGAGCAAACAAAGTGGTCTCTTTTTGGGGAAGCTAATCCCAATTCAATTGACAAGAGTTACTTGTCGAGTTGGAAAACTCAAGTTTCTCAAGTCTCGACGAAAACTAATGTGATGGCGTCCAATTTATCTGGAAGAGCCAACTGGAAAAGATAGATCTTAGATTAAGTCTCCGCTATTAAAATTCGACCAGTTTCCATCTCAATTCAATTACTGTCCTCTATCCACGCGTCTCCCGGAAACTGCACCTCCCCCAAAACCAATTCTTCACTCAAAATTCAAACAAAAATTGCCAGTGACAAAAAAACAAGGTATTGACCCGTTGAAACAAAAGCGTAGAGGACAGAGGTATGGTCGAACAACTGAAAAACATTGAAATCGTTTCTCCGTTTATCGCAGCCTGTCACTCGACTTCCGTGTAGCCCGAATGCTCCGAGTCCACCCGAATGTATTTCTCTTTTATCTCTTCACCCGCGTCTCGCAACTTCCTCCTCGCGGCAGTATACACACCAGGTATCCCCAGTTGTGTTCTCCCATTTTTGCTTTGAAATATGAATTTGTTTTCGAACGTAGTCGAAAATAAAAGAGATGAGAGATTTCACCCGTTCCTCTTACGTATCGTATCCGTCGATGTTTCTGTTGAGGCCTTTCAGTTGCCACAAAGCACTCAGCCTCTTCTCCCCCGTTTTTCTCTTTTTAATTGGTGGATAAAACAGTCTCAGTGGCTTCGTATCACAGTTGAAATGCTTTTTACGTTCTTCAGCAATTAGAGGCAACATTTTTACTGCTTATTTTCCCCTGTTGATTTGCGCACTTGAAAAAAAGAAAAACATCACAATACGTACGAGTTCTCGATTGTTTTGTTTCTTGTTTAGGCTCACACACATTGGAAATCCATTCACAACTGTTTTTTTCGATCGTCCATATGCAGAGAGAGCAATCCGTCTGAATGGTGATTAAAAGTGGTCGGTGGTCCGAGAGATCCGCGCTTCAACGGTCAAGCAATGCATGGTAACAAACCAGGCACTGTGGATACTCCCAGGTTCATTCTCCACTCTCTTCTCCCAGTGCTCGACTTTTTTCCCCCATCTTTTTGTTTCACCAATTCGCGAATGTAGGTTTGTAAACGTGTATAATACAGCTCCACGTTTTCACCTGCTATCCTCCTCAAAAGGACACGACCAATGCCACCTGCGTCATGCGGTTATCTACATCATTACCATAATATTGGATTTGAAATATTGGAAGCAAGGGAGTTGTGGACTTTGTTGATACTGCATAAAACATGAGCAAAAAGTATTGCAATCGTTTTTGGTTCTTTTCGTCATGAACTTTGAAAGGGGAGTCGATAATTCCCAAACAATGCGATTCGTTTTTTGCTTCCGAATGGAAGCATTGTAATTGTTCAATTTTGACATTCTCTTATTTTGATTAGAAATTATGTAGAAATTATGTGGTCTGAAAAGTAAAAAGACGAAGTTTGGCGACCATATCTGTATGTGAGCATGTTCATCTTCGCGTGTTGATTTTCGCAACAATTTTTATGACCCATTTTAGTTTTTTTATGCACCTGTATTGTCATGGAAATCAGGGCTGCGTAGTTATGCTGAGAGACATTTCACGAGACATCATGAGACAATACTTTGGAGGGGTTGTCTCGGACTACTCTCGTGATGACTTCGAGTCAATTTATGTCATCTCGGTTTCCAGTTTTTCGCGTTTTTTATACGTAAACAATCAAGACGAGACATACCGAGACAAAAACCGAGATTTTACTTTAGAAAATACTAAAAACTTGCGACCGAGATGAGATAAATTGACTCGGAGTCATCACGAGAGGAGTCGATACTGCGTATTTCGAAACTGAGACGATAGAAAAGATTTCGATGTTCATTGAGACCGACATCATTCCTCCAAAGTTTTGTCTCATAAAGTATCTCGCGGCATCACTAGGGCTGCGCACGAGACCCATACGAGACTTCACTTTGAAGTGATCGTCTCACTCTAAAAGAAGATGGAAATTTTTGGGACTGTCTCAGTCTCAAAAGACACACTATCGTCTCTTCTGATCATGACTTGGAGATAATTTGTCTCGTCGCAGTCTTCACCTTCAAAATAGGAAAAATGAGAAAACGAGACAAGAGAAATTTGCTTGGAGTTGTAAAAAGGGGAGCTGATACTATGCCTTTCGAGACTGAGAAGGCTCGGAAAATCCCATGTTGTTTTAGAGCCAGACGATCCCTCCAAAGTGAAGTCTCTGAGTCTCGTGCGCACCCCTATGGAAAATTGATGAATAAATTGAATTTTAATTCAAGAGAATGATCCCCACCGCTTATTATTTTCGTTGTCCCCACCTGCAATACCCTCCATACCCACTCCAAACTGATTCTCGAGTCGCTTCTCCCAGCCGCTTCAACCTCCAGCCCACTTCCGGTGTAATGAATGGGATCTTAATGGATGGCGCCTTGTTTACGATCCAAGTTTCCTCCGATTAATTGCCCTCCCCCCTCATAACCACGGCTAAAGGCGCTGCAGTTACTTTGCACCGTATTTTCATAAATACAAATGTTAAAAAAGTTTTCGTTAAAATCCGCCACTCGCACCATTTCCATTCGCCCACGGAAACTCGTTGAATTAATTCATCCTCGTGTCTCATAATTCCATTTGCCTCTTTTTGGATGTTTAAATTTCCATTGAACCGAGTCAACGCCAGTTTAACCATGTAAATAGATATCAAAGGATCTTTTTCAGTTCGCGGAAAATGAGGGGTAAAAAGCTGAATTTTCCATCAATTCACTAACACTGGTGGAGAATTCACCAACTCTAGTAAGAGAATAAATTGCCACGAATCAAGTGACTTTTTTACCATGATAAACGCTCCCCACTCTTTGAACCCATCGTAATGTGCATTCTCTTATCCTCCGCCTTTTTATGCTCATCTCACTCTTCATCTAACCTCCAAACTCTTTACTCCTGCGGGAAAGATCACGATTCAGCCAATTCTGAGATAACGATATCCGCCGGAGACCGAGTTGAGGTTGGTTCGGGGCAGGAGCGAGAAGGGGGAGGTTAGTTGCAGGCGCGGGTTTTGTGAAACGAATAGGGATTTAGCTGCAAGGTGAGGCTTTCCAGGAGGATATCGGGGGGGATGAGAAGAAGTCGAGAGGACAAAGCCGATATCGCCTAATGCCCGTCAGTTGGCCTCACCTTCGGCTCTTCTATTATTGGGTCAAACATTCCATTTTTAAGGTTTGTGGAAAATCCTCCCGGGGGAAAATGGAGTTTTAACGGTATTGTGAACTAAACTGAAGGATCTCAACGGTTCAATTTCAGGGGGGACTTTAGGGGAATAATGCGGGAAAGTGTTGTGACTGTTGTACTGATAATTATAATTGTTATATTTATTGATAGAAGGGAGTATATTTCGTTCTTTAAAGTAGTATAGACATAACTTAAATTTTAAAGATAAAAAACGGAAATAAATTGTAAACGGAAGGTGATGTGAATAAAGATTTTCTCGTTGAGTTCGTGATCAATTGGCACTCTTGTATTATTGATAATAATTATTAACGAGAAAATGAATTTTTCAAAATTAGAGAGAAGATTAAAATATAGAAAAAATGTAAAGAAATTAGAAAAAAGTAAGTGAAAATTTTATGCTTAATACGAAAATTATCATCAGTGTCAAAATTTTGTCGTAAATAATGTTTCCGAATGTGCAGAATGCCGCAGTTCAACGAGCAACTATTGTTTAAGAAAATAATTGTAAAGAGAATTTGGGGGATTAATTTTTTACTCTTGTCAACGTTAGAATACATATCGGAAATTATCAATGATAATTTTTTTTTCCTCACTACACTCAACGATCTACGTGAAGCTTGAATATACTACTTTAAACTAGCTCAATATATACTCTCTGAAATTTGAAGATTGTTGAAAACTGCGAAGAATTGCCAGAAAACACAATTAGATCAGAAATTGGAATTTTTTTCTCAATTGAATAACCATTTTAGTTTTTCAACGAAAAAATATTTAAAAATCGTATCCCACTCAGCGTTTCATGGGAAACTCAGTTTCTGGAATATTCTGCATGTCAATGAAGATTTAAATCTCCTTTTTCATGTGTTGAGCGATCTATTGAGCTATTTTTATATGAAAATATCATAGAAAAATGTCTATTGCTCTTAGATTTTACGATATTCTCTAAAAATTCAATTTCATCTTCACCAACCAGACACTTGAATACGACATCTTGATTGATGATTCTATTTCATTTCAAATCTGGGGCTAACTTCCCATCAAACGTTCATTTCCATTTCATCAAGATGAAAACGGCAGCGTCCCAATGGCCCCGTAATAACCTAAGTCAATTTAACAACGGCTCATCACTTCTCTACCCAACTGCATGAACAATTCAACTATCTCGAGCCCAATTCACTTCGCCACCATTCAAAATGACTGCCTAATTATCCTTTAAATTCACAAAAAAACGAAAAATTACCAACAGCACTAGGATAATGAAATTAGAAAAATAATGAACTCCATTGACAATTATTAACATTGAGAGTTATTCCAGATTATTTCACGTAAGAAAATCTCTAATTTGACAAAATTGAAAAATAATGAGGGCGTTTATTCAAGATAATATGTACCATAATCATCTCATAATTCAACATGATTGTAATATTTGGAGATGGACATGATTCTATTTCATTTCAAATCTGGGGCTTATTTTCCATCAAGATGAAAACGGCAGCGTTCCGCCGGCCCCTAATAACCTAAGTCAATTCAACAACGGTTCATCACTTCTCTACCCAACTGCATGAACAATGCAACTATCTCGAGCCCAATTCACTCCGCCACCATTCAAAATGACTGCCTAATTATCCTTTAAATTCCCAAAAAAACGTAAAATTACCAACGGCACTAGGATAATGCGACGATGGCCCTCCTCATCCTCTTGCCATCAACGAAAAGGGTTATTCGCCACGTACTACAGTCCAGGAGAGTGCCTTTTTCCCCCCCATTGGGCTCCACAGTACACGGTTGCAAGCGTGTTTGCTGTGTTCAGAATGGACGAGAGGCTCCATTGTCCCGTGCGAGCTTGTTTCTATGCAGATGAGATACGCACCAGGCGGACGAAAATGCCGCTTCGCTATACCTCAGCCTCTCATTCCCGCAATCCCCCTCCTCCCCCTGATCCTACACTCTCATCTCTTTCCTTCCGCACCCGAGTGGATATACGCGCACCGACGTATTTCGCCTCCTACATTCATTCTCCATCTCTTTGCCAGTGCCGTTTCAAACGGGCTCAGACCCTCTCTTCTTTATTTTGCGGATGAAACAAAAAAAGAAATGAAATGAAGAAAAAGACCACCGCATGCGGAAAATAACCCGCAAAAGTGCGAGTCCCTTCGTTAGCTCTTCAGTATTTTTCTCTATTTTTCATGAGCGTCCCGAAAAATAACTGTTCTTTTTAGGTTTTTTGGGATTTCTACTCTTGTTTACTTTATGCATATTCGTATATTGTATGCAACGCAGTATTTTGCCATTTTACTTATCTTCCTCGTTCTTCCAATCTATTCCAGTCCTCTTCTGTCATGATTACGTTGTCCTTCGTTATACTTAGAAGAGCAACAGAGTCTTTCTGCTGCTCTTCTGAGTCACCGATCTTTACTTTCCTTTCTTCTTCCTGGTTCTTCTGAATTACTTTCTGTTACTTATCGCATATCCTGGTTTGATCAGTCTCCATCCTAATCCTTCTCATCTTGTTCCTGTTAATATCCGCCCTCGCCCTCGTCCTAGCCTTTCCTTCTAATCTTGCCACGTCGAACCTGTGGTAAGACTAGATCCAGTTAGTGACAGGGGAAGCGGTGCCGGTACCGCCCAGTGGGTAATACCTCTCATCCACTTATTTCCATAACCACAAACATTTTTCACACTTTTTCTCGTCCAATATCGAGGATTCAATGTCAAAAAGAATTTATTGCAATAATTTTACATTTTCGACCATTTTTAATTGCAGAAATCCACCTTTGACATTTCTAGAACCTTACAAGAAATTTTTTTGTCATAATTGTCGAATGCAAGTCACTTATACGGAATACTGAACAGTATTATCCCGCGCTTAGGTAATATCTTTCGCTCGGTTTCCGTCCTAGTTTTTTGATAATTTAGTGAATTCTACGAGTAATCGAGGATTTGTAATTGGATCAATAGGAGATCAATAGTAGAAGAAGACTTGAGAGTAGTCCGTTTTCTGCACAGTTAGGGTATATTGTATGCAACACGGTATTTTGCCATTTTACTCATCTTCACGTTCTTTCAGTCTCTACTCCAGTTTTCTGGATGTCCTTCTGTCATGATTACGTTGTCCCCCGTTATACTTAGAAGAGCAGCAGGGTCTTCCTGCTTCCGGGTTCTTCTGAATTACTTTCTGTTACCTATCGCATATCCTGGTCTGATCAGTCTCCATCCTAGTCCTTCTCATCTTGTGCCGCTTAATATCCATCCTCGTACTCGTCCTAGCCTTTCCTTCTAATCTTGCCGAGTCGAAAGTTTGGCAAGACTAGATCCAGTTAGTGATAGGGGAAGCGGTGCCGGTACCACCCATCCACTTATTTACACAAAATAATACCGCTTATCCACTCATTTTCACAACCACACTAATAGAAGCGATTAGTTATTGTTGAAAAATGGATTTGATTGAAGACTGGGGTCGATTTGGTCTCGCAGAGTGTGCATTCGTTAATGGTTAGCAAATGCACATTTGGGAAGCCTTATCTGAAGATGTGAAACAATTGTTTGACATCTTTCAACTGGGCCAGTCATTAACCATTAAAAATATTCATTTGGCCATATTCAACTCTACCATTTATTCATAGTTAACGAACCTCATTTTTCACAGTTTTTGTCCTTCAATATCGAGGCTACAATGTTAGAAGGAATTTACCAATAACATTTGACATTTTTTACTATCTTTAACTGAAGAAACCCTCCTTTGACATTTTTAGGTTCTTACAGTGGAAAATTCATGTACGAGTACCTAGAATTTTTTGCTAGGAAGATCGGTTTTATGATTTCTGAGTGAAAATACGATATTATTCATTGTATCCAGCCACTTTACACCGAAGAATTTTTATATGTGACGATTGTTGAATGCAAATTAATCATATTAATCGGTCATTTATTTTTGGAGAATATCGAGGTGAATAGTAGAAGACTTAGAAATAATCTGTTTTTTTTTCCAAAGTTAGGGTTTTGGATGCAAAAAACATCATTTTCTACATGCACTGCCTACCCTACACAAAATTCTAAGCCCTTTTTCACCAACATTTTTGTTGAAATTCTCCAACTAGTTGTTGACAAAATGGAATTACCAACCAGTTGGTGAATTTCAAGAACCAGTTGATGAATTTCAATAACTAGTTGTTATATTTGACCAACCAGTTTGTTGAAATTCACCAACTGGTTGATAATTCATTTTTTTCAACAACCAATTGAACCAAATAATTTTCTCCGTATAATGAAAGGGCATCAACACCCCGGCCGTAAGCGACCGGGGTGGCGCTAGTACAAAAACCCCATGAACAACCAATGAATCGTTCCATCCGTACTCCAACAGAAATTTCACGTCATGACAAAGACATCTCCTCACCATCCAAGTGATGACCCTCCGCAATATTGTCTTCCCACCAAGATTACTATTATTCCTCCTCCCCCAACAACAATTTCAAATAGAAATAATGAAAAAATAAACGACTTGTCTATCAAGCATCACCAGCAAGATAGGTATAAAATGTGGATATCATGCCCTCGAGTCTCTCAATGGAATATATAGTCAATCATCCGTGGGTATTTGCACGCTGATAAAAACTCCGTGGCATCCTTCAACTGAGTGAGATTGAATTCCACTGACTGAGGTACAATTTCTCTCACTCGGAGATCTCCATACGTTCTGTGAGAATGAATGGATAAACAAATGATGAAAGATGGTGAGGTTCTGCACTCGGTTCTGTTGCTGTTTAAAAATTAAAATTCAATTTCTCACGGCTTTTTCATCATTCATCAATTTTTTATTGACTTTCTTTTTTATTTCTCACTGCACTAATAAAGTTGGGGTTTTGATTTTTTTTCCGAGGATTTTTCACGGAAAGTTGTTGGAGAGGTGGGTATAAAACTCTCGGTGGTAAGTGGGTACAGTGAGATGAAAGGTGAATGTATATGCAACGACTTCGTGCACCAGACGCTGAGATTCTTCCTGAAAATTCTCCTCGCATATTCCCAACGTGACCAAACGCTTCACTCCCGCACCTTTTATTTCTCTTTCCCCTTTTCTTTGTTTATTTATTGGTTTTTTTATGTTTTGGGTTGAAATGGAGAATCTCGGGAATCATACTTCAGCACTCAACGGGAGTCGAAAGAAACTCTCCTTGCTGTTGGTGTAACAAATACTTTTCAACGAGTATTCTTGGGTTTTTTTAAATGTTTTTGTCCTCGTGGAGGTTACGACCTTCTTTTGCTTTGTGAGGTTCCGTGGGCGTCGGGAGGGACTCGGGAACTCTTTATTGCTGGGAGAAGAGAGCAGACACTCACTTCACTTCGTAATGTACACTTGAACATGGTGACAATATTAACGATATTGAGTATGATGGGCATGAGGAGCTTTGAGGGGATGAGTCAACACTTTTGAGATGGTATTTTGTGAATATGTTTGGAAATAGTGGGTTTGCAGCGAAATTTGTCTTAATGAAGTCAACTGAATCTATCATTTTGAGGAGAGAAAAGAAATGTTGAAAGAAAAAAAGTTCCGTGGACTCTATAGCAGGAATTTCCAGGAGAGAAAAATCAAATTCCATTCAGCGGAAAATTAATGCAATTTCACATTTTATTGAAACTTCAATGGAAGAATTCCTCAACTTATTTGAATTTTCAATGAATTAAACGTTTGAGGATATTTTATCGGAATTCTCTTGATTTCAATAAATTTTCTTAGCTTAGGGTTTCTATTGAAAATCACTACGGAAAAATATCGTTCACTGCTATGGAGTTTTTTGCCATGGTATGCCATAGAGTTTTTTTACTTGCCTGAAATTTTTGTGCGTGGTATTTGACACTTTTTTGGCTGCACACTGTTAAAAAAGTCAAATTTTCAAGGACAGTCCACTAGTAATTTTCACGAGAGCGGCATTGAATGCGATTTAAGGGGGGGAATTATAAAATTTCAAATTTCACGAAACATTGAATGGAATTCGAAATTTTTTAGCAAAAATCGGAGGGTCCCGGGTTCAAACCCCGGTCTGGACTATCCATTTTTTTCCGTAAAAATTTTCTGTTCTTCATATTGAGAATAATCCCGGTTCCACTCCTACCGCATCCAAATCTCATCCCAGTGTTTTCCTATGGCTATATAAATTCCTTTCTTCAATGTAAAAATCTTTAATGCAAGGGGGAGGGGGGAATCATGAAATTTCGAATTTCATGAAAATTTGAATGAAATTCCAAATTTTTGAGCGACACTCAGAGCAGAATTCTCCAATCTATTTAAATTGTCAATGAAACTGAAATGTGATAAAAATTTCGAAAAAGTATTTCGCAAATTTCAGCCAAAAATTTTTAACAGTGCGTGAATTTTCAATGTTTTTCTGAAGGGCCAACATTCCATGATTACTACATTTTAATTATGGGCTAATTAACAATGTAGATTGTCATTCGTGTAGTAAAATAATCTGAGAATTAATCCTGAACTCATCTCTCAATAACATTACCCCTAATGTGCACTTGAAATAATGACAACAGTGACAAGCGCCGATGGTACAACGGTGCAAGGGGAGGTGTGTATGAGTTAATATGGACGTTTGTGGAACTCGGATAACACGACAGTGGACGCGGCGGCGCCATGCAGCTCCGACGCCATCTAGTTGTGCTAATGCGAGAGGACGTCTAGCTGTACTTTGCGCACGATTACACAATCACATTTTCCGGTTGAATATGCCCGGGGGGTACATAACGCTGTTAGGTATGAAGTACAAATAAATGAGGGGATCGATATATCGATGAGAGTTAACTACCTCATTCGGTCCTTTTGCGAGGGTTCTTTTTTCTCTTTCACCATGATTGGGAAAATTGGAGTTTTATTGGAGGGGGGATTTTATTACTTGTGCTATTCTTCGACAATTGATTTCTAATTACGTTATTATTTCTCTTTATTATTCAGGAGGGATTGGGTTAATGGTGGAACAAGGGAAAAAGCTAAACCGCTATTCAATGAACATTCACTTGAAATTTTATGGATGAAATTTAAGCGGATCCATTTTTGTCATCTTCACTGCAAAAACTGATGTTTGAGTTCCAAAAATTTTTATAAACATTTTCCGGGTATTAGAACGCGTCTGAATTGAAAGTATCTTAATACACTGTTTAGAATTTCTCACTGAAATTTCCGAGAAGAGTCTTGGAAATTTCTAACAAGGAACATTTCCACTGAAATTCCATGGAATTTTGTCATTGAAAATTCATAATTTCATGGAAAAATCCGTACGAACTGTCCATTACAGTTTAATTATTCCGGGCAAATGAATGAAAAATTGGAAATCCTTTCAAAAAATCCTAGAATTTCAAGAATTTTGAAGGAATTCTCTCAAAATTCTAGTGAATTCGGCAGCGAATATTGATTTTCACTTGAGAATTCATGTAGATTGTGGAATTTTCGTCCTCCTACCCCTAAAAAAATGGGCCTTTACTTAAATGTTCAGAAAAACTTGAAATTCCCTCGACTTTTGCCCCTTAAATCAAATTCGAGGTCTTTTTCCGGAAAATTCAGCCAAATTTTTTTAACAGTGTATTTAAAACACCTGCGATGTCTGTAAATTTATTGATTTTTTTTTCATTTCCTTAAAAACAATCAATTGTCCTATTAATTACACCGTAGACATAAAATAGTATATTGTGTCATTAGGACCGTAGACGGAGGTTTGCGATGAGTGTGAAGTTAGCAGCACGAGGCGTCGGTAAGACAGGACGAGGCGCGCCTCGTCCTGTCTTACCGACTGCCGAGTGCTGCTAACTCACACGAATCGCAAACCGACGTCACGGTCCGTATGACACATACTATTTTTTGTCATGAAGGCCCGTTGAAGGTGAGGGGGAGGGGAAGGGGAGG
>NW_021680362.1:1055921-1058058 GCF_001412515.2 Diachasma alloeum
AACTTTTCTTTTTCATCGTTCCTCTTCTTCTCACAACATACTCAAATTTTTTATCACATTTTAATAGAAATATATATATAATCTATTCAAAATAGATATATAACGAGAAAGTGAATATAATCTCTTTATTAAACTAATATTTTGACAATATAACCCTCAAGTTACGACTGACTCCCTAGCAATGGAATAACAACTCCTGATGTCATCGGCAATGACGGTGGCGCACCGTATTAGTGGTGAACGATCCGCCGAGTTTTCAAGCAAGTGACAGCGATAACCGCACACTTCATGTTGTATTCCTACGAAGGTTTTGTGGGTTGCCCATCTAGAAACTGTATGTTTTTATTGTCCTAGGGCTGCTAACTCGAGTTAACCATACCTGTGCTTCGTTTAACGGACCTGGTCTGTTAAACGCCATTTAGCTTCCCTCAAGACAGCTATAGTAGGCGCTACCTAACGGGCCTCAATGACGAAAATATATTAATTTCGCATGAAGAGTTTCTTCAAAATTTCCCCCAAATGACCCGCATTAGGATAATTCAACAATACATTTTTATAAATCTTTGAATCTTTATAATTCATGAATCCTACTTTTATGTAGAAATGATTGAAGTTGATCGGTTAGACCTTCAAGAAGTTCAATACCCCAAAAATTCCTCAGATTAATTAATTCTTTCATTTGCTAAAAATTATCTAAATTTTATTTAGATAATTTTTATTACAAAAACCGGTCTGGATAGTTTCATTTTGAATGTAAATCATGATTCCACATAAATTATTGAATAAAGTAAGATCTGGAAAATGCTTATTAACAACATTTAATTGAAGACATAAAAATACATTAATTTTCTCCTAGAGTGAGTCACATTGGGATAATCCAACAGTAGGGGTTAGATTTCATGAATCAATTATTGAAATTGATCGTTTAGTCTTTCAAGAAGTTCACTACGCGAGAAATTCCACCAATTAAAAATAATCTAAATTTCATTCATCCAATGTCATCTCAGCATTGTTTAATTATCATCAGTCCCCAATTCTTTCCTTCAGTACTGAAGCCGATCTGGGAAATTTGACTTTAAAGGTAAAATATGATTCAACATAAATTATCGAATAAAGAAAATTCAGGAAACACGCCTATTAACAACATTGAATTGAATATACTGCGACTTACCGATTCGACAGATTTATGACTACAAATTTCTAATTACCCATTTTTTATTTTTGTTACAGGTGAGTAACCAGTTGAACGCCTGATATATTTAACAACAAGAATATCTCTCTGTATCCACTATGAAACGATGATTACCGTGAGTGTAACGATTATCATAATTTCAAAACGAGGTCTCTCCTACTGTCCGTGCCCATCCAACCGCAGAGGAAGCAATATCGCTTGTCTCTTTATTTTCTCATTTTTCCAGGCACGCTATTATAATCGATTTCAACTAGTTCTCAACCTCCTCTCTTCCCCCATTCGCATTGAGTTCTCTATCCTTTTTATTTAATTTACTGGATGAAGTATATCATGAATCAACATGGCGTATCGACATGCAGCTGTGTGAACTTGGAGTCGAAGTATGATAAATCGATTTTTTTTTCTTATAGTATCGATTGTACTCAGTGAGTACCTGAACGTACCACATTCATTTTCGTTTGTGCCCCGCATCCCTAGACGTAAGGGGTGCGGAAAAAATCGTGCAGCGTCGGAAATGAAGGTACGGAAAAAATTTTTCATTGCTCAAGCCCAAAAAGGGCTCTTTTACCGACGGTAGTTAAGCATGAGAAGTAGGTCTTTTTACCGTTGAGCAGTATAAAAGTGAGAAATGCACTACTTAGGAGTGAAAAAGTGAGAATTGCACTCCTTAGGACTGAAAAACGTGTGGCGCCACCCAGCGTTAATGTACCAAAATATAAAACTACATATAAAAACTGATAAATTCAGCCAGTGAATCCCCTTCATTATCTTCAAAATTGTTAAATTTTAAATTTGAAAATACACCTGAAAATTAAAATGAAAAATAACTTATTAAAAAAACTTAATTTTGATAATAATAATATTAGAAATATCATTTCATAGAAAATTTTTTATTGAAACTCTGAAATAAACTACAACGTAAACGCAAGAATAATACTCATAGTT
>NW_021680362.1:1059042-1059349 GCF_001412515.2 Diachasma alloeum
CCGCTCCACGCCCCCACCCCCAACCCCCACGGGCTTTTCGCAATAAAAAATAGTATACGCGCTTCGGCGTCGAGTGCTGAATTCAACGCTGGTGGAGTACAGGCGCACGAGGCACGCGAGTCGGAGACGAGGCTGCCGAAGAAAAACGTTTGTACCATTTTTCTGAATAATCTACGACTGTTTTTGAAGCTCTCAATGGTTTGTACTTGGTATCATTATCATGTACAGTAAATTGTTCCGTTTGTACTGCGATGGGAGTGGAAGTACGGAAGTTGAGACGTTTGTACCCACATCAAAACTTCACGAA
>NW_021680362.1:1059382-1106427 GCF_001412515.2 Diachasma alloeum
ATAATAATAATGAATAATTTTCGTTGGTACAAACGAGTACTAACGATTTAGAAGTTACCTGTATGTTTTCCTGACGTTCTTCATACATTTAAGATTTTAGAAGCGGGTAAAGTACTGAAGGGGTTGATAAATGAAATGGAAAAATATAGTACATACAAGTACTATCCATGCTGAATTCTTGATCATGAAAATTTTTTCCGTGCCTTCATTTCCGACGCTGCACGATTTTTCCCGCACCTCTTACGTCTAGGGGTGCGGGGTACAAATGAAAATGAATGTAGTACATTCAGGTACTCACTGAGTACAATCGATACTATAAGAAAGACAATCGATTTATCAAACTTCGACTCCAAGTTCACACAGCTTCGACATGCTGGTATATCGCCGGTTATAAAGAAAATTTTCTACGTTTGCTTTTGTGTACGCATACCGAGTAGGACATACATTAATTATCCAACGTCGCGTTTTATATCCACTTAATCATGAAAACATTAAATCTTGTGTGTCTCTGACTGTGTGTGACTCCAATGGTATGTTTCCGGTGGAATGAGTGAGGGAAGGCGGGGTAAGCTTTTCGCCGTAGGTCTAATAAATGTAATAACGCAACTCACTGTCCCTCTCTCCCATTGTTGATGAAAGTCCATTCAAAAAGTTTCACGCACCAACGAGGGGGACCTCCGTCGCTCCAGGCTATAAAACAGAAAAGTGCTTTTTTACGTTTTTGTCATTTTCGTGGAGAAGTTTTTTATTTTTTACGGGGATTTTGGGTGAGAGAAAATTTATCCTCTGTTCACTTCGAGATTATTATGTTATTTGCAGCATTATAAAGCTATTTATCAGAATTTTTTGGAGAGAGAACAGAGGAACGAGAGGCCGTTTGGATCTCCTTAAGGTATATCCCACACTGTTGGAAATTTTACGAAACTTCGTGGACAATACGGGAGTAATTTTGAGGAGAGCGTCATTGAATCTAATTTAGGGGAAAAATGGTTATGAAATTTCAAGTTTTATGTAGAATTCAAGGAAATTCAAGAGTTTTCCAGGGGAGTAGAACTGAAATTTCACAACTCTATTGAATTTTCAATGGAATATGTACATTCAGAAACAAAATGACATGAACTATCAATTTTTCCCTGAATTTTCCTGATTTTTCTGAATTTTCACGGAATAATTAAATTGAATAATCAAGTATTTTATTGATTCTCACTTCTCCGCATTCGTTGTGTCATCATCTCTCGTAGAGATAAGTTTTTATCGACACTTGCTGTGTCAAACTATTCATCGAAAATCATCCTGGAGTTTTAAATCACGGACTTATGCAAAAGTTATTGAGGAAATCATCATGTATATCATCGTGAATTATCTAGTAAAGCATTTAGTAAAATTATCCAGTTAATCATCAAGTGTGGTAAAACTATCTAGTGAAAACATCCAGTCAATTATCACTTGCGTAAAATCATCAATATCGTTCAATTATCATTGTCAATTATCTCGTGTAAATCGACGGGCCCTTCAATGTTTTTATCGAACTATTATCAGTGCAGAATCAAGCGATTATTCGCCTATTTAATCTCTTTAAATTCATCGATTCTATCTGTGTAATATCACCGGTAAATCCACCTCAATCTTTCGTGTAAATACAGCAATGCCTCAACGAACATTATCAGACAATTATCAAGGACGATTAGCGATTCTAAACCTCAACTCGTACATCAACAGTTAGTTCATTCATTTTTGTACAGTCCATCTAAATTATTCCGAATAAATTGTCTTGGCTTAGGCCTAAATCAGCGGTGTAATATGTGAAATAAATTGCCAACCTACACTTTACACCCCGACTCGAAGCTGGGAATCAATCAGATCTCAACAGATTTTTAGCACATTTATTTTCTCAGGATTTAGTTGAGAAATCAATGGAAACGGTAATTTTTTGTTCAATTATTCGGTGAAAATGAGAAGAACTTAGGACACAATCCATGTAGATACACCCTGTTAGAAATTTTTGGATTAAATTTGCGGTACACTTGTTTCAAATTTTTATCACATTATAGTTCCATTGAAGTTTCAAGGAATTTGGTCAGTAAAACTCCTAAATTTCATAGAAAAATCAAAGGAAACTGTCAATTTTGGTCCAATCATTTGATGGAAATTGATAAAAATCAGGAAAATCAGGTAAACATATTTTTGAGTTTTCATTGAATTTTCAGTAAAATCTTATAATAATGATTAATAATTTTATAAGTGTTTCCCTCTTAAATGGAATTCAATGTCACACCCGTCAAAGTTACTAGTCAACTGTTCATGAAATGACAATTTTTCCTAACAGTATATTCTTGAATTCTAAATGATTTAGAAATTCAAATGAACGGTAGAAAGTTGGCCCTATTTTTCTTTAAACATGAAATTTCATACGCATATTTTTCTTTCCATTGTCGCTCTAATTCGAAGCAAGCATAAATTGAAGCATAATTTCACTGTCACCTTTCTGAAATTCCGATTTGTTTTTCAACAAAGCACAACCGAATTTCAAACGAACGATCTGTTGAATTTGCCCCGAAGAATTAAAAGATATATTTTTCAACATACGATTCTCCCTTCCATTCCGTTGGAACTCACCCCCAAACGACATACCCCCCATTATCATCATCATTATCCCACCTCGCAAACATTTTCCCCTGACAACACGGAGACTGGTGTCCCAGTTACAAGCTAATCTAATTACTCCGAGACTAAACCACTGGGTTTTGTAGCACTGGACTATCTGTACCTTCTCGTATTGTTATCGTAGCAGCGACAATTGGCCAAGTCAGCCGCCCACTCGGATATAGACTCCCAGTTGGAAACGTGAGGTGTTCCGAAACGTATGCACTAAGGAAACCCAGGTAAACCAAAGTACCTTGGCAATGGGAGGATAAGAGTGCTACGTGAGCACTAACATGGCCGTTTATGTGTTATATGCACGTAGGCTTAAATCCACCCTTCCCCCATGACTCTTGAAGGTTACCTCCTCGTGAAGTACAAGCAGGCATTTCAGTGTAAAATGCACTAGTGACGCCAAGAGCCCCGACCCAGCAGTTAATTCGACGCTGAAAATCACCAACTTCTCGGCTGGTTAAACTCGTTAACGAGCAAGCATTTTCCTTCAGTAATTTTTGTCCATTTTTCCGAGCTCAGGCCAACTGTTAGGTCGTTGTCACGAGCGATTACCTCTTTCTCTCAAGCTATACCAGGGCTTAAAGGCAGACCTGAGACGTTAAAAGCCGTTGGTACCGGAGAATATATCTGCCATTCCCGGTGTGTTTGAAGCGTCGAGTGAATAAATTTGAATATTTTCACTGTGCTACCGTTTGCATGGGGATATAAGGATATTTTCAGGGAATAGATCCGGTGGATAACTTTGTTTCTCGACAGACGACAGCCTGGAGAAGGGGATATGTGTGTATTGGGAATTTTTCGAGTTTTCATTATTTGATGGGTGACAATTTGGGGTTTCTTTGGGACGGATCGTGCCATTTTGGTGGTTGACATTATTTGTGGGGGAATGAAGATGATTAATGTACCATTTTCAAATGGTGGAATGATCATTATTTTCAAGACAGTGTCGCTTATAATTAGTGACGATCACTAATGAATTCTTCACTGCTAAAAATATTCGTTTGAACTTTCCGTGACCAATTCCGGAAATTTTTATCGTGTTCAAGTTACACTGAAATTTCAGGAAATCTTGTCATTGAAAAATCAAATATTCCATTGATTTCCTATTTAAATGATCTCGCAAGCAATAAAATACTTTATTTTTCAGTTCAATTATTCTGTGAAAATTCAGTAAAATCAGGAAAATTCAGGGAAAAATTGAAAATTAATATCAATTTGTTCCTGAATATTCATGTTTCACTAAAAATTCTCTTCTTCTTCGATGTATGAATGCAGCGTTTCATATTCGAAAAAAATTGCAATTTCATAACAAGTGCTAATTTTTATGAGAGCATCATTAACATCGATTTAGGCGTAAACAAGTGAGAAATTGCTTTCATTACAACATAGTCCAAATATTTTTGCTAATAAATTAGCCATTTGCTTCTGAATGAAATTTCTATGACGACGTATCATAAATTGAATTCAACATTTCCCCAACGTTAAAATTGTTTCTTTTTCTTAATATTGGTTTCAAAATAAATTTTTTCATAAACGGATGTTGCAATCAATCTCACCAGCGGACTCGGTCTAAATGGCATTGAGAAGAATATTTTGAATCACAATTGGATTCATTAAAACAATTACTTTTTCAGTGACCGACTGTAATGGTTGGGTGGGTGAGGTGTTGCTCCGACGGACATCCAAGCTAAGCAGCGTTGAGCTGGGTTAGTACTTGGATGGGTGACCGCTTAGGAACACCTCGCTCGCACTGAAATTGCGGGCGGTAGGTACGGTGTAGCGGCCTAGTGTCTCCATCTAGTCAGTGTGACAGATGGATATATTAGGGCACTGCACAATCGGCCGGCTGTGCGACTGGGGTTTTACATGGTTTCCCGTGCAGTCCTCACTCGAATGAGGCACAGCTAAGAGTAAGACGGCCATGATACCACAGATAACAATAAGAGGAAAAAGAAAGGAGGGGAGGCAGGCTAGAGGAGGGTTTTCAAATCGAGAATTACTTCGATAAAACCAATGAAAATAGAAAAATAAAAAAAAATAATATACTTTTTCAGTTATCATTATCCGTGTGGACGTGGTCTAAAAATAGCATATTCGAACTCCCCAGGTCAAAATGAGTTATCCTGACACAAACAATTGAAAATTCCGGATTTGACGAATACAATGCTTCCATTCGGCAGCAAAAAATCATGAAATTTTACTGGACATTTAATTAAATTCCACATTTTCGAATAATAGCAAGATGCGCATTCTCCAATTAATAAATGAATATGTTTATCTGAATTCCTTTCTGACTGATTTCTTTCAATTTTACTGGAATAATTGAACTGAAATTCACAGTTTAGATTGACGTTTCCATCAAATGGTGAATTGTCAGTGATGAAATTCATGGAAATTTCAGTTAAACTCAAACACAATGAAAAATTCCAATAATTATACCGGAAAAACGTCTTTTGCTATTTCCAATCAAGGAGACAGCTCTAAAATGTTTCAACCATCGTCTGATCCCATATTAAGCGATTCGCCTCATATATTTTCATTGAAGCAAGTTCAAGCTCTTGACTTTGACTTTTCATTGTCATTTGAATCCGTATCTTCTCTACGTAAAAAAAATTAGACATCGTTCTGTTTATCATACTATGTATCATCCTGCCGAGCACGGATAACTGCTCATTTTGCTCGAACCTTTCATGAGCTCCATTCAATTTATTCAGTTTTGATCTTTGTCTTTTTGCTTCTTTATGCCGGTGATCTCCAGGGAGAACTGAAAGCACGACAGCAGCAACTTGAGACAACGATCGTAAACACAATTAGTGTCACAGTCTTGTGCACCACTGGAGGGATGCACGTTGGTCGTGTGGTCCTCTCATTATTTTAGTTCCATTACATTCTGTTGTTTCTCTCTTTTCTCGTATTTAACAGAAATTTAGGGTCCATAATGCCACGCCTAATTCCACTAATTAAAATTCTGAATGGTCGTAACCACACACGTCGTGGGGGAATCCGATGTAGTAGGGACTGTTAACTACCTGCGTCGAGCAGGTTGAACTGGTGGGATTGAATGGCTCTGGTGGGGATGGGTGCGTTTTTTGCTTCACTATTTGCAGACAGTATTTTCACAATTACCCTACATATTGATGGGAGAGCATAATTTATTCTCATTGAGATAATGCGGTGGTGAGGTTAATTACGAATTTGATGGACGTACGTGTTGTGAAGGGTAATTGTAACATATTGTTCTGGTGACGCATGAATAATTCGAGGCAGTTAATAACACTTTTGGATATTCATTGATATAACTAAGCTGACAAGATGAAAACATTAATTATTGATTGATGTAACAGTCAAATTCGTGTGTAGATATTTTTGATAATTGTATAAATGGTAAATTTTGATGACTAACACAGGATTAAGGAAATAGTGGTTGCTTTTTTGAGTTTTAGGTCGTCCTCTCTGCGGATATCTGGAGCAGAATGTTTTTTAGCTTTTATGTGGGGAATCGAATTTTCAGTAAAAGGGTTCTTGAAATATTGTCCTGCAAACCTACTAATCGAGGGAATACGCAGATAAAAAAGTTTCTAGTTTCCAGGGAAATCTTAGGATTTTTCAAATTAAGGGTGATGCCACAATGGATGTATCGCGAAACTTAAGCAATGCGTGAAACAATCGTTCAACTGGTTTTCGATTATTTTTGACAATTGCAAGCGTTGCGTATGTCTTGCGTTGCATTCATTGTGGCAGGACCCTTATTGAAAGGATCCTGCACTGAAATTTGGCGAGTAGACGGAGAGAAATATTCAATAAAAATTAGGTATGTTTTCCGTAATTCCGAAGCGAAATGTGGTTGGAGGAAATTAAACGGAACTGTCACAGAATTTTTTCGGAGCGTTCCGTAATTTTTATCTGAATCTCGTGTGAAAAATTACGATACCGTCACTTAAATTTTTTGAGTCGATTCCGTAATCGGTGAGTGAATTGTGAGTTCCATAATTTTTACTGAACACTTCTCTCCGTGTAGAAAATTCGGGAAATTATCATTCATTTGAAGACAATTCTCCCTAAAAATCAAATGAAAAAAGTTATTTTTATCATTCATTTTTACCTAAATCTAGAATAATTAATTATACAATTGTACTTGAATTAAGGTACTTTGTCTTTTACTTTAAGGTACATTTTCATTTATTTTATTTTTTGTTTCTCAAAATGCGAATTTCAATGTTTTTGGATCAGAAACATTCAAGTTCTCAAATTAAGAACATTTTCGTCCTCGACCTGATAATTTTCCTAGTTTCAAAATGAACCTACTCATGGTCATAAATCTGAAATTTTCAGTCATTTGAAGAAAATTCCCAAAAAATCATATGAGAAAAATAAAATATAAGTTTAGTATAGTTGTGCTTGAATTGAGGCACTTTTTCTTTTATTTTGAGGCACATTTTCTTTTATTTTAGCTTTTGCCTTTTAAAATAAGAATTTCTGGGTTCTTGAATTAGGAACATTGAGATTCTGAAATTCAAAACATTTTCCTTCTTGAACTGATAACTTTTCTAGTTTCAAAATTAATTTACTCGTCTTCATAAATCCTGTCATTCAAAGTGTATCGCCTGACACCTAGACGCAAAGAAAGTTGAATTAATGGATTCAACTGAACTAGGATTTTTTCTCTCTTCATAAATCGGTAGGGGATAATGAGGCAAAGTGGAGCGTTTGGAATCAACTTCATTTCTCAATATCTTTGTCTATAAATAAAGATATTGAGATCTTAAGTCGAAATGTTCAATTTTGCCACACTTTTCTGCATGAAATTTCCGGAACTTTTTTTTTTTCAATTCGGTTCGTTTATTCTTCTCTTTTCATCGTTATTTTTAAAGTACTCCATCGAATTTTCGATGATCATCGACTCGCCGTTATTCTGAGATATTGGATAAAAATTATTTGTGATGCCGAATGAATCTTCCATGCGGTCTTATCTCGGTCGAGTGTTCTGGTATTTTGAAACACGACTACTGCGGTTAACCTTCCGATCCATGAGTGTCACCTTGGAGATTAGGACATCACTCGACATGAATCTGGATGCTATATAGGGGCTCCAAATTCTCCTGTAGGACATTGAGGTGTTAATCAGACATTCCCAAAGGTTAAGTCGCAGCGAATATTGATTTCGAGTATTTGGAGATTGACTTACTGCTCGAATGTCTGATGAAAAGAGACTGCAGAGGTCATGAGGATCTCACCCTAGTGACCTTAATAAATTTTTTCGATGTAGGAAAACGTTTTTACCAATAATTTCTGCAATTTACTTCATTCAAAAATTGTCACCGAATTATCTCTGGAGATCAGTGATTTCAGAGGAAATTAGCAAAATACTAATGAACAATTATCCTTGTGGGGAATTTTTTTTTAAGGTCAGTTTCTACTTAATAATTCGACGACCAATATTAGAGTTTATTTTTTCTCAACTTGTTTTTTTTATTATAAATTACTTTTAAAATTTATCAATTGTGCAGCGTATTTTCCTTTTTGATACAAGGACCTTGCATAGAGTCTAGTTGTCGAATATTTTCAAATGAATAGAGTCTTTAACTCTATGAACCATTCCAGAGTAAAAAGTTTTCCGGAAAGTGTTCTGGATATTTTGTAATAACTGATTAAAAATGCATCAGTTTTGAACACTTATTTCGGGGTCATGAAGTCAATTCACAGGAATCAAGTTTCCCTGGCGAATACTTCTACAACATATTTACGTGTCATGTAGAAAAAGGCCATTTCATTTCGCCTAATTCTCCGTTAACAATTATTACATTCTTCTCTTTCAAATTTTTTAAAATCATTGTCAACCCTGGAACGATAGTAAATGATTGGTATCAAATAAATTTTTATGAATGTAAAAAAAATGTATTTAATCCGAATAAAGAAATTTTCTTAATATCAGAAAAATCTTTACCTATATAATAATATAGATAAAGATTTTTCTGATATCCGAATAAATTCTTTATTAATAAATGAAGAATTTATTCGGATCAAATAATAATTTACTAATCATAAAAAAACATTCATTGAATATAAACAGAACCTCAAAAACAGCAAAAATTTTGATTTGAATAATGACTTTATTGCGTATTATTGAAATAAACCTATTTATTTGATTCAAATGAGTTATTTTGCTGAGTGCACTGTGTAAAATCAAAACATAAACTGACTTTTTCTTTTCTATTACGAACTACTATGTACATAAAATGTAAATACTTGGCGGACGGCCCTCGGGCGATGGCCAGTTGCAAGTTCTTATCGAAACATGTAACAAATTTCATTGAAAAAAAAAAAACTAAAATAAGATTTCAGATAATAATTCCCTCACATGTTGAAAGGAAAAAATCTTGTACAAAAACAGCTTTCGACATTTTCCCTCCCAAACACGTATCTCCGAAATACCTGCATAATTATTCAGAACTCATCTAATTAAATTTCGATGCGGATCCTCACCAACAATAACCAAATAAATCACCACACCATCGCGATAAGTCGAACCCCCCAGAAACTCTCAGAATCCAGAAACAAACTCACCAATAATTCACGTAAGAACTCGGGAAGGTCGCCGGAGATAAGGATCCCGAAAATTTCCCACCACATGCTGCTCCACCTGTCTCCATCTCCAATGATTTATTCAATCCTCGATTAACGCAACTAGGGGGAGAGCGGCTATTAGCAGTCGGCGGGTAATACCGGTCAGTCTTATATCGGACGAACACACCATGGGGTTTTTCTCGAAGAAAAACCTTGGGGAATGAAGATAATTGTCGTTATTCAATTCTGAAAGTTTCAATCATCCAATCTCATTAGACCAATATTTAAAACAAGACGAGTATTTGAAAAAAAAATTCAAATCTGGTGAGTAGTTTGTGAGATATTTAAAGTAATATATTTACACAAAAAGTTGAATATCTCAGGAACCGGTGACCGATTGCGCCCACCCAAAATACCAATATACCGATAGTATTATGAAACACGAGATCGAAGGCGCGCTCCACGCACCTATCACTATGATTGATTTTATATGATTCATTACGTTATTATTGTAAGTTGATTTGGATCAATATCAATTGGATCAATATGTTATTTCACATATAAAAATTTCTATAGTATTACTATGGAAAAATTCATGGGAAATGAGGAAAACTTATTTTGAAAATCCATGATTTTTTTTTAAGAAAAGGAATGGAATTTTCCATCGAGAATCAATCGCAAATGGGTCGAAATCTATGAAAACTTCAATTGAGAATCAACACATGTTCTTTTAGAAATGATGCTGGTATCGAAGATGAGAAAATAACTTTTTAAAAAATGCCGATGAAATTTCGATCAAAAATTTGCTCGAAACTTGGCTTTCTGTAACCTTTAAATGAGACTCTAAAGCCTGAGTGATCTACCCTTCCGAACGTATCAATTGCCCTCCATATCAATTCGTTCCATTCAAAAGGTGGAATTTAACAGAAAAAAAATCGAAAAAAAAAAAAAATAGAGTTTTAAAAAACAACAATAAACTGACGTATACAATCCGTCACCAAAGTGACGAAATCCAGAGTTGGGGGGAGGGCAAGAGGATGAGGGCTGCATTTTCTTCCTCACCCATTCAATTTGTTACGATCCAGTGGCACTGTATACCCATCGACCCAATTGTCACTCGATACATCCGTTTCCATCGCAAATAGTATTTCACATCCACAGGTATTCTCATTCGTTCGTTCTCCCGAGTCCATCGATTCTGCATTCCAATCGAAATGTCCTCTCATATACGCACGCCTCTGCGTCTCTCTCGGCTTTATTCAAGAGGAGGCAAAAAAAATTGAAAAGAGGAAAAAATTTGCTTCCGACGTTTCTCGGTGTATGGAGACTGAATGAATGAGATGGGGTGGGGGAGGGTTGGATGAGCACTAGAAAATTAAATTCCCTGCGTATTTGGACGGAGGGAACAAGGAAACTGAGATCATCAAGTTTTAATGGAAAAATCCATCAGAAGTTGAGAAGTGGAAAACTATTTTTGCATTTCCTCCATAATTTTCCTAAGGCTCTGGTCATAATACTGCGATAGAGAGTTTAATCCTCAGTTTGGGATATTGAGCTGTTGGAAAGTCGTTGATTATTTCAATTCCAGTTTGACTTTTCGAGTGATGTGAAAAATACAGAACAAACAAATAAACAATTTTTAGGAATTTTAGAGAAATTATAAAATCAGCTTTGACCATAAATTTTTTTGATTGATTCCCTAAAGTTCAAGCGAATTTTAGTTAGTGCAAGTATCCCCAAAAATCAGGAAAATATTTCTAAAAATTAAGGATTAATTCTTAAGAATTACAAATATTTATTTGTTATTTCTAATGGAATTCGTCAAAAGAAGCTTGTGATTGCCCATAATCCGAGGGCCTTCAATCTGGTATTTACATATTATCTACAAAGTATTGATTGTAGAGTGCAGGAAAGAAAAGAAAATAAATAAATCAATCAATATTCGGACAGTTAATATCATAATATGGTTGAATACGCAAAAATAACAAGATGTTTTACATGGTCATATATGATGTAAGAGTGAATTATGAATATATCTCTCAAAATTAAAACTTTTTTCTTCTATGACAAAAACAGAATTACAAATATTTCTATTACCTATGGCTTATACATAAATCCAAAGTTTTGAATTGTATCAATTTACCAAGAATATGTGCTTGGAATTTACTAATTGTACCATAATTTCAAGTGAATGTACTATAAATTGAAGAAAATTTTCAACATTCCTTGCAAAAATTTGGTTTTCTAAACAAAAATGTTCCCTTCATAAATTTTCATACATCCCCTGACGTTTCAATTTTCATTCAATAAACTAAAAGAAATCTTCCAGTCCATATTGACATAGTTTCTTAATATTTCAGCAAGTGGTAACACGATTTAAATTGACTTAACTCTTAGTTGAGTTTTCACAGGATATCTTCGAATCTAAGGGAGATAGCGAAATTTCCGTAATATCCTTTTTGTAGGGCGAATCGAGAGCTATAAAAAAGGTTCTAACCCAAATTTTCCTATCTGCCTTAATTTCCAAAACATTCATTGAAAACTGATCAATAGTCAAAATCGACGTGAATCGTTTTACCGTTTCGCTACTGATTTTCCTTCACACATTCACTATTTTCCAGCTCACCTCATCACAATTAAAATATTCATTTCGATCTACAAAATTCCCCTCTCAATCCAGTGACCTCAAAAAATAAATCCCAGCATTTTTCAACCTCGAAATAACAAACGCTTTATTCAACCGTTCTTCCCCAATGCCCGACTGAAAGTATCGAAAAACCCGAATCTAGCAAGCGATATTCATACCCCGATGATGTTTGGGCCATTGCTCCCTCTCCCCCATACGCTATTATTCCTCCACGTCCTCGCCACTCGGAAAAAAAACAAACTATCGAACAATAGTTCACCAGTGGCCCAGTTCGCGTACTGCGATTTTTCTCACTTGTGTTTATCGGTTTTGTCGGATTTCCTTTGTCCCATTTTTTCAAATACAATTTTCATACGTACGTTATGAATAACCTCCTTATTCACCCCCTTCCTCTCACCATCATACATCCCCCGTGACCTGATTCGCTGCAAATTTCAATATTTCAAGGAAACAATAAATTTATTCCGCCATATGGATGAAAAATAAACAGCAATATTTTTTGCAGTGGAGTAAAAAAATAATCGGAGATGAAAAATTCTTCGCGTTTGGCTGAACGAACAGGTATTGTATATCCATTCTGGTCTTGTATGGGGATCTCCCATGAGCACGGATCGTTTAAGACACGGAGGAAGGGGTCGGGTGGAGAGGAGGAAAGGGAGGAAGGTCATCGAGGCAACCCAGGCAGAACAATGGCCCGTTTGAGAGTGCACGAACCCCACCGAGACACCAGTACTGTTCGCTATCTCTCACGAAACGTTTACCATTGGGATTTTAGCGAAGATTTCTAAACCCCGAGTCACTTTTGGGGTTTCTACACTCTTTCGTATTTTCAGGGAGCTGTAATCGGAGGTGAATCCGTAAAAAACGAGTGTTTTTTTCGATTTGTTTTAAATAACAGAGGATGCAGGCGCATCTGGAAACAAAGGATGATATTTTTTTATCATTTAGTTTTCTGGGTTCTTTGGATATTTTTGTCCTGACGTTCGTCCTATTGGGTTGGCCTCAGTTATTTTTTGGACATAAATGGAATCTGAGGGTTTTTTGTTTGAAAATATTTAGCATTCGATGGAGTTTTTTCGTTTCATTGTCCGAGGATGTGGGTATATTTTTGGGAGGGGGGAGCTTTATTGGGGGGTCAGGTGTACACTCCTGGGTTATAAAGGAACTAGGTCAGTGTGTGAGGGCTGTATGGATTCAAGGTGCAATTAACCTGAAAGGGATTTGATTTTTTGTTATTGTTTTGTTCTTTTGGAGAGTTTCATCAGGGGAAGTAGGCACTTTTTGGTATTTGAATAATTGGACTTGCTTTTTTTATCGGGTGTATTGCGGTGTAGGGGAGAGGCGCCTCTCGCGCGTTCGGCGGGCACCGGTCGCGCGGTTGTCTCCACAATTACGAGTTTTTAATTATTTTCCTTTTTCTTAAGGATATCCAAGTACTTGGTTCAAATTAATAACTTTTTCTCAAGCAAGAATTTAGTTTTGCGGAAAATCTGGGCACCGCCAGGCTTTTTCCGATTTTCCATTATTAAATACATTTTTTCCGGTATTTCTTCAATGAATATGACCCATATGACCCTCATGACCCCCAATATTTGGACCCTTGTGACGCTTAGTTTCTAACCTTTGGGTTTGACCCTTCATTATTGACCTTGATTTTTGACTCTTCATGTCTGAACCTTAATTTTAGAGTACATAGAAAATCGTGGCAAATTTTACTGTATGAAAGGTAATCGTGGAGCGAAATGTATTTCAATGAAAAACTACCTGTTTGTGGATGATATTTTACCATTCGCAAAACAATCATCTATGGATAAATATTTTAAAAAGTTTTAAAAAACATGTATGAATGCGAAAATTACCCTCACGTTCACTAAATTTTTCCCGGCTAACGGAGAAAAATTCACTATCTGTCTCGTTTCCAAGTTGTCATACAAAACTGTTGTTATTCGATTCCAATCCCGCTCTGGACTATCCATTTTTTCAGTAAAATTATTTTATAAACTAATATCGAGAATTATCCTAGTTCAACTCCTACCTACTCCCAATTGCTATCCAATAATATCCTGTGACGTCACAAGATGTGGAACGCTATGTAAACTTCTGTCTTCATCAGTGACAGTTTCCAATGTACGCTTTTTTCTAACTTAACAATCATTTTTCTGTAGCACATTTTTGTTCAGCCAATTTGTCCTCAACGATATCAAATCGCGAAGTTCTGTTAATTTTATAAAATGATAAAATGTTTACTCACTCTGGTCCAAGCTGCTGCCACAGAGAACGAAGAACACACAGCAGACAAGAGTGTCTGAATTTCACACACCTTTTGTAGACATTTTTCAGACACTAAAGAACGTCTGAGTAAAATGAAAATTGTCTGAATTTCAGACGAAAAGGTGTCTAAACATCGTAATTCATGTTTGAAATTCAGACAAATTGTCATTTTCTTCAGAAGTTTTTTAGTACCTGAAAAATGGCTACAAAAGGTGTGTGAAATTCAGAGATTCGTTTTTGCTGTACAGGACAACAGCAATTCCACTCCCTGAAGTTGAGTAGTTTCATGGTATATGAATACAGAACGGTCTGAGTTTTGTGTGACACTGCTTCAAAATTAAGTGAGGCTTCATAGAACGATGTCATTGTGCAGACTTGCCACAGCTATCTTGAAGTGATTAGGTGAGGCGAGGCTTCATGGAATGAAGTCGTTATACAGACTTGCCACAATAGTTGGAGTTGATAACGATACGTTCCTTACATTTAATGATAAAGGCCTCGTTTACCTAACAGCTATCTTGCCGTGATTAGGTGAAGTAATGATTGGCCCCAAAGCTATGTTCTGAGTGTATGAAGTGATGATGATTCAAGGTAGAAAAGTGAAAAGCGTAGTGAGGCGTAGTAGAATGCTCTGGGGAGGCGGGTATTCCGATTTGACGGCCATAGATTGGGGGTACACTGAGAAAAAAACTCAGCTTTGGAACCGCTTCTACACTGAGAGAAATATCGTCATAATATTACAAAACAAATTTCTTGCGCCAAATATCTCATCTTTTGAGGATGAATTTAATATATACCTCTAATAATAATAATAAGAAGAAGAAGAAGAAGAATAATAATAGTAATAATAATGAGAGGACGTCTTTGGGCTCGTCGTCAGCGTGCTGGCCCTATAAACCAAAGCGTCCCAGTAGCGCAGGTTCGAGTCCCGGTGATGAAAGAATTTTTCATCGCCGGAAAGCGAACTCAGTGCATGTGGAGTTAGTTATGTGGAGTTAGATATAAGTTGGCTTAGAGGCACTTGCGGGTAGGGAATTAGGCTGGGGTACCGCGTAGGTACTGGGACGGGTAGGTAAAAGACCACAACGGTCATACCATCTGGCACCACCCAATTTAGTAATAATAATGAAATGTAATAATTATGAAACTGAAAAATCAATTATTTGAAATAATAATAATTCTTTTCAGTAAAATATAATAATAGTTGTTTTTTTCTTGGGAGAATTTCTTGGGGAAAGGATGGCAATGTCAGATTTCAGTGAAGTGTTCACGACTTGAACATGAACATTTCATGATGAAGTGAGAATTTCACGTATGACAAAATCGTATAGAAATTTTCCATACGGATTGCGTATACAACTCCTATAGGATTTCTGTATATGATATTCGGATATTTCTATATGAATATTTTCTATACGAATTATTTCTATACATAAATTTTTACATAAATTTTTGTTTTCATACGAAATATCTAAACACTCCAGAGAAAAACGTAGAGAAATGTTGCAACTCCATATGAAATGTTTCTATAGACTGTTAACAAAATTTAACTGAATTTTTCAGGAAGTGACAGTGAATTCAATTTAACGGAGAAAAGTCTATGAAACCTCAAGTTTTCCTGAAAATTCAAGAAAATTCCTGATTTTTCAGTGGAAGAACCATGAAAATTCCGAAATTTCCATGAATTTTCAATGTAAACATGAAAATTCAATAAGAAATTGCCCTGAAATTTAAAAAAATTGAAAATTGAAGGACATTTTTATTTGAATTTTCCTAATTTCCATTCATTTTCATGGAACAATTTAACTGAAATTTAAAATTTCCATGAGCTTCCCACGAAAACTATGAATTCGAATAGGAATCGAATAACAGCAGTTTTGTACGACAACTTGGAAACTATAAAAAAATCATTTACTAGTCGTTTTTTCGTGTCAGAAGATGAGAAAATGACTAGAAATATTAAATGCTTAGATTCAGTGAATTATGAATCAGAAACTTTCATATTGAATCAATGGAGGGTTTATGCAGAGGAAAACTTTCAGATTAAAAAAATATAACTATCGCTTACGCTTAATCGCTTTAATTTCGAAGGAAAGCAATATGTTCCGTTCCATCGCTCAAACTTCTCTTGTCTTTTAAGGAATATTATCTCATTACGATAAAAGGCATCATTTTATCATTCAGTAACTTCCTCCTTAACCCGAAGAGCACCGATCTGAAATCTATCATAAATTCATTAAATATGAATGCGATATTTTTCGCTTAAGAAATGATTTTTGTGATATTATGTCGATTTTTCTCTCAACGTAGATAAAAAGAAACATGTTTGAGGAGATGTCGAGGGAAGACTGAAATAGGGTGCGGTTCGCTCATAAATTGTCTCGTCTCCGCGAATTATTCAGTCGCTGTAACAACTTCTTGTTTTATCGGTGCGATTGTCGCATACTTTCGAACATTCTTCGACGAAGTTTGAGTTTTTTACGTGGGAAGAATACTTCACATCGTCGGAAATCGACTCCCAGTTAAATGTCAGATTTTATCGGAAGCATTCATCATATATGCTTTCATAATTTTGCTAAAATCACTCTTTTGCGAGACAATTTCACAATGAACGAGGCTATTCCACTCGAATTATTCATTAAAATTATTCTAATTGTTGTTTACGTGTTATTGCATGCATCATCTAAAAAAACTGCTGCAGCAGATTCTCCGAGCATTAGCCACAAAAGTAACTGCGAATGCCAGACGCTAGCCCCCGCTACTCGCAGAATTTATAGTACGGTTGAATGTCGTAAGTCGCAGGTGAAGCCGTACAACAGTAAAAGAAAAAAAATTACGAATGTTAGCTGAACTCGAAATGAATGACTCGTTGCTGTGAGTCCTTCGTCTAGCAGTCGTAAAGTTTCACGGTTAAGAAAACCTCGAGTTTACTGAAGTACTAGATGTTTGACTTATGGGGATACTCCATTTTTATTGCATACTCGATCATTTCTGCTGTTCATTTCTTACAATTATATCACGCAACCACGTCAACAAATGAATTGGCGGGGAATTACATTTTTACACGAATCCATGGAGAGAAAAATGTCGTAAAAAATACCCTAATGTGGATGGCAGACGTGTGGCTAAATCGGTTTTCGGGCATTTTTGCAATCTGGGAATGCGTAAAAAATTTAGGAAAATCCTGAAATTTGCCCTGAAGCAGATTTGCTGAGCGTGGTCACTAAGTGGAATGGTGACCTCGGGGGAAAACCTCGGAAAGAACGAGAGTTGAGTGGTGAAAAGCGGAAAGAGAATTCGGAACAAAAATGCTGCGGAAATTGAAAACGTAACGAAAAAGTGTCTTTTCATTTTCATTTCCAAAATCTGATTTACCTAAATTTTCTGGTTTTCTATTCATTTTTAGGGAAAAATGGAACTGAAATTTACAGTTCTCTTTGATTTTTCCACGAAATTCTGAATTTTCAATGACGAAATCCCTTGAAATTTCAGTGGGAATTAAATTCGATAAAAATTTCCAAACAGTGTACTGAAAATTTCAGCCAAAAAAATTCAACAGCGTACATTTTTCTTAGTGTAGACGATGAGAATTGATAAAAACATTTTCTATTGAGCGGCATGAAGCTTTTCCAGAAGCATATTAAATTTTTGATTGAAAAACGCTATATCGTGACGTAACAAGCGCCGAATAAGGTTGTAAGAAGTGGCCCGTATTCCCCTTTGGGAAAATTCCCCCACCTCTTCATGCTTGTCTACCCTTCAAAGGGACTTGACCGTTTCGAGAAAACGCCAAGGGCGATAGCTTATGCCAACCTTCTTTATTTGATTCCTTCTTGAAAAGAAACGGTAAAACGTATTTTTTCACTCCTTTGTCAGCATCTGTACACGCGTGTTCAAATATATATGAAGCAGATTACGTATCAAAGGCATTCACAGAATACCCGGGAGTTATGGCCCTAATGTAGTCTTAGGTAACCATTCGAATGAAAGATGAGATTGAAAAAGATGAATTGAGTCTTCAGAAATTTTGTTGAATTGCGATTTATCTCAATTAGAAAATTGATCTGACGGAAATTTCTACTGACGAATTCAATATATTAAAGTCCTTATGAATCCCATAAATTTCAATTTCTTCAATTTTGTTTTTTTCGCAAATCACATTATCTGATTTTTATTCATGGAAAAATTCAAAACTATTCAATAATTTTCCTCTTGTCATTAATTTTTATTATCGACTAAGTTTTTTTTCTACGCTTCGTTCATTTTTATAATGCGTTCCTGAGTGTATGAAATGTAATGAATTTCACTTTTCCATCTTTACATTGAATAGTGACAAAGTTTTCATGATTTAAATAAAAGAATCATTCATTCGACAACCATTTATGAAATTTTCGATACATGTTCATCAATTTTTTTGATGAATCAACATTCTATTTTCTAGAGGAAACAATCAGAGAAGTAGCCAAAATTTTTTAACTGGTTATCTATAAAAAGCAACCAGCTTGAACCTCTAATTCAATAAATCTAATAAAGTTTGCCTACAAGAGTAGATGATGAGGGCTTATATACATTTGGAAATAATGTGGCAATCATTTGTATCTTGATAATCGATCAATGTCTCACCTAGAAGATCGTTTCGCAATGATTTATAAATAGTTGTTAAAATTCAACAACTCTTCCTTGAAATGCAGATTTACCAAATAATTTTCTCCGTGTATTATAAAATAGATTGTAATGTGTGGGAAAAGGGAAACAAAAACGTAGTAAAAAGCGGTTAGAATTGAGGACATTATTTACTTTAGAAAGACTTTAATGTAGTCCTAGAATTCAATCAGATGAAATTAAGACAATAAAAAACTCTAACATAATAATATATACCTTTCAATTTGATAATCCTTATTCACAATAAACTTCATAGATTCAAACAGACAATATTTGCAGGATTCGAAAAGTTAATTAGTTCGACTTTGGCCGAATAATTTATTCACGGAAATATGAGAATCTAATTTTTGCGCGTAAAACTGTTTCTCTGAATATGTCAGCAGCTAATGGAGCAAAAACGACCTCTCTATAGTGAACAACCGGGAATACCCCTGGATTTCTAATGACACCACTCTAATTCTGATAAAATGAAATATTTTGATAATTTCATGCTGACGAAACGCACATTTTCGAATAGTCAACCAGGAGAGTCGTATAAAGATAGAGAGGGACCGAGTGTAATTACTGTGGCCGGTCAGCCGATAGTATGCGAGAGCAGATTGCGTTACCGTAATTGATTAGGCACCGGTAATTGCCGGTAATTAGAGCACAGGTACTAACACGAACTCGGGCAACCGGGGATGCTTCCGTTGCTCTCTGCCTCCCAATATGCCCCCTGACTGCTCTCGTTCGAGAGCCCACTATATCACGTGTATTTTGCAAATGTGGATTAAAGTCCTCCAATGGTATCAATCTAGGTCATCGGGGGAAATAAAAAATCTATGGCAGTCGATAAATGGATCAACCAATGGATGAGCGAAAATTCTATCAACTTCGTTCGTCATTGTTCCTAAATTCAATCATAATTTTTTTCTCGTTTCAGGAACGCATCTCAATACAGATGTTGAATTGAATGAGCAACATTTCTGAATTAACAATTACTAACAATCACTCGGATGAATTCAAGACTAATAATTTATTTTTTTATTTATTGAAGAGTGATATCGGCATAATCATAAATTTTAATTAAAGTAAGATTTTGAATAAGTCAGTTCTTAATATTACTCATCAATTTTTCAATTATTGAACTAATTAATTAAGTTTTCAAATTCTGAATTATTTTATTAATCAATAATTGAGTTCGGAAGATCAACGATTATTTGGCTAATCGAAAATACTTTTGTGACATTTCGAAATATTTATTCACTAGTCAATTCAATAGTCAATTGACAATTCCATATTGTCAATTATTTAGTTCATAGTGAATTGAAAATTTAAATTACCAATTTATTATATTATTTTTCAAATTTCAATCAAGGTAAGTAAACCTTAATTATTGTAAGGTGCAACTTCTCATATTACTCAATTAATGATTGATGCCGATTCATGCACTGAGAAAAAAAATTAGTTCTGCTGGAAAATTATATGAATTTTCAGTGAAACATGAATATTCTCAGACAAAATGACATGAATTTTCACCTTTTCCCTAAATTTTCCTGACTCTTCCGAATTTTTACGGAATAATTGAACCGAAAAATCCAGTATTTCATTGATTTTCGGATCATTCACACAGAAAATCACTGGAATGTTTGATTTTTCAATGACAAGATTTCTTAAAATTTCAGTGGAAATTAAACACGATAAAAATGTCGGGGATTTGCGACGGAAACTTCAGACGATAATTTTCAACAGTGATAGTTTTTCAATAGAGCTAATTTTTCCTCTCACTGTGTTCGAATTTTGTATTTCTCCTCTTCCTCCTCACCAGATCGTACCACTTTTATTCTTCAACTAAAGAAACCCCTCTCCCTATCCTGTCAACAACACCAACCCCCCCACTCCCTCTCCACCGTAAAGAAAAAAAATCCCCCTCTCCTTCTAAATTAAATCCCACTCACCAAATATTCCAATATTTCCGCGCTCATCACTGCGCCAGTGCAATAAAATCCATTTAAATCCGTTCCCGAAAATTGGAAATAATCCAATAAGCAAGATTAAAAAAATGTTTCTCCCCATTGCGTCGGGCCAATTAAAACATGACAACCCCAGTAAATCCAGAATTCCATTAGCCACGTTTTGAAATTAACGTTTTCGCCTGATCGGAAACTCCCACCCGGATCACGACTAACCCTTTACAAACATTCCGCGGCCCCCCTTATCCACCCCTCAGCTTTCGCCTTCTGCCTCCCCTCCCCCCTGCTCCTCCCCTGATTCGGAAGCCGTCTAACTTATCAGATGTCTGGTAGCCCCCTTCCCCCCCAGGGCAGGGGGAGGGAGTGGGTTGCTCTCTCCTTGGGTTTCAGAACGCAACAAGACACACACACACACACACAGAAATTAAACCCGCCGATTATTATCGAACTTGACTCTCCGGACTGATACGAAACCGTTCAACACCAACGCCTGACGGATTTGCGGGAGCGGAGGGTAAGGGGAACGTGTGGATTAGATATACAAGGGTATAATAGAGAGGCATGATGCCTCTGTACCAACCCTATTACCCGTGTAAACGTTCAAAGCTCGATTGCAAGCACACATGGACCAATTCATGAGGTCTGAGCGGGGAAGGGAGGAAGGGGGCGGCACTAGCGTGCTTTGAGTGACGCAACAACAGTGCTCAGGTGTATTTTGGGGTTATGTATATATTAGTGAATTGAATCACACATGGAACGACCTAAATAGGTGATTTAATGGAGGATAATGTGGCGCTTGGGTGTTTTGATTCAAAATATTAAGGGTTCACGGGGGAAATTTGGTTGGGGAAATTTATATAATGATATAAATTTTCGTCTTGATTGTTTCGGGAAATTCAGAATTGAATTGGATAGTTTTGATGCTTTTGCTTTTGAATGGAAGCTTGTAATCGTTTGCCTTTTATTTTTGGGTTTTTTGGGTTGTGTCGAACCGTCATGATGCAAAAAGTCCGAAATGGTAGATTACGGCATAAGGTCGCTTGGCCGAGTGATCTCGAAGTCCCACCAAGGGGGGAGGGAGGGCGCAGAAGCGGAGTCCAGGGGGCGGAGCCCTCCTGGATTTTGGCCCCGCTTGGACTTTGGTTGGGGGAATTTAGATAACGACATTTTCGTCTTTATTGTTTTGGAAAACTCAGGATTGAATTGGATAGTTTTGATGCTTTTGCTTTTGAATGGAAGCTTTGTAATCGTTTGCCTTTTATTTTTGGGTTTTTTGGGTTATGTGGAACCATCATTATCCAAATGTGCGAAATATATTATGCCATAAGGCCGATAGGCCGACTGACATAATATATTTCGTCATTTTCCTCTTTATTGTTTTGGAAAACTCAGGATTGAATTGGATAATTTTGATACTTTTGCTTCCACATGGAAGGTTTGTAATCGTTCGCAATTTATTTTTGGATTTTTTGCAAAAAGTCCGAAATAGTAGATTATGTCGTAAGGTCGACAGGCAGAATAACATAATTTATTTTTTATCACGAATTTCGTCAAGGGGGGGCCGCAGAAGCGGTCCCGGGGGGGGCGCCCCCCCCACTGACGAAAAACCAAATACACAACAGAAACAAAAAATAGAAAAAACGAAAACAATTTGTATTCACAAATTGGATAAGTGAGCCAATACAAAAGTTCTAAGTCATGAATAAGATAATAGCAAATTTCCGAGTGTTTTGTCGAATTTTCCCGACGTATCTATTCTAAAAATGACTAGATTTTTCTCTCCAAGTAAAGAAGAATCATTTAACATCACGATTTTATTAAGCAATCTGCTTCTATTGTTGGCCGTCGCGGCTCAATTATCAGGATAGTTGTCCGTTTTTAATAAATAATTTTTCTTGTGATACGAACGCTATTTTTGGTACTTCTCGAGATATTGGTAAGATAATCGATAGAATTACTTCCAGAGAGATGTGTTTCGGTACTCCGCCATTGAATTATAAAGAAAGCAATGTTTGAATTATTTACACGGAATTAAAAACTCATGAATGAAGACGAGCAACTCTATTTCTCGCTCTGCCTCTCTTATTCTTTAATATCACAGAGCTTCTGACTGTCCATTCCAAGCGGGAACACTCGAGGAATGAATCTGGTTACATCGTCCCTTACTGCACATAGTCAAATCTATTTTTACCGTAAAAAAAAATTGGGTCAATTGAACCATGAAAATTAGCAACTTTTTTAATATCCAGGGTAGAGGTTTACGGGGTGAATGGAAAAAATGAAGAGAATGTTGGTATTGCCTCATTTTTTATTTCCATTAATAGGAATCAGGGATTCAATGAATTGTTGTAGCAAAAATTTTTTAGATGTTCTTGAAGAATTAAACCTCGTCTGGTCCCCACACGCAACCCTGTGAGTTGATGGCCATGGCCATCTCCGCGGAGATTCGCCGGTGTATTATTTCGGCTCCAGCGTTGCGAAATTCACTCTACACTGCTCCGACGCGTTTAGCGAGTGTCCGGTAATGTCACGTAACGGGCAATTTCATTTAACATGGGAAAAGATAATTCGTCTGTTAGAAACCATTTGTTTTCATTATGAATTTCGGGAATCATGGTGTTTTAAAAACTACTATAATTTTTTAGATACTTCAGTTGAAAGAGTCAAATTGTTTTGAATTTTTCCGGTTAGTCAGTCAATGGCAATTGACGCTTGCCGATACCACAGTGTGCTATTTTGCGTTAATTATCATTGACTGGATACCCGAAAAAATTCAAAAAAATTTGACTTGATCATTTGAAGTGTATAATACATTAAGGCGGTTTTAGATCACCATAATTCTCAAAATTCTAAAAGAAAATGAATTATCTCCGAAAGAAATTTTTTTTTGCGACGTTAAACCTCGATCACACGCACTCGGCCGCCAGCCTTCTCCCGTCGCACGGTTAGCACGGTCCCGCTGCGTTAAACCGAGCGGGCTGTTGCCACATTGGCGCTTACCACTACGCGGACATTTCAAGTGTGGCAGTGAAAGTAACAACACTGTCGCTCGTGCGGTCTACAGGGACACACTCGCAGCGGGCGGCGCGACGCCGCTTTTCTGTCCGTTCGACGTTTCTTTTTTTCATCTAAACGAATTTCTCGCCAACACTTGATAAAGGGATTGAACTTCGAACTCTAATTTTTTCAGAATTTTTGAGCATTCAGAAAGATAGAGACATAGGACTTCAGAAATTTTCCACATCAAAAGATTTAGAGTTCATATTTAATAACGACTAACTTTCAATTGTCACTTTCAAAAGAATCAATGTACATAAAATTATTGCCCGGTGGCTTGGCGCAGTGGGTAAGTTCATTGCCTCACATGCGAAAAGTTCCGAATTCAAATTCCGGCCGGGTAGAATGGTGCGATCTAACCATTTAAAGTCTTGATCATCATCGCAGTATACTCTAACCGAGTCGAAGCGATGTAAAATAACGATAAAAAAAAAATTATTGTACAGAGGGTACAAATTTTTAAATTTAAAATTTCTGTCCCTGGAATGTTCTTGAAAATCGATTTTCAAGGGGCGAAAAGTTTACACTATTTTTTACATTTTTCAAAATTGTTTCTTCGCCCGTGCCTTTTATACTATTCTGTTCATTCAACATTACTGTGTTAAATCGTAAAAAAAATCAAACCCCGAAAATCCGTTTAAAACAGATCAAATTTGAATTTTCTTTTCGATATCATCCTCGATCACTATCTTTGCATAGTAATATTTAATTTTGTATTCTCTCCGTAAAGAAGTATACTGGAAACTTGATGAAAGTTTTCAAGAAGTGTACTGAAAATTAAATTCTACCATTTTCAGCCGTGTGTGTAACCATTTAACACTGAGAAAAGTCCATTAATTTTTTATTTGAAAACAAGACAACAGCACAATAACAGATAGAAATCAGGTAGAGATTGGAATTAGCGGCGAATGGGCGTCGAGCCTAATTACTCCTCGACCTACATCGTCATGACCTCTTCTCCAACCCCTTTTAAACCGGCAAAATCGCCTCTCTCCGGCCATCAAACGTAGTTGCACCGTGAATTTTCTCTCTTACTTTTGTTTCGTCCGTGTAAAATGTACACCGCACATTATAGTTGTATTGCCAACTATCCTTTTTCCCCTCGTTTACTGCCTACGATCAGATAAATCTGCCGCTTTCGCGCCATCGGGCGCCGCCACACGAGAGTACGTCATCGAACGTTAGTGGAAGATTCCTTTGGCTTTTATTTTATTTTTCCACCACAGGATTTCTTCACACTTTTTCATCCACTCATTTTCTGCAGTTCTAGTCGAGTGTATACTCACGGAGTAATAAGCTCTCTTATCTTTCGCATTATGGGGAGAGCATCGTTAACGCTCCAATGAGCCATCGATTCTTCAATACAAGTCGTGTGAGAATGTCAGGAGTTAAAGATGGGAATTATCTGCATTCTTCAATTACAGAGGGAAAATTTATGTCTAGGGATTCTCGGAAAATTCAGTGAAATTCTCCTCATCGTCTCGTATTCATTTTTTTGTTATTGAATATTTCTGTGATTTTACGATTGATAAAATGGTTAGACGCTGATGTTTTATGAGAATGTGTGGGAATTGTTGCGACAGTGAAGAGGCTGTTTTTATTATTGATTCCATTTCGAGACAGCTTGAGAGAGCATCAAAACAGAATGCGCGAGGATGTAAACATTAATAACGTCGCTGGCTGCAAACAGATGTGAGGTTTATTGTCCGCTGAGATGGGCGAGAGGGGGCGCAATGTCATAGGTTAATTCCTAATGAAGTTTCATGAATAAAAAAATTATCATGTCATGCACGCTAGGAGATATGAGCTATCTAGGATGGGATTTGAATCCTAAACTATTTTTTTTTAAATCGAGTGCTATTCCAACTGAGCTATTTCTTGTACCAATCCTTCTACTCATATTTGGAATACATGAATCGTCAGCTCTTATGTTCTGATAACAAACAGGAGTGTAGAGTTTTTTTCATGAAGTATGAATCTTGAAGTTGAAAAAATATCCACCAGTGGACAGACAATCGGTCTAAATCTCGAGAAATTTTTACTTTTTAAAAAACATGGTGCTCCGTTTCGAAATTAAATAGTTATTCATTTTCCTAACCATTTGTTACTCATTTAATAAAATGGTTAACAAATTAAGGAAATACTTCATTTTTCAGTTGAATTATTCCGTGAAAATGCGGAAACATAAAAAAAATCCAGGAAAAATGTTCTTGTCATTTTGTTTCTGAATATTCATGTTCCATTGAAAATTTCATCAACTTTGTGACATTTCTGTCTCACTGCTACTAAAAAATCATGAATTTTCTTGAATTCTACCTAAAACTGGAAATTTCATAACCATTTTTTCCCTAAATCGGATTCAATGTTACTCTCATGAGAATTACTACCAAATTTTCCATGAAATTTCGAAAAATTTCTAACAATGTGCCTCATTCCATAAATTACCTCCAAAAATAGTCCAAGAAAACCAAATCAATTCAGTCTCCTCAGACCATCGAAAAGAACAATTAAAATTCTCACGTTTTATATCATCCTTTACTACCTGCAAAAACGTTGAAATCCATGAAAAGAAAGCCATAAAATCTCTCTCATCTACCTCTTATACTCACACTTTGAATAAGGAAATGATTTGCCCCCTCAGTTTGGATTATTAAATCGCAAAATCGGTTGCGTTTAGAATGGTAGTCGCCATTCAGTCCTCAGTTCGTCACCTCGGCGTCACTGCTATAAAGTAGAAACGATAAAACGTCCGAGTTTGTCGAACGATCCATCCCCCGCCCCCCCCAACTGTACGATCTCCATTAGCGCGTCAGTGTGAACAGTCGTTACGACAGTGAGTTTTCGTACTTCTCGGATGGTCCAGATAGTCGTAACGGTCACTGCTGTTCGAGCCATTGGCTTCTGGTATTATTTCTAATACGTTTAAGACGTCGAAGGAACTCTTCCGAATCATTTGGCAAGGGAGCAAGCATGAATAATCGAAATTGATGACGAGGAAACGATCTTCTGGAAAATCAAAATAGTTCGGGGTTTTCTGTCAGGAAAAAGGAATAATTTAATAATTAATTATTTGAGCATCTCTGATTGAATTCCCTGTTCTAGAACTGTTTCCTGCTTGAAACGCTATGAATAAATAAAAGCTTCTTCCGACCCTCTAAATCATTATTTAATTATGAACCTAAGATGTTCGATAACTATAGACCGGAAAGATGAAATGAGGTCACCGTATTGCATCACTATTAGAAATTTATTCCGCTTTTCAGTGCTACCAGTCAATTTCGATCATCTTATTACAGAGAAACGAAGTTCTAATTCTCAGTCATTTTTCCTGAAATCCAGTACTAAGGCACTTTGGTTCTGGAATTCAGTATATACTTTGGGTTCTTAAAATAAGAACGGAAGAACGTTGAGTTTCTTATATTGACATCCTTGTCTCCCCTAATTATCTTCATTAATTATGTTGTGATATCACAACCTACTCTGACAGAAGGATCAAGTTATTGTTAGCGAGGCAACTATTACCACGATTCTTTAATAATTAACGAGCCATGGTAATAGTTAAAAAGCCTCGTTGGCAATAACTAAATCGTTGGAAATTTTCTATCGACATAGACAACCTCCTTCTCCCTCCATCACGAATGATCACAAATTACAAAACCTCGTCATTAATCACATATAATTCAATATTTGAGTATCCCCAACCGTTCTTATTTCAGCCCTTGATTGGTCACCATGAGGTAATTATCATTGACTGAATAACAAAACCCGTGCTTTTGTCTGTGACCGCTTGCATTTAAAATTGATTATTTCTAAATATACGAAGAATTACTCGATTAAGGATTTTTTTTTGAAATTTTGAAATTTTTTTTTAAACCCGCAGCCAAAGTGCCATATTTAGGCTTTTTTCGGAGGGAAAGTCGACTTTCGCCAAAATCGAATTCTTCCGCCGGGTGAACGCTGATTCTGTATTTTCTGGCCTGCCTAATGCCACTGAGACCCTCACTTGCTCCAAAAACGCAGAAATAAAAATTTTTTTTTTCACCCCGAGCCAAAGTGTCGTATTTAGGCTTTTTCGGGGGGAAAGTCGACTTTCGCCAAAATCGAATTTTTCCGCCGGGTGAACGCTGATTCTGTATTTTCTGGCCCGCCTAATGCCACTGAGACCCTCACCTACCCCAGAAATGCAGAAATAAACAAAAATTTTTACACGAGGAACAGTACATATTCCCGTCGGTCTTTTTCATAAGTTGCTCTGTATTCATAAAAGGGGTTATGAAGCAATAAGAAATTATTTGAACACATATCCGTAAACATTAATATGATTTATTTAAAAGAATTGCGATTGACCCTTTAAAATTTTGTAATTCAAGGCTTGGCCCAAGCCTTGGCGCCAAGCATTGTTCAAACCTTATGGACTAAGTCTAAAATGAGGTTATGAGGGGCTGAAGGAGGGCTTATTCAAGGCTGAGCTCCAGCCCTGGTTGAGCATTTCCAAGCCTTGCTCCAGGGCTTGATGAGTCCTGTTTCTATCGTCAATTCCTACCTGGGCAGAAGTGTCCCATCTGTGAGGGGTTAAGTAACCAGTTTTTAGATCTCAGTATTATGCTCTCTCGAACCACGAGTTTCTGGATTTCAGTGCCGTGATTCTGGAAACTATATCTTTTTTCTTCTGCGATGTCTTTAAAAAATTACGCAAAAAAATTTAGTTTTCAAAAGCCAAAGTTCCTTTTCGTTTCCTTGAAATTATCTGTTCTGTGTCCGTCTCATGGCACCTCTCAACATGAAAAAACGAGTGAAATTCGTGCGCTGACAGGTGGCATCTCCGTGAAAAGTAGACAGAATGAAAATTGAATAGAGTAGAAACAAAGAGACCGAAAACTGCATTATGGTTAGTTTGGCTTCTCTTTTTACCCATCGTAGCCTCACTATCGGTGTTACGGTGCTTTAACGGAAGGATGGGAAGCTCCCATGACTACTATAATAATCATGTTAACCCAGTTGCACTCTCAGGACACTGATGTGACTAACAAAGCCGCGTAAAAAAAGTGAATCAAAAAAGTTGTTAAAAAAATTATGACGTGAGGTTATATCGCCCGGTGCAGGCGTGACCAACGGACCGAGGTCATTCTCTCTCCAGTGGAAGAGCTGACGATGGACAAAGTCAACGAGACAGAAACGCACACACTTTCTCATCGATCTTGGTACGTGTAGGTAACCCAGATTTTTTCATCTTGTACTTCTCTTTTTCTCTCTTGGAAAAGTCATCGGTTTCCTACAACGGTGAAATAGGGATCTATTATTTGCACTCGGCCATTGCCATTCGCTTGATAGAACGTAAGAAGTGGACTCGGCATCGACGCACGTACGCTTTGGATTGGACTCTTCAAGAATGATTGCACACTGCTGCATTTGGTACACGTTTTTATTATGTGAGGAAAGTTAGGAGAGTTGGATTCGGTTTTTCAAGGAGACGTTTTATGGGGATTTTTGGTCTTGTGGAGTTGGAGATTTTTTTATGAGATTCTGAGATTTTTGACCCATTTCTGCAATCGATTAAATTGCAGTTTACGATTTTTTTGGGTTATATCAACTTATTATGGTTTTGGAAGTCTAAAAATACAATGATGTTTGGAGAAAATTGTTTTAATGTCACTTTGAGGATATTGGATATTCAATTTTTATAATGGAATTCGCCGTGAAAGTTACAATTCAAATCCAAAGAACGAAAACTGTTTTTAACTAAATATTTATAGTAAGAAGAAAAGAGAAACCAAAGTGGTAAAACTGAATTTCAGTCGCCTAGTAATGTTTTGAAGAGTAATAGTGAATACGATTTAAGGAGGAAAAATCGTAAAATTTCAGATTTTACTCAAAATCCAGTGAAATTCCAAATTTTTATATAATACTAGGGGGCTATACTCCAACCCCCACATGATCCACATGATCCTTATTCTGATCCTTGTTACTCTTATTTGGACCATCAATCTGACCCTTAATCTTGGGACCCTTAATCTGACCCATATGAGCCTTGATCTGACCCTTGTGACCCCTATTTGGACCCTTATTCTACCCTTGTGATACTCAATCTGATACTCGTGATCCCTATTTTGACCCACATGACTTTTAATCTAACTCTGACCTTCGCGGCCCTTATTCCGACTTATGCGACCCTTATTCTGATTCTCGTATTCCCTTATTTTGGAGTCTTAATTTCGAGTACCAAATTTTTATCATCAGAAGTCGATTTTGATTTTTATAATCTAGAGTAATTAAAACGAGAATTCATCAACCTATTAGAATTTTCTATGACGAAATTTCTTCTAATTCCCGTGGAAGTAAAACGCGATAAAAATTTCTGAAAAGTGTGCCGGAAATTCCAGCCAAAAATTTTCAACAGTTTGAAAATGAGTGACATTTTTGTAAAAATCATGACTTTTTTTCTGTGCGATCTGTGTAGATGATTGCAAAAAAATATTCACGTCAGTCCTTCCCCAATTTATTTCTCCTTGACCTCCCAATTTCTTCTCATTCTTTCATCATCAAAAAAATCCAAGGAAATATCTTTAATTTTCACTTCGTTCTACGACAGTTGGACCGAGTGTATTTTAAGAATCTCATTAAAACCTCCTCCGTCAGCCTTCAAAAGTACAAAAAGGCGTTAATACGAGGCAAAACGAGTTGGGCAGAAGTGACGAGGTGTCGTCAGAGATACAAGGAATGTTAGATGAGACAAGAGGGAAAAAGTGTCTTGGGAATGGGTCGGAGGTCATTAGGGCCGCGCCCTGAGATCCCCGCGTTTGGGAAAAATTGAATAAACAGTTCGACGAGACTGGAAAGAGCAGGCGGATGTCATTGCTGCGGGGAGTCTGAGGCAGACCAAGTTTGCGACGTTCTTTTTAATCACTCCCGGCGCCCTCTGGGTATTAGGGCCACGCAAATCGAACCAGACTACTTGTGCCAATGGAGCTTTCGTCCGCTACGGCCTCCAGAGACTATTGCTCTCGCAGTTCGCAATGTCGTACAGTTTCCGCAGGCTTTAACTGCTTTTACTTCATTTACATTTGGGGTACGTGAGTCGATGCCTCGAGTATTTCCGTTCTTTTCAGGTTTTTTGGTTGAGAAATGCTCGACATCGAAAATAGAAATTCATGCAATTGAAAACTGTCGTCGGAGGATTCATTATATTTCCGGAAAATTGAGAGATGGAGTCCTCCCAGTTAAAATAAAACTCCAAACTGGAGAGAGTCGACAGTTATTTCGGGATATATTAAGGGGTGAAGGAAGTTAATGGCTAAGTCTGACACTGGGTTATTTTCCTTCTAGTTCATTTGCCTTTGAATTCGCATTTTTTATCGTGACACGGATCAATAGCAACGAGGGGCGCAAGCTCGGCAGATTAAAAATTTGTTACCAAACTTGCCTCATTCGTTGATATACAGGAAAACTTGAGGAAAATTTTAGACAATTTTTAAGCACGAGGGACATTCGGCTGGATTATTCCCCCCACCTGAATTGCCAACCAATAGGAATCCAGTATTTGATGTCTTTGCGGAATAAACAATGATATTTTGATTCAAATTTAAAGTATTGCTGAACAAAATGAGGAATGGGAGAAAAATTATTTTTTCATCGATAAATTTGAGCAGTTGAACACGGAGAGAAATATTCAGTAAAAATTACGAATCTTTTCCGTAATTCCGGAGCGAAATGTGGTTTTAGGCAATTTTATGGAACTGTTACGGAATTTTTCCAGAGCGTTCCATAATTTTTACTTGAATCTCCTGTGAAAAATTACGATACCGTTACTGAAATTTTTTGAGTTGATTCCGTAATCACTGAGCTGAAAGTACAATTATTGTAAATGAATGGGGTGTGATCCGAGCAAATGACGTTAGCAGTGTTTGGAGGGATAAGACTCTACTGAGAGAAAAATATTATTCTTCTGACTATATTCCATCACCATCGGATTATAGTCAAAAAGTTCTCAACAATTTTTCATGGGTTACGGTAACTATGGCCGGAGAAGTAATTACTACAATGGAATGTAGTCATTGCAACTATTTTATAGTTCTCCTCACGATAGATTCGTCATGGTTACTTTTGAACTTTGGTTAATTTAATTGCATTTTGATTTGCAAAAATTATGATTGTGAAGTTACTATAATGTTATGTGCCGCATACAAAAAAAAATCCTATCGTTCACCAAAATGCCTCAACTATTTTCTTATTGTAAATCGAACTTCAGATTTTTCTCTCAGTGTAGAAGGGATCGAAGGCGGTGTATTGTTCATCGGCAATGCATGGTCCATCCATTTCTCATCTTTTTTAGTAGAGAGCCGTAGTGTTCAGCATCCAATTGCAAGTTGTTGTTAACAAAATAAAGTTCTGACGGTCTCATACTTCGCCGTATTATTTGGTACACTTTTCATTATATTTTGGTCAATCACATCGAGAGAATCTCCTAGAAATCTATTCATTTTGACACTTGAGTTTCGTCCACGTGAAATTGAACAGATTACTACCGATCTCAGTCTCAATGAACATGGAAATTTTTACTCTCGTCTCAGTCTCGAAATACGCAGTATCGGGTCCTCTCGTAATGACTCCGAGTCAATTTATCTCATCTCGGTCTCAAGTTTTTCGTGTTTTTTATGGAAAGTCTCGATTTTTGTCTTGGCCTGCCTCGTTTCGGTTTTCTACATATAAAAAACGCAAAAAACTGGAAATCGAGATGAGAGACTAAAAATTTCCGTGTTCACTGAGACCGAGACAATCCCTCCAAAGTATTGTCTCATGATCTCTCGTGAAATATCTCGCGGCATGACTGCTCTCAATAAAAATATTCATAAAAACGTCGCATTTCTCATTTTACGCTGAATTAAAAGTCCATCATTTATTGAACATTACAGTATCTCATCTGAAACTTACAGAATTTCAAATAATTGTTTAATAAAAATGACTAAATCATTGTCTCGTCACCACAATACAATATGTCCATTATCATCTGATATTTAGGCCAATCTCCCGGAGAGATAAACAAATTTGAATCAATTAATAATATTAATTCAGATGATTTAATTATCTCAACAATTCCCGTCTCCCCAGTTCATCCCATTGGACAGCGCTGACCTCAACAAAATAAATGAATCCTCATCGAATATTACCAAACATTAATTCACTGGAAATTTTTCACTTGGCACTCTAAATGAAATTTTCAATCAGATAATTGAAATGATTAAATCATCGTAACAATTCCGACCCCCTGCCCCCCCCCCCTCCATCGATTTCCACTCGAATGTCAAGCTCAATAATATATATGACTTCACATAAAGTATCCACAATATTTCCCTCGAAGCCACTACAATTATTGGGCTATGAAAAATCCCCTGAAATTACAAAAAAAAAACGAAAAATCGTCGGATCCCGTGAGAAAACATCTCCAGAAAATCACATTCCCACTGATGTAGTTTTTTCGATAGACGAAAAAAATGGAGTTACAGTTGAACTGCAGCAACGTATCGTACCGTAAGATCCGTAATGCATCGAGATTATAGCGCCGTTCGTGCGGACGTTTTTTCGTATAAAAGGGGTTTTAAAGCCTTTCCCTCACTCTCTCCCTCGTTCCAATCGTCTCGAGACCTCTGCGATACATCCAACGTGCTCATATCAGCGGGGGAAAATAAAAATAATAAAAAAAATAAACCCCACTCCTAGCTCACCACTTTCACGTCATCATATCGACACGGAGAGTGAATCCAAATCCGAATGGTATACACACCGGTAACCGTTAAACCGTCAGCCCGGAAGAACCCGTGAAATCAATATTCCGTTGGGTATCAGATATGAGACTGGAAAATGGAGGAATGAGAGTTAAGATGTGAGGACTATTTTTATCTTGTCAGAGGAAAAACATAAAATTTTATTGTTGATCGTGTTATGAATTCATTGGGAATATCAACATTTGAATTGGAAAAGAAATATTCTATTTTGTTTTTACCGCAGGTTTCCGGACATTTTACAATGACTCTATTATTTAAGCTTTGTAGGTCTGAAATTGGATCTCAATATTGAAGCGTTGAAAAACATTCAAAAAATCTGAAAAAAAAATTTACTTTTGGGGGAATATTGATGAAATAATTTAAAAAGTGCAAGTTTTCAAAATGAGCATTTCTTATAAATAATTTATAAACAATCAATTTTGCACCATGAAAATCATTTGATCGAAATCGTAACAAATTTATTCATATTCAGAATTTTACCACAAATCGATTTCATGCCTTAAAAAAAAAGGTTTTCGAAAATTTCAACAATTTCAATTATTTATCTATAAACAACGAATCCTCATTAAACATTTTTCAATCAAATAAAAATCATTTTTGGAAATTTTTACTTATTTGAAGAATATTTTCATTACAAATGAATAAACTGGTTCACTTGTTTCAAGAAAAAGGATTTGATTATATTAAACAAACAATTTATTCGATTTAAATAAACTGTCTTTAGATCAAATAAATCATTTTTTCTAGGTGCAATATTTCTCCAAAACAGCAACGTGAAAATTAAAAAACTTAAATCTAATATTCAGTATTTAATATCAAAATTAGTCTCACCCTCCACCCAATGAGGTTAAGCCAATGGTCCGTAATAAACGTGAACGGAAACTTGATAGAAATTAGTCAGACGTATATAATTCGTGAGAAATGCCGTCTGTTGGGATTTCGAGTAGGTATCGGAGTGGGTCCAGATTTCCGGGGTCCGGAAGTTGGACTGTGGTAAGCGCATAACCCTCAGTGGTTATGGGTCCAGGGTATGACCACAGTCGATCATCCAAAAGAGATACTTTGCATAGCTCGTCCATTTGATGTGGCCCAGACGAGGGAAAACGCTCCTTTCTCATCAACTCTGGCTACAACCTCTTTCGAGATGGCGTTCGCTGCGATAGTTATATCCCCCCCCCCTCGCGCCCCTCTTCGCCCTCCTCCCTATCGATTCTTGAAGCAGGCGTCTTACACAGCTGAAGGGCAGGATATTGCAAGCGGTTGGATGTTTGACTTGCCAAGTAAACCATCCTTCATCCCTCGTCCTCGACAGTTCTGCATCTATGCCCTCACCATCTCCATGCTCCTCTGCCTCCATTCTCCATCCTACCGCGTTTCTAATAAGGGATATTATATCCCCAAAACGATAGTCAGACACTGGCTGCCAAGCGTGAAACCTAACTTTGTAAGTGAATGACTCCTTCTGACGTTAAATTGCCATTTCTAATTAATTTTGACTCGACTTAAGAACGTGTTGACGCATGCTTCATTTAATTTTGTTGGGTTGTTATTGCGGGTGTTATTTTATCGTAATTTTGAGGGAGAAACGCCGAAGTAGTTGACAAAAGTCATTAGGGAATTTTGGGTCGTTGGGATAGCTATGGAGTGATCAAATTCTTCGAGTTTAGGCGAGAATATCTATGGGATGATGAGGACTTCCTCAACCCTTAAGTGGTCACATCCTGAGGGAATCCATACGCAACCGCTAGGTCACCACTGTAGAGGGAGTGAGATGCTTGAAAAGTGCGACCGCTTGAGATGTTTAACCTATCAGGTGGACAACTCAGTTGAAAATAAAAATAAAATTGACTAAAGAAATCATTCATGTTACAAATTATTTTTCTCGTCAAATTTGAAGTGTTATGGCGTACTTTTCCGGTCTCAAGAACAATAATTAAAGAAAATGTTGAAACATAATGGAGGACTTGTGACTGCAGTGGTAACAGTCGAATTTTGATCGGGCAACATCGCACGCTTCTGCTAGTAGTGCACTGATAGAACGGATTAGTTATTGTTAACGAATGGATTTTGGTTGGAGGTTAGGGTCTATTCGGTCCCACCAAATGTTCATTCGTTAATAGTTAACGAATGTATATTTGAGGAGCCTTGTTTGACTTGACTTTCGCCATTCAAGTGAACCATTCGTTAACTATTAACAAATATTCATTTGGTCATATTCAACTCTACCATTCGTTAATAGTTAACGAATCTCGTTTGGAATAAATGAATCATTCTATCAGTGTGGGGTTGTAACAGTGAGATGAATGTTTGTGTGTGTTATACGGGTCCATATGTCCAGCACTGAATTATCGTCACCGACTTTACCGATTTCGATCAGCTGTTGTGCGGTGTTGTCGCGTTGCTCGACTCGTAATGGCGGTCAATTTTTTTTTAAGGAATTCGAAAATCAATCGAAGATATCACGCCTATACGGCCCGGTCCCTTACTTGTTCTCGCTGGCGATAGATTGTCCATAGTCTAAAGTAAATGGCTTGTGATTTTTTCCAATATCTTGAGTGTCTAACCCATGCAACATCTCGATCAAAGTTCACTCACCACGTTTCTTCTCTAAGCGTAATGTTACAAGAAGTGATTTTCATAAATTAATTTCTCACTAGGATGTCCGATGGAAGGATTAAGATTATTACTAACGTGTGGCGCAAATATGAACCTGGCATATGTGACAACATCAAAATTATGGTGAATGATGTGGATTTTCACTACATGCTTAAGGGTTAATCAACGAAAAAATTGATATTATGATTCTACTAGCTTTCGAGATATACATATTTGCGAATGATTATCATCCTTGGAAAATAAAATTTGAAAAAATTCACAAATTCAACTCTTATAAGATTCACAGAAATATTTTTTTTCTGGCATCTCATGACAAAGAAAAAGGTTCACATTTGCATGGGTCGATTCGGTATGTCGACCCCGTAAGTGAGGGCTTAATCCTCCCAAAAACAAGTAATGAAGCAACAATTTTGACGTGAAAAATTATCTTATTCTGGAGATAATTACCCAATTTTGGAGAAACCCACCCCACCTCGTCCATTACCATTAAAATTCCCAGTATTCCTGTTCTCTCAAAAGCGCCAGTAGCCAAAGGATCGGAACAACGAGCTACCCCAGGGGGTGAAAAATAGTTGATGATATAAAGCTCCGTCAACCCCTCAAAGGAATTCTTAATTTCTCGCTACAAACCATTCAGTGTCATAAATGAATATAATTATTAAATACCAATTTTCCCGTTTCTCCTCCACCATCCTTTACTCCTCCTGGAAAAAGAATATAGAAGACTAATCGAAATGAAAATAACAACAGGAAGAATTGTAAGAAAATTATGCCTTACATCACTACGTGTAATACTGGGATTATTCCGCAAGCATTCATCGGAAAAACTTTATGCAAATTTTCATGAAGTGCCAGTTCCACTGAAATTTTGAGGAATTTCGTAATTGAAAATTCACAGTTTATTGGAAAAATCGATAGGAACTCTGAATAGCAGCTCAATTATTCTTTGAAAATGAATAGAAATCTAGAAAATTCAGGTGAATACATTCCCGAATTTTTAATTAATTAATGATCATCATAAATCAATTAACATCAATTAATTGATTAACATCATGAATTGTCTTGAGGATTACCGATTCTGCACCAATTAATTGAAAATGATACGCCCGACACTGATTTTCTTTATTCAATTGATCTGATTATTCAAAACCCAGAACAGATAGATTCAACCCCATCTGTATTAATTAAATAAATATTTTTTAATTCTTTATTTCCTCGATGTTACAAAAGTTTTTCTTTGTTTTACATCTCCCCATGCCTCCCTCCTCCTTCACCATACAACTAAGTCTAATAACAATAATTTTAAAAAAAGTCAAATAATTATAACTAATTTGCCTTGCGCTTCAACGGCAAGTAAACAATAACATAAAGGTAGGCGGATTTTGGCAGAAGCCAACGCGGAAATCTACACCGTTTGGAAACACAAGATCGAAGGCCTTTCAACTTATTGTAAGTTGATTGAAATCATTATGTTCTTTCACGTATACGAATTTCTATAGTATTACTAACGAGAAATTCGTGGGAAGCGATGAAAACTTCTATTGAAAATCCATAATTTTTTTTTTCACTGCCAAGGGACGCACATCTCATCGGCACTAACATCAATATTATCAACAAAATCAGTATCATCATCGCGCATGCGAGTTTTCTTTCAGACATGTCGAAATAAACGTGTGACATCTCTTTTTTATATAAGAAGATTCTTTAAAACATTCTAATTAAATAAATAAACCCACGCCTTTATTCAATTTATCGTCCATTTCTTACATTATTTTTCTCCGCACTCCATTTTGGAAACTATTTGGAAACGTGATACAACATTTCTCTCTAAGCCATGACAATTTATAAACTTGATAGAAACAAAGGACGTCGACTGTACGGCATACATGAACAGAAAAGTGACGTTGAGATGTAAAGACGCCGAATGAAAAGAGTATGTACGGATATAAAGAGTGAAAAACTCTCGACTACCCGTCTCAACCGGAAATACAGTGCTACCAGGACTGGGTGGAGGCGGGGGCGACAGGGGCGGGGGTTGCTATAGGTAACCAGGATATATATCAACGTTTGGAGGATGTTTTCCTTGGGAATATCAGGACTATAGTCCGCTTGGAAAAGCGGAATGTCACGCGTCTAAAAGGGGAAGCGAGTAGAAGCGTTTGATTTCCTCTTTTCTTCCGATACAGCCGCCGCTTCTTTTCATTTCTTCCTTCAACTTTTTATTTTTGTCTTATTATTCGACTTTTTCCTCGTGTTTATGGTGCTTTTCTTTGGTTCGTTTCGCCGGGATTTCCCCTGGGGAACTGGTGCATTGTCACATCAACCCTCGATGTTTTCTCTTCTGCACATTTAACAGGAGGAGGAATAAAATATTGATAAATGATAGGGCTAACAATTTTCGGAATATTCGGGGGACGATAGGGTTTAAATACGTAATATTAGGCATTTATTCGGACACTTAGAGAGAAAAGTTGCTGAAAAAATACCAAACACTCGTATTTCTCAGGTTTGGCTGAGAATTTTTTTTTTTTTTATTATGGAAATATTTCATAACAACAAATAATTTCAGCAGAAATTTTCTATTTTCTCCCGTGGAAACATCGTTACAAAAAATCCAAATCATTTTCTAACGAATTCTTAAAATATTTCGACCCCAGAATTTAATATTTTTCAAATTTTCAGTTAGCCTATAATTGAATGGTGTGCGAAATATATGTTCTTCATGCATTTCCACATCCATTGCGACCTTTTCGATAGCAGAAAAATATCTTCATCAGTTATTATTATATAAATAGCCATTTTATCAGCCTCCGCGTTTGTGGGGAATTCCGCTCAGAGTTTATGGGTAATGCCGCCCAGGATTTCTATAGGACTGCTGGACCCTGCAGCTAGGGAGCGGTCGCGGGACAGCTCGATTGTTTGGGGTCGTCGGTGACCAGTCGAACATCGGGTATATTCAGGATAATTTATTATTATTCACATGAAATCTTGAAAACGAAGGATGAAAATCGAAAAAATTATAACAGTTGGTCTGTATCCCACGACACAAAATCATTATTAATAATGGAGATGAACGATAACATAAATGCTGAATAGAATCATCAATCAATAATTTAAAATACATTATTTTTGCTCTTTATATTCACCTCTAAATCTTTTCATCCCAAGAAATATGCGCAGCATAATCCGAGGAATGAGTGTACAGCGCACTTTTAGAACTAAAAATAGCGGAATTTGGATCTTACGGTTGTTATTTAATTCGCAACGTGAAATCTACTCGACATCCGCTGGCGTTTGTCCAGCGATTAGGGACGTGCCTATGACGATGTCTAGGGTTTCCATGAGTAAAGCCAGCCAAACATCGTTGTTTGTACTCCAGTACCCATGGCACAGCCGCCAGGGGGATGTGATTCATGTTCAGGTACAGCTTCCGTCGTCGGAAGGCGCGACAACCCGAGAAGCAATTACCGCACAAAGCGAAACCACCCGTGGGGTGCAGAGAGAGAGAGCGAGTTTGCTACCAAGAGTATTCCCAATGTTTAAACAATCCTCTGTGAGCGTTTAATTGCCAGAGTGCACTCAATCAAACTTCTCGAGTGTCTGAATCGAAAAAAGAATTTAGTCTGATCGGAGAGGCTGAGTGGAGTCCGATGGAAAAACATTTCGTTGATTTTTTTTTAAGATTCAATCAAATGGGGAAAGGGATGTAAATGCGAAAAGAAAATGTTTCACATTTTGTCAAATGGTAAATTATTTTGAGGATTACTGATTACTGATTTTATGAGAAAATTTTAAAATTTGTTTTTTGATAAAAATTTTCTGAGCTACAATAAAGGTCTTCTGATTTTCTCTCCTAAAGTCAGTGGTTTTCGAGAGAATTCAACAAATTATAACTGATGTTTATTTTTTTGTCAAACAAAATTCTTGTTGATTAGCGGATGAACTCGAGAATGAGTTGTTGCAGAAGAAAATATTAAACTATGAATTTTGATTTTTTTAAATATAAAAAATAGAAATTTTGGTGAACGCCAAATTCTGTGAAAAATATCGCACAACAATTGTTGTTGCAAATTTTTCCAACTACATTCATGGTATTTATCCAACGAATTAAACATTACCGAGGTGATTAAGCAATGTAAAACAACATATCACAAGAAATTGGATCCCAATTGTATTTCTAATACCATTTTTGCATTTTCTGTTACAGGTGAGTATCCAGTTGAATGCTCGATATATTTACCGCCTCCAATCACTCAGTTTCCACTGTGAAATGATAAAATCTGTAAGTGAAATAATTACCATAAATTAAGAACTATCGTCTCTACACTTAAAATTTTTCCACTGAAATTTCAAGAAACTTTATCATTGAAATTTAATAATTTTCTGGAAAAATCCGTGGAAACGGGAAATTTGAGATTAACTTATTCCGCAAAAATTAATGGAAAATCAGAAAAATTCAGAGAAATTTCTCCTTGAATTGCTGATTCGTCTGAATTTTCAAGGAATTCCAAGAATGTTGAATGAATTTCCTGAAAATTCAAGGGAATTTGGCAGTAAATATTCATTTTCACTTAAAAATTCATATAAATTGTGGAATTTCCGTGTCTCAGCCGCTAAAAAATTGGGACTTTACCTGTCTTTTTTTGCAACATTCAGCCAAATTTTTTCAACTGCCAATTTGATTTTTCATCAATGAAAAACTATTTATATGAAAAATTTCGATACTTTTTCCTAAAATCCTTCATCACTCAGCCAAATGCACGAAAAATCTTGCATTTTGCACCTTGACTACCCCATTCGCAATAAACAGAAGGCACTCTCAATGAAAAAATCGTTTAATTCCATTTTATTGAATTTTAAACCTTTCCAAGAAGAAAATAAGGAATGAGCTCGAATTTATGACCCTTAAAATCCCCCGGCCAATTTTTTCCCGCAATTTTATTAATTTCCCCATAAAATAATCGTTAATTGAGCCCTGTTGGTTCTTACACCACCTCAAAAACCATAAAATTCCCCTCAAAAATCTTTTCACGGATGGTCTCCATATACGTCGCAGAAGCCACCCACGATTATTTTTTTTCTTCCTTTCCCCCTCAACTTCTTTTATTTCATTCTCTCCCTGCTATCTCAACCCGAAGGAGCCTCGCTACGATGTTTTTCACCTCAATTCACGCTGGAACGACACGCGCACGCGGAGGACACTGATTGCAATAAATTGCCGACGGTTTATTCTACCGTGTATATCAACGTGAATGAGAGTGCGTGTCCTGGTAGTCAGTGGATATAAGCACCGTTATAAACGTTAATTTTTTTTTTAATTTGTACACATATATTTTTAACCGGACTCCTTGTCAACCCAGTGGGTATAAAACGCACTCACCACGGGTTTTGCAAATTCAATTAAATCCATGTGAATATCGCTAATTATTCGACGCATTAATTATAATGTATTCTTCGGGTCTTGATTTTTTTGGGTGGCATTAATTATACGGGGTGGAGATATCTTTATCTTAATTATTTCAGTTGAACCGCATTTGTTTAATCTCAATGAGTGGGAGAAATAATTGAATTTAAGCTTTTTTACGATTGGAAATGGAAGTTAAATACCTTGATGGAGAGAATTGCTGAATTCTTCCGGTAATGAGTGGTTCAAAGGGTAAAGGTCCAGGGGGCTTCATCATTATTTATTTATAAACAACGAATGTTTAAAAAATAATAATTAGGTGCAAAATGTCAGTTGAAAGACACTGAATATTCATGGTTTTTTTCAAATTTTTTAAACGCAATTTATTTGACACATTTGAATTCAACAGAAAACCTAGCGAATTCGCTACAAAATTCTGTTGGAATTCTATGCGAATTCTATGGGGATTTCTAAAGAATTTCTATTGGGATTCTATTGAAAAATTCTATTTGTTTCTTTTGCTGATTCTATTGGATATTCAATAAGAAAACGTCAATAGATTTCAAATTTCTGTTTGAATTTTTCTCTTGAGATCTTTTCTATCAGAATGCTCAGAAACCTTATCCAAGGCATTCTATCAGAATGCTTTTCCAATTTTTCGGATTCTGCAATGCGAAACAAAATCCAGTGAAAAAAACTTAGAAAATTTGTACCCAATAATTCTAATAGAAATAATCTAAGAGAAAAATTCAAACAGAAATTCGAAATCTATTGACTTTCTTTTATTGAATATCCAATAGAATCGGCGCAAAAAAACGAATAGAATTGTTCAATAGAATTCCAATAGAATTTTCTAGTGAATTCGCTAGGCTTTCTATCGAATTTTTCTATGTGTGAATGGTTAAATCAAAAGCGTGGTCTATACCAAACTGTAAAAGATACCGTGATTTTTTAAATTTCATGAGCGAGTGACATTGAATCGGATTTAGAGAAAAAGTGATTATGAAATTTCCAGTTTTAAGTGGAATTCACGGAAATTCATGAGTTTTCAATGGTAGTGAGATGGAAATTTCACAACTTGATTGAATTTTCAGTAGAACATGAATATTCAGAACCAAAATGACATGAATTTTCAACTTTTCCCTGAATTTCCCTGATTTTTCCGAATTTTCCCAGAATACTTGAACTGAAAAATCAAGTATTTTATTCATTTTCAGATCATTTGAACAGAAAATCACTCGAATATTTGATTTTTCAATGACAAGATTTCCTGAAATTTCCGTGGAACTTGAACACATTAAAAATTTCCTTAAATTTGAAATTTTTATCTAACCTTGTTCAAGGCAAAAGTTTCCAGAATCGTTTCGTCTGAAAATTGTCTCCTAAAGTGTCCCTACCGAAATGATAAAACCACTAATTATCCACAACCCGCCCCCACTGAATCTAAACCCTCTCAGATAACTGATTATCCAGCAACCGAGTATATCACCAAAAAAATCCCGACGACATTCTCCCATCCATCAGCCCCCGATGTCCCAAGTTTCCTATATCACGTGACCTTCGGCAAAGTTCCATTGTCGAGTAGCAACTGAAGACTCGTACCATTCTCCTCTAAAATAGTTTTCCTCCGCGAAATTCGATCCCCATCTCCATCATCCTCGAATGAATAAATAACTACTGCACATTTTCCCTCATCCTCCGGCATTTTCCTCCTTTATCCCCTTGAAACATGAAAAAAAGTGGAATGAAAGATACCTAAAGGGGAAAAGCTGAAGAATCCCCGGGAGAATGCCACCGGCACTGAATGCGATATCAGCAATGATTGGCCCGGAATTTCTCGTATTTGTTAACGAATAATCGACGTCTTCCTCTCCAACTACTCAATAATCCCTCTTGTACAATGCTCCTCGCGGAAATATTGGGGGTAAATTGTACCCGCGAGAGACTACCGTTTAATCGATGAGAAATCGATAAATTCCGGGGATTATAAACTCGCAAAAGAATTTTCGTGTAGTAGTACTCGATCCCCCCGAGTGAATGGGAATTCTCAGCGAGCTTTTGTGACATTTCTCCACTGTCTCTACCTCGTTTATTAACTACGAAAAGCGTACGTGACTCGACTGATGTTACACTACACCCACATACACCCACATACACCTACTAGCCTCAACGAGTCGGATGAACGATATAATGTGATTCTCCTTTGCTGAGATTCCGGAATATACATTCTGTGTAATCCAAAATCTCGTTTCATTGTTTAATTTGGAATTTCGGGGGAATGATTTTAATTGGGAGTTGGGATAATTGTCGTGAATTTCTGATTTTCATCATGTTTTTTTCATGAAATTGTTCATTTTCGTTGATTTGTTTTGGAATAATTTGATCATTTGGGTGATACCATCAAAAAGCTGGAGAAATTCTAATTAAAACATGAGGTGATAACCTTTGCTTCTCAACTGAAATTTTCCCGACGATTTCGTAACAATCCAAATGATTCAGTAGTTTAAAAATTTGCGTTGGTGAGTAATTGTTTATATCGGGGAGGTTTCCTGTTTTTATCAGATGCATTGTTACAAATTTTTTACTGAAATTTTTTTTCACATCGTCGCCGTAAACCTGAAGGAGCGCAACAGATATGCTTATACAGTCCACTTACGCTCCTTTGACTATATGACGACAAAATTATAGTTCCATAGAAATTTTGTGGAATTTCGCAATTGAAAATTCAAAATTTCAAAGAAAAAACTGGAAGCTGTTAATTTTTGTTCAATATTTCATGAGAATTCATATAAATCAGGAAAATTCAGGTGAATATATTAATAAATCTTCAACTCATTCAAAATTTAATGTAATTTGGCACTGAATATTTATGTCTTATTTGAAAATTCAACTAAATTGGGGAGTACTCGTCTTTCTGCTGCGCAAAAATTTAGACTTGGGTTGAGTTTTCAGTGCAATCTTAAATTTCTTTATTGTTTCTCCCTAAATTGAATTCAATTTCCACCAATTTTCAATCCACTGCATTTCCGCAATTAATTAAAAAATTCTAAATGTCAATTATCCTGAATTTCCAATCTGAATGAGAGCTTTCATGAACGATTTGATTTTAAATTGAATTCAAATTCACAGCATGGTGCATTCAAGCGCAACTATTGCTTAATTTTCAAAAAAAAAAATTTTACAGTGTATACATTTCTATCGAGAAACAGTTGCACTGAAACTCCAAGGAATTTCGTCCTTGCAAATAGTAAATTTTATGAAAAAATCCCTGGGAGCTGTCACTTTCCGTTCGATTATTCCATGAAAATTAATAGAAATTAGGAAAATTCAGGTGAATTTATTCTTGAATTGTCAATCAGTTTAAAATTCAGCATAATTCGACACTAAATATTCATGCTTTGATTGAAAATTCAAGTAAATCAGAGAATTCTCGTCCCCTTATTACTAAAACATTAGGAATTCCATTGAATGTTCAGTGAAATAAGAAAATTCCTGAGTATTTCCTTCCTAAATCAAGAATAAAAATAAAATTGCCCCCAGGGCAGAAATCCAGTCGAAATGCAGCCGAATTGGCCATCTTCTCCTACAGTGTAACAGAGTTTCGACCCCTTTCCCTCTAATTTCTCAACAAATAGAGAAAATCCCGTATTATCCTCTTACGCACATGTCGATAGAACGGTCGGAATGAGTTTGAAACAAGAGGAGTGTAGAAATCACCGAGAGTAAAATACAGAGATCGCATACAAAGCGACAGAGAGAGAGACCTGAATAAGTCTGTGCTAAAGGTGGGCTTAACGATGCGGCACGGTTGCGACATGCCCCCATCGTAATGCGATTAGATTCACGCCCTTCTGTGTGTGTACCTATGGGGCATATGGTGTAGTTCGGATGTATGTTATACCTCAATGTGTTGTTTGTGTAATATTGTATTCCGATATATTCCAAAGCAGTGGTTCAGGAGACCAAGATAATAGGGCAACCGCTCAGAATCGCTTTGCCCAACCGTATGGTAAGCAATTTCGATATCGATTTTGTAACAATGAGAATTATAAATGGTCTTTGATGCTAGCGGATGTATAATTTAATTTGCAGGGCTTGATTGGTACCTGCATACATCACTTAATCACTATATTTTAATTTCATTCAATCGATGCGGTGGGAAATTACGCGGAGAAAACAGTGGGAGAAAAATTGCCAAACATGTCAACTATCATTGTTAATTGTCGATTTTTGTCCCAAATGAAAAGGGCATGAAAAAAATCATTAGCAGAGCGATAAAACGGGTTAAGTCGACTTAGCTCTCGTCTGAGTTTTTGAAGAATATCTCAGAATCTATGGGAGATGATGAAATTTTTGAAATCACCTTTTTTGTAGTGCGAATCGAGTACTATAGACAAGGTCATGTCAAAAATTGTGCCATCTCCCTTTGATTGTGAGATATTTAGAATCTAAGGGAGATGGCCTATTTGAAACTGTCTTTGTCGTAATCTGTGATTCGGTTATTGTAAATGAATGCAATTTTTTTTTTAGTCCAGAAAAAATCGCTAAGTTTCGTAGTCGTTTTTTAAAATAATTTTTATCTTCATCGTTTTGCGCGGTTAGATCGCGGTTTCTTGGGCCTGGTGATATAATAGTATATTGTGTCATTAGGACCGTAGACGGAGGTTTGCGATGAGTGTGAAGTTAGCAGCACGAGGCGTCGGTAAGACAGGACGAGGCGCGCCGAGTCCTGTCTTACCGACTGCCGAGTGCTGCTAACTCACAGGAATCGCAAACCGACGTCACGGTCCGTATGACACATACTATTTTTTGTCATAAAGGCCCGTTAACGGTGAGGGGAGGAGGCGCAGAAGCGGGGTCCAGGGGCCGCAGGCCCCGGCGGGGTGGTTGGGGGGGGCGAAGCCCCCCCCACTGTAGAAAAAAGAAATGACAAGTGAAGAGAAAATATTGAAGAAATAGAGATGCAAAATCCTAAATTGAGATTCGAAAGAACGAATGCAAAAGTTGTAATTCACGGAGTCTGTCAAAAACATTCAAAAAACATCTAGATGAGAATGGAAATCTTCCTCCTCCTGAAATGGAAATTGCAACAAATTGAAAGAATAAAAAGAAGGATTAATCATTTTTCTAAATTTATTCTCATGAGAAAATCAACGTGTGAACATCTACAGTTTACAACTTTTCTTTTTCATCGTTCCTCTTCTTCTCACAACATACTCAAATTTTTCATCACATTTTAATAGAAATATATATATAATCTATTCAAAATAGATATATAACGAGAAAGTGAATATAATCTCTTTATTAAACTAATATTTTGACAATATAACCCTCAAGTTACGACTGACTCCCTAGCAACGGAATAACAACTCCTGATGTCATCGGCAATGACGGTGGCGCATCGTATTAGTGGTGAACGATCCGCCGAGTTTTCAAGC
>NW_021680362.1:1114052-1130312 GCF_001412515.2 Diachasma alloeum
GCCCGGCGAAGCGTTTCGCGTAATAGTCTAACGCTGGGCTGTGACGCGGCTCAACCTCGGGTACATGTGACGCGCGTGGAGTTTATCCCAAGGTGGGTCGGAGTGGCGTATTTCTAGCTGGGATACGGGTTCCGAGCCGAGCTCGAGCGGCGTGATTTCTACCCGGGCCCCAGACGGGAATCGAACCCGCGCCTCCCGCATGCCAATCCCATACTCTAACCACACAGCCACCGCTGTCGGTCTATAATTCAATACCAAAGTTACATTGAATTAAATTTTCCCCAACAAATACTTTTCATCCGTATCCGCTACTCGTATTACCCACCTGTGCACACGTGGGCAAAGCCCACTGGATACACATGAATAAAGTGGAATGAAGAAGGTAGTGTAAAGAAGGCGAAGGCAAGAAACCGTGTAATTTGACTTTCTACCCGGTATTTTGCCCCGAAGGACTCGCGAGAGGAGTTGGTTTCACTCTCGTGTAGCTCGAGAGAGTCCCGGCTACTGCCATTACCCTCGGCTACTACAATGCGCGAAAATTGCCCACGTAGACTCGTTGGCACGCGGCGCCAACATCCCTCCCTCCTTCACAACCCGTCCCACAGCCGAGTCGACTGCCTTTTTGCGGTTTTCATTGCGATACAGAGTCTGCAGACAATATTTCTGTCATCATTCCTAACGAGTCTCGCCCAACTAGGATTTTCTCTCTCCGGGGACTTTAAATTCCTTCGTCGTCACTCTCTAATGAAAACATGAGGTAAAGCACTCGTTATCAGCAGGAGGCTGCCAGGTGGGTGGGCCCATAGACTCCAACAATTTATGTTTCAATTATTTATAACGCAGCACAGAAAAAGTGATAATGGGGAAACAAATTCCACTGCGGTTATTTCATATTTTTTAAAGGATATTTTTGGTTACGCCACTAGATATTATAGCTTAATAATATTACAGGGGAAAGTCATTACAGGAACGAAATATTATTGTAAACTAGGGGGCTACGCCCTCTAGTTTGAAATTTCTAGTGCACTTTTTGAAAATTTTTATAGAATTTAATTACTAGTGAAATTTCAAGGAATTTCGGCATTGAAAATTCAGAATTTCGTGAAAAAATTGAAGAGAGCTGTAAATTTCAGTGTCATTTTTCCCTGAAAATAAGTAGAAAACTAGAAAATTCCAGTTCACATATTCTTGAATTTTCAAGACACTGACACTGAATGCGATTTAGGGGGAAAAATCGTGAAATTTCAGATTTCACCAAAAATTCAATGTAATTTGGCACTAAATATTCATATTAGATTGAAAATTCAAATAAGTTGAGGAATTCTCGTCTTTATGCTGCTTAAAATTCTGGAATTTTACTGAATTTTCAGTGAAACCTGAAATTTCATTATTTTTTTCCCTAAATCGCATTCAGTGTTATTGTCCTGAAAATTGGTAGTCAACAGTCCATGACCCTTCATTTTTGACCCTTAATTTTGGAGTCTCAATTTCGAGTACCAATTTTCATCACCAAAAATCGATTTCGATTTTTATAATATCGAGGTAATAAAGGGCTTCATAATTAAAGAAAACTATTATCGGATAGACTCAATATATTTAATAGTTCAACAAAAAAAAGCATAGTACAATTTTGATATCGCTACTCTGCGTGCTTCAGGTGCTTCAACTACTCCTTAGCAACTGCCCTCTTGCACCCTACATACCTTCCAAATCTCCTCATCTCTATAGTTATCTCTCTTACATTTATAGTCTCTTTCTCTCTCGCATTTTTCTACATTCACTCAAATACTCTCTTCTAACATTCTTCAGGTATACGTGCACTGAGAAAAAAAAGTTTTTTGATAAAAGTACATCTTCGCATCTTAAAACCAAAATATTTCAATGCAAAAACCACTTGACTTTGACAAAAACTTTTTTTTATAAATTGTCCACTAAACAGGTGGATTTTCCCATATAGTTTTCGTGTGTGAAAAGAATTCTGTTGGTTTTGTCTTCTATTGTTTTTGAATTTTTCACTTTTCCCGCGTGCTTTATTCTTCTTATTTTGGCTCTATTCCGGGAGTATGATGGAAAAGTTTATGGCGTGACGACCGCAGTCGCATTTTTGATGATAGTACTCACCGCAAATGGAAGAGGTGGGGGCATGGCGTGGGAGAGCGAGAATTTTTTATTTAGAGGTAAAATGGAGATAAGAGTGAGTTGAGTGTTCTGAGGGTGAAGCGGGAGAGGGGCGGTTGCATGGGAATGGAGGTGTTTTTGATAGTGGGATTGCAAGTGGATGAATTGATCATCCCAACGTCGTAAATTGACAATGGATTATTATGGTGTACTGATTTTTTCAATTTCCCATGATCGAACATAATTAAAATTGACATAGAAATGAACAATAATATTTTGAGTATTTTTATAATGAACTTTGTAGAAATTAATAGATAATTTTTCGGTAGGAAGCAAATGTCTGACGATTTTTTGAAATAATCCTTCAGTATTCTCTTCTGGAAGGATTGGTGCAGGAGATTTTTCGCGAATTAATCAGAATGGATTTTCTTCCATTACTTTCCTTCTGTGCTAAATGATTTTTAAAATATCTCGAAATCAACCGGTATTGAATAAAAAACATCAAGAGAACTTTTTTGTATGAAATTTTGTAATCTTTACGCCGAGAAAAAATCGAGTCTTTTTGATTCTAATAAATAGAATACGGAATCAAATTATTCTGGAATAAGACGTCTCTTCTAACAGAAATTTTCTTGAAGTCGTTCTCCTTCATCTTGAATAACTTTCTACATTTCTTCTTTACCCTCTATATGTTACAACCGTTGTAACAATAGAGGAATCGAATGCATGAGAGATGTCACAACCGTTGTAACATCTCTCATGCATTCGATTCCTTATAAATTCCTAATTGAATTTTAAAAACAACCATTGTAACATCTCATGCATTTGATTCCTTATAAATTCCTAATTGAATTTTAAAAAATTAGCTTAAATTTTAAACTCAATTTAAGTTTAAAAAACTCAACATACAAAATTGACTCCATTAGCTCATCTGGTCTCTCTCTGGTCTCTGTATATTTTTAATAATAAAAACACCGAAAATCGCTCGGATAATTCTCTCAACCCGTCATTAAAAACTAAAATAAATGACAAATTCATGATATTTTTTGCATTTCTCGGGAATGTTTTAATCCCCCCCCTCACGAATAATTAAAACTGGAGGATCGACATTTTCCCATACAGGAAATGAAAACTCGTTAATATACGTCGGATGAGTGAATTCATATTTGAAGAAGTGGTTGAACCTCGGGATTATTCTTCATCGCATGTGAGGTGAGCGTCTCCTGGGTGTGATTAAAAAGGTGTCGGTTGGACGAACGGGGTCAATGGTTCAAGGAGAGTCTAACAGATCGGGCTGGTGAGGGCTTTTCGGAGGAAATCTGACGTGGTATATATCGCGTGACCTGCAATGATCAATGCATGCCGCTATGAATTAATAACCCAGTGATTTGCGGTGTAGAGCATAGAGTCTGTCGCCTTTGCTAGATTGAGGTTGTCGGGCTGGCTATAGGTAACCTCGTACCCTTCATCTCTGGAGTCGATACACATTGTATTAAATGTCGAGACACTTCCTCTCAATTCCCTTGTGAATTCTTCAATTCATTCCAGTTGCACTGCACGGAGAAAAAAGTTAGAGAAAAATTATCCAACAACAAATTCGATTTTCAGTACTTTTTCACGTTAAATAGAAGAAAAGGTGTGAGATTAATAGTGAATTTTATTCCGTTGACCCGGGAAAATTTGCTGAACGTAAGGGTGATTTGTACCGAAACTGTACAATTTACCCTGCAACCCATCAAAAATTATTCCAGTGAACGTGAATAATTGCTCCAATTTTTTGCATAATTTTTCTGTAACGGGGAATAATTTTTATCGAATCCGTTTGGTAAAAATTCACTTCCGTCCGTCCCCAGGACCTTTAGATGGGTACAAAACAAACAATAGGGATCACCGGGGCAAAGCGGGATATCCGGGGCATAGTGGGGTAAATAAAAAAAAGAAAAATGAAAAATTCAGGGGGTTGACGAGGGGTCGATCAAGGATCAATAAAAGTCAAAAACAGCTCCAAAATCCGAACGATACTAAGGAAAAATTTAAAAAAAATGGAAGGACTCTGGAAATTCTTCCAAACACCGGGATGAGCCGCCATATTGGGTATTTTGATTAAAACCCTACCAATTTCAGAGTTTTTCTGTCATTTTTTGGAGATTCGAAGATGAAAAATGAAGAAAGAACATTTCTAATTATTTTAAAGTTTTTGGACACCACCCCACTGGGCCCCCAACTGTAATACGTTGGAGACACGAGTTGATAATTTTAGAATGTGAATAGTGATTGCTAAAAAGCAATATAAGTATGATAGAAACTCTGATACCCGCCTCTTTGTGTTAGCTACCCCGCTTGGCCACGGTCTCCCCTACCCTACAGGTGTGGGAAATTTTACTAAACGGGAGGATAATTTCTGCATCCATAGATGTATTTTTTACCGAGAAAATCGCAAGATATTCACGAAAAACCTGTATTTTTTCACTGAATTACATTTCGTCATCGTTTCCATGATTACCATTTGTATAGTAAAATTTTTCACGATTTTCTAGGTAATTTTCTCGGTGGATAATTTTTCTGGCTTAAAAAAATCTCGCGGTGATTTTTGTGGAATTACACACAGAAAAACCTACACGTAAATTACGTTTAGTAAACCGTAAATTATGTTTAACGCAACATAATTTATTATTTTCAATTATGTTTAATTATGTTAATTTATTAAGTTTAGTAGGTTTTATCATATTTAATTTATTGTGTATAAGACAACATGATTTATGTTTAGGTTTTTCGGTGTGTACTCATTCACTACAATTTTTTTTATTAGAGGACATCTTGGAAGTTTTCAACTTTCCACTGAAATTTTAACATATCTCGGAATTTTACACCGACAATTTGATAAGGAAATCAATGGAAACTGTGAATTATGCAATGTGAATTATGCAGTTTAATTATGCAATGAAGATAAGTGAATAATGGATAACTTGAGTGAGTTGCGGAACATTTCTCTTATTTTTGCTTCAAAATCACGAATTCACCAGAATTTTCGACTAAAATTCAAATTTCATGAGAGTGAATCTCGTTATTCTATTGGGAACAAAATCAAATTTCACAGATCGACATGGGAGTCAATTTAAAGAGAAGAAAATCATGAAATTTCAAATTTCTCTGAATATTTGATGAAATTGCAATACTTTTTCAATACTTTTGAGTAGCAGGATGCTGAAAATCTCCCAGCTTACTTAAATACTTAATCAAAATCTGTATATTCAGTGCCAAATAAGACAGAATTTTCAATTATTTAAAAATTTGAATAGAAATTTAAAGGTTTAATTTTGTCATCAAATTGTAAATTTTAATCGTCGAAATTCCTTGAAATTACGCTAAAATTGTGACTTGATAAAAATTTCAAAAAAGTACACAAGAAATTTCAGCCAATAATTTTCAACAATGTTAAAGCAAAAAAATGTTTTTCGTTGTATTCGAGTCTCTTTTACTTTCTCCGTGACATCACTTTCATTTTCAATTTATTGATAACCGATAAAATCAAGTTTTCGGGTAAAAGGGGTATAGAGGGGACAGAGAGGTGCACAGCTATAAATCCAGCGGCACTTCCGCCCAGCCAATCGCTCGACAAACCACCCGTCTGCCAACATCATCGTACCCATACAGAGAGGCCTTATACCTCTCCGATATCCTCCACCTCCACCCCCACCTAGTTACGGGGATAAATCACACGCCACCCGTTATGAGACTCTGTTCGCCGAGCCGTGGCGCGATCATTTGCGAATTAGGGAATTGAATCGATCTGGAATCGCGCCTCGTTGCATTTCATGAAAATAATAACGAAAGGGGGGTATATAAATTCTCCCTCTCCCGGCGGGACGTGCAGTTTGTCGGATATTCAACAAAAAAGTCAATATTTCCCTTTTTTACAGTTGAACAAATTTTGTTGATTTTTTTTTATGTTGGTTTCTACAAAATTAAAACCACAAAAATTCATCTCACTTCAATGTTTCCAAATGGATTAATATTTTTTATTGCAGCTTCCACTTTCATTTCAATTTCAATTTCCGTGCAAAATATTTTTTTTAATCAAATTGGAAGTCTTGGTAGGGAGGAGTATGGGGGAAACAAATTTATGGATTATTTCGACGGAGGGAGATTTGAAGGTATAGATTATATTTTTGTTGTTATTTCAATCAACTGTGAAGGTACTTGAGCGTAAGTTTCAATCTCTTATCTTCAAAAGTCCTTAGCAATTTGCGATAAAAGGCGTAAGCTATATAGCATGAGTTATTGTTACAGTTAAGTAAGGTTATACAATAACCTCCCTGAGGTTAATGTAAAGTACCTTTGTACTAATAAATATGTTAATAAAAATACTGGAGATTGGGGGAAACTATACAGTAGTGAAGCGGTAAAACGGTTCAAGTCAATTTCAATGTTGACCGATGTTGTTGTTGGCCGATTTTCAATGAATATCTCGAAATCTAAGAGAGATAGGAAGATTTTTATTACAACTTTTTTTGTATCCCTTAACTCGCTCTACAAAAAAGGTAATTACAACAATTTCGTTATCTCTCTTAGATTCGGAGATATTCCCCGAAGACTCAGCTAAAGGCCAAGTTGATTTGAATCGTTTTACCGCTTCGCTATTGATATGTAAAAAGCCGGAAGGTCGTACATGTCTGAATAAAAAATTTAAAATTTGATTCAACTGTAAAAAGAGTCTTTCGATATTTTTTTAAAAACTAAATGACATTTCAGATATTTACTAAATGATTTTCATTGATTTTTTGAAACTTCATTTTAATACACAACACGTGAAAACGTAATTTTTCTCTGCCACGCACATGTTTTTATACATAAACCTAGAATATCCTGAAATCATGAGTTTCACTGAAAATCCAGTGGAATTGCAATTTTGAAATTTACGGCGAAAGGACGGGAATTCCTCAATTTACTTTGATTTTCAATCAGAACATGAATATCCAGTTTCAAATTTGCCGAGTTTCCAATTAGTCAAAAATTCATTCTCCTCCACTTCCATGGAATAATTGAACAAAAATTTACAGTTATGTCATCACTCCTCTGGTTAAAATAATGTTTCAATTCCTTAAATTATTCGGAATCAAAACTAGTCGCGCAATGTCTTTTGAATTTTCGTAAAAATTTCTACAATGAATCTTTCTACTCAATTACCTGACTCATCACGTAATTTTTACCGGAGTTTTCCCCTCATGTAGAGTACATCAGTCTCCTTCAAAAAATCGTCAGACGTGTCCTCCTGGACCCAGTGATCACCGACTTATTCCCAAAACAATCTATTAAAGTGTCAAACTCCTCGGTCCTCCCAATGACAAATGTTCACTTACACCAAATCCATTAACTTGATTCAAAACCCCCAAAAATACTCCCGAGATATGCTTTTCATTTTACCCACTGCACTTTATCTCACTTTTCCCTCAATATTTTCGAACCAAGAGGTAGAACCCCTTTGACACTGAATATATAGATAAAACAAATTGTTCATATGGATGTCGCGGGGTAAACGAAAATGGCATATAAAAGGGGATGGTATAGGCCCGAAGAATATAAATGCGACAGTCACGGAGGGTTCTGGTACACCAGGGAATCCCTTAAGGTTCTACGAAAATTCAAACCCCTCCCCCTCCCCCGCCATCTTCTTCCGACGGTTCTCTCATGTCGTACATACACTTTACTATTCGAAGACGCGTGTTTTGCGAGATGGAATGGTGAAGAGGCTCTGAATTACTTACACCGCCCTTTTCGCAGTAGACTTGAATAATACCCATAACAGAGTGAGATAGCAAAGAGGGAAAAACCCTCTTCCCTAGTGTACACGTGTAAAACATTTTTCGCATTTCTTTTGTTTTCTTTTTCCCTTTTCGTTGGTTTTTTTATATCATATGAGGGCTTTTTTCCTTTCATCTTACGCTCATGTGGGCCAAATGCAAATTGTGGCTGTCGTACAGGTCCACAAAGATGAATGTAAAAATGACGTTTTGGGAGTGGGAATTTTTTAAAAGCTAGGTGATTCACTTGAGGGTGAGATACAGTTTCGGTTTTTCGGGGATTTGATGTGATCGGAAATTTGATTGGAGAGTTCGGTCAGTTGCATGATTTCGTTCGAAAGGTTGGGGAATTCCGGGGGGAGAGTGTAATATGAGGTTGACCTTCTAAAATTCAGAATTAAATTTCAGTTTTATCCAGTGGGATAGGCACATCTACACGACCACATTTTCAAGAAATGTTTCCATGTGAAAATCAGTGATAGAACAATGATATGTCATTTTATGCGAAAAACGGTTTTAACATCAACTGCTCTGTTTCAAAGAGTATTGAATCGATCAATCTGAAATTTTACGCAGGATTGCAACTCGGTGATACTAAAAAGTCCTCAACATTTTAGAACTTTACCGCATCCTTCACTCATGTAACGGAACGTCAAAGAAACTTTCAGACAAGAAAAAATAGAAAAACGCCAATATCTAGTAACCTTTGTAGGAACGGGTATATATATTTTGAGAGAACTACACTGATAAAAAAATTTTCTAATATCTGAAACAGATTTTCTTGAGACAAGTAACTTTTCTTCAATTGTTTAATTCTCCCAAACATCTCAACTCACGTGGCCCGAGAAAAGTCTCATGCTTTAAAATATCCTTGTACTCAAGTATGATTTTGTCGCAAATGAACTCACTCAAATCGCGTAGAAGAATCGTCGAGTAATCGTCGAGAATCTTCGGGTATTGTTTTCATAATTTTTTTGTTATGCAGTTCCAATATTTCGATATGTAATATATTCATGATATAATGCGCAACGATAGTAATAAATGAGAATTCATTCGCGTTCCGTGAACCGCAAACATTCTGAGATTTAACCATTGAAAATATTTTCCTTCTCTCAAGTAAATATGGTTTAAGAATTAGGAAATTTTTCTCTCAGTGTACACTCATTTATTAAAAAAATGCAATTGTCCACTTTCTCATGAATGTTTCGCAGTCATCAGAGTGTTCTGCATCAAATGACGTACACCAACAGATATGATGCGTTCGAAATTTGTAAAATTTCATATTCCGTGTGAATCAAATAAAAAAATCGAGAACGTATTGAATGTTGTTCTCGTTGTCTTATCTCCCAACACCATTACTTACCCCCAACCCCTAGCATAATGGAATGGATCGAGACTCTCCATTCAGACTAGCTATGACACCCAACGTGTCCACCAAAATTGTTCATGATAGAGTGGATATGATAACGATGTTTTATTACTTTACACTCGCAAACGATCGTGACGTGATCCAATCGCACCATTGCCAACCCACCAGTCTGTCCGTCATGTTATCTGTCTCTCGTTGCTTCACACAGGAAAAAAACACAATTTTTCGGAATATTTATATGTGTTCTAGGAGCTGGAAAATATATTCTGCGACCACAGGTACAATTCCACGTATTCATACCTCCAACATTTTTATTCAGCTAATGAGGTTTTTTCTCATTTGCATCCCCATTGGTTTGGAGTTTATTGAAGCGTACTGTGTTGGGAAAAAATTAAAATTTCATGGACAGTTTACTACACTGAGAAAAAAAATTTCTAATATCTGAAACATATTTTCTTGAGACAAGTAAATTTTCTTCAATTGCTTGATTCTCGCAGGCATCTCAACTTACATGACCCGATAAAGGCCTCATGCTTTAAAATATTCTTGTACTCAAGTATAATTTTGTCGCAAATGAACTTACTTAAATCGCGTAGAAGAATCGTCAATCTTCTAGTCTTTATTGTTTTCATGATTTTTTCGTTATGCACTTCCAAAATTGCAATATGTAAAATATTCATGACGTAACGCGGAACGATAGTGATGAATGAAAATTTATTCGAGTTCCGTGAAGTGCACACATTCTGAGATGTGCCATTGAAAATAATTTACTTCTCGCAAGAAAATATGTTTCAGATATTAGAATTTTTTTTTCTCAATGTAGTAGTTTTTCAGGAGAGTGACATTGAATTCGATTTAGGGGGAGGAGTAATCATGAAATTTGATATTTCACTGTAAATTCAATGATTTAACGAATTTTTGCGAATAATCCATAATCCATAATTTTTTCGAATTATCGAAAAATTTTATAATAATGTTTATGTGATATTTTTATTTTTGTCAATTGAAAGCTGAGGATTTCCCAACTTACAGGAATTTGTACTTAAAAGATGAATATCCAGTCCCAAATAACAGTGAATTGTCAATTAAGGGGGTCCAAGTATTTTAGCTATTTTCTTCTCCAGTAAAATAGTTTTATACTTTTGTAGTCGAAAATCAGAGTTTTTATTTGAGCCCCATTTGACCCTATATTTCCAGGGATTTTACAATGTTTTCAGCATTGAAACTTTGCAGTTCTGAATTTGAATCTCGATATTGAAACGTTAGAAAACATTTTTTTATCTGAAGAAAAATGAGAAGGTTTACTTTTGAAGGAAGATTGATGAAATAATTTAAAAATTGCAGTTTTTGTAAATTGTAACGACGAGCATTTTCTATAAACAGTTTATAAACAATCAATTCCACTCTAAAAATCATTGTTTGAAATCGTAACAAATTTATTCACATTCAGAATTTTACCAGAAGACCACTTATGTCTTCTTTTGCGGGATATTTGTGTCTCCAAATTTAGATCATTTATAGTGTCTCGAATTGAAATTATAAAACATGCATTCTGGAAATTGTGAATCAGAGAGAAATTTGATGGAATTCTGTTCCGATTCCATTTAATTATTGGAATTAGATGTGATTACGAAATATTCATCTTTCGCCTCACATTTTCTCCTCAATCTCCGTGAGATTTTCCGAAATAACCATTTCATCACACGATAATGTGACTCTTCATGTTGTTTTCAATTGAGTTTTTCTGAAACTAAATGTAGTTCTCTTATAAAAACGTCCTTGTCGTCTTTTTTCTTGATAAAACTACTCATTCCTCAGATGACTGCAATCAATGAGGGTGTAAAAACTCATAATGTTCCACTATAGTATTCGTTATAATTTTTGATGGATTTTCAAATTTTGGCTGAATATTAAATTTTTGAATCTTATAAAATATTCACTAAGGATCAGTGCTAATTTATTACTTCTTCTTATCAAGTATTCCATTGTCATAATAACAATTTATCTTTTCAAAAAATAATGCAATATTTCTTGTCCGTAATTTCCTCTGCTCCGAAAATTTGACGTGTCTCTATATTCCCATTGTTTATACCTCCGACTAAAATCGCGAATTATATTCACACTAGAAATTGCTGGAGTCCATGCATACCCGTATCTTCCCGAAGGATTAAACTTTTCTCGTTATTATTGTATTTCTATTTATTGCCCACGAGTCTCTCGTATCGTGTTATGGGAGGAGGCTTGTGATTTATTAAGAACGTATCCATCTCACTCGCCTTGAGAGTAAGCTCGAGTGAGAGGGAGGATTTTCTTTGTCTGAATCTTCTTATAACCCTGTTTTCCTTCTCTCGTTGCTCATCCCTTCTCTCTCGGCTCACTTGTCGCAATATAAACTGGACGAGGTGCTTTACTCACGATAAAACGGGGTTATATTCCGTTTCAGGCGGAAAATAAAATGGCGAATAGGATTGAGATATGTATACAGGGATCGGGGGAGGGAGAGAGTAAATATGAGAATTTATGTACTCAACTTGTGCAATGGAGATTCAGTTTAAATTGAATTTCTTGTTAAAGGAAGGATAAAAAATTGTGGAGAGAGCTTTTTCTTCAGTCCCAATTTTTCCTAAGTTCAGTTTTAACAACCAAAAATCGCATTAAATTGATGATTCTGGTAAAAATCAGGAGAAATTTCACCGGAATAACGCAATATGATTATTTGCACTCGAAGAAAAACACTTTATTTGAAATTTTTTTACTCATTTCGATGACATTTTGGTTGGAAGTTGATAAACTCAACTGATTCCGCTGAAAATTTTTCAATTGTATAGATGTGATTACGCGTTAGAATTTTTTCTTTGAAAGTTAAGCAATAGCGGTAGTTAAGGATGTTTAGTCAAAACCCACATTATTCACCATAATTTTGATATTGTCTCATATGCCAGATTCATATTTGAGCCGCACGTTAGTAATAATCTTAATCCTTCCATCAGGGTATCCTAGTGAGAAAGTACACTGATAGAATGATTCATTTATTCCAAACGAGATTCTTTAACTATTAACGAGTGGTAGAGTTGAATATGACCAAATGAATATTCATTAATAGTTAACGATTGGTTCACTTGAATGGCGAAAGTCAAGTCAAACAAGACTCCTCAAATATACATTCGTTAACTATTAACGAATGAAGATTTGATGGGACCGAATAGACCCTAACCTCCAACCAAAATCCATTGGTTTTCTTGTAACATTACGCTTAGGGAAGAAACGTGACTGTGTGAACTTTGATCGAGATGTTGCATCTGTTAGACACTCAAGATTTTGAAAAAAAACACGAGCTATTTACTTTAGACTATAGGGAATCTATCGCCGGCGAGAGCAAGTAGAGGGCCGGGCCATATACGCGTGATATCTTCGATTGATTTTCAAATTCCTTTAAAGAAAAATTTAACCGCCATGACGAGTCGAGCCACGCGACAACACCGCACAACAGCTGATCGAGGTCGGTAAAGTCGGTGACGATAATTCAGTGCTGGAAGCATATGGACACGGATAACACACACACAAACATTCATCTCACTGTTACAACTCCACTACTAGCCAAAGCGTGCGATGTTGCCCGATCAAAATTTGACTGTTACTACCGCAGTCACAAGTCCTTTATGATTTCTGGACATTTTCTTTAATTATTGTTCTTTATACCGGAAAAATACGCATAACCTATAATTTGATGAGAAATAGTATATTTCGTCATTAGGCCGAAAAAAACTTTTCTAGCGAATATGAGGTTTGCGGCACGAGCCGAAGGCGAGGGCTACAATCATATTCGTCAGAAAAGTTTTTTTTGGCCGTATGACGACCAATATTTTATCATGGCGACCGTAGGCAGAAACAAAAGCTCCTCTTCGCTCCGCGTCCGTGAAACGCTGCCTTACGGCCGGAATGACAAAAAATAATTTGTAACGTGAATGATTTATTTAATCAATTTGTCCACTTGATAGGTTAAACATTCTTAAATTCTTAATATTGTGAATTTCAATGCAATTTACGATAAAATCATTCGTTGCTAAAATTGGTTTCATTCATTTGCTAAAATTGGTTTCTTTATGTTAAGGAATGACTGATATTTCAGTGAAAGCTATAATTCTCCAAGTCATTGCGAAAATTGAATATCGCATTTAATTTAATTTTCAATGTATAGAAGATTTAGTTGAATAGTTGCTTGATATGTCAAAATTGTCAATAATTCTCATCGTCATGTGGAGCTGCCAGTTGCAATTTTAGTGGAATTTACTTCAGAATTTCGACGATTTTTCAGTAACGCAATATATGGAAATGTTATGTGAGTGAGTCCTTGTTAAAAATTGAGATTTTTTTTACTTGAAATTTCAGGATTAATTTTCCAACAGCGCAGTTGTAAATAACGATTTCGTTTCCAACTACTGAGGTCCTTATTTGAATTAAGAAAAATTAATTCACATGAATAAATACGAAAAGTATTTCTTTTATATGAATTATAGCAGAACAAAATTCAAATTCAAGTTTAAATAAAAGTTTTACTGCGAGTTATTCGACTAAATTCTTTCATCTGGTTAAAATAAAATTTACTAAATTCATTAAAACATTTCTGTGATATTGATTAAAACATTTCTCTGAGTGTATTTTCCACATAGATTCATCTTTCATGATATTGAAGATATCAGCTGTCGAAATAAAAATGGGTTTTCAACTGAAACGAATTAAATCTCCCTTTCAACCTGAATTAATTCACAGTTTATTCCCTTCGTTGATTTATTCTTGAACATTCCGTTTTTCATTTTCGTTCAATTTCGAACAGATTAAGCATTAAGCATTTGAAATAATCCAAGTCAGCCCATCCCAAAACTGAATTAAAACACTGTGAGATCCTTTCTTCATTTACTTTCTCGGGGATTTTGTCGGTCCTCGGAGTTGATGGACGAGGGACAAACGGTTATATCTCCGGGTAACTGCAGTTATGCAGTGCGCCCTCGACAATGCGTCACCAACGGGGTATTAGGAGGACTTGGGCTCTGGACATTACCCTTGGGAGACGACAACCCCTCGTGCCAGATGAGAAACTAGGGAAAAATTGTATTATCATGTGATTTAAGTGACGGGCCGTGAAGGGGTGATGAAAAATTTCATGATAAATTTTTGTTATTCAGATTGTCTGAGTTCGTCTAGTCCATTATCGCGCCCTCTACCCCACCCTCCTCCCTTCCGCTGGTTTGAAGTTAATTCCGTTGAATAAATGTGAAAATTTCTGACTTCGTCCACTACAATTGAATAGTTTTTGAAGCGTCACCCGTTTATTTACGAAATACATTGGGAAGCAATTTTTATGTTGATGAATAATATATTTCACTGAAAATTACGAGATGAAAAATTCGACTAGGTTGTTGGTCACTCGCTTCGCTCGCGGGTCTAACCCATTACGGGTCAAACCACTAACTTCCCGATTCATTCCCTTTCCTTCATTCATTAGAATTAGATTTTTCTGTACAACTTATTCTATTGAGCTATTTTCCATTGCATTTTCACTGCTCAAATTTTCCAAGTTTTTTGTTTGATTTTCTCAATGAAAAAAAAACAGAAAAATAGAATAAAAAAAATAAGAATGAAAAAAATTGACCTATATGTAAAAATCTTTGAAATGTTTCAAATTTCAAAAATTCATATTCGAATTACTCAGAAATCGTTGGGACGATTGTGCTGGAAATTTTCTCCAGTCTTAATCATACAAAGTTGCATCAATTATGATGATAACCAATCAATCTCATCGTTTGTCTGGGAAGAATCGTCAATTTAAAAAAAAAAATGGAATTTTTCAACGTTTTTTAACAAGTTTTACTGCAAAATCTAAAGAAGCGCTAAAGGTGAAGATGTTCACAATGTAATCAGTTCTAAGTTACACGAAATACATCGATTGTGTGGAAAACAAAATTGAATCGCATCGTTTGTTCGAGAGAAATCGTAGCACAAAATTTTGGTCATATTCGTCATTGAAAATTCAGAGTTTCGTGGAAAAATCAAAGACAATTGTAAATTTCAGTTCCATTTTCCCCTGGAAATCAATAGAAAACCAGAAAATTCTGGTGAATATGAATGGTATTCTGGTGGTATTCTTGAATTTACAAGACAGTGACACTGAATGCGATTTAAGGGTAAAAAAATCATGAAATTTCAGATTTCACTGAAAATTCAGTGTAATTTGGCACTGAATATTCAGTTTAGATTGGAAATTCAAATAAATCAACGAACTCTCGTCTTTATGCCCTTTAAAATTCTGGAATTTTACTGAATTTTCACTGAAACCTGAAATTTCATGATTTTTTCCCCCTAAATCGCATTCAGTGTCACTTTCCTGAAAATTAGTAGTCAGCTGTCCATGAAATTTCATTTTTTTAAACACTGTACACACACACGCCCACAAATCCACATAAACAGACCGGTCTCTGACAAGTGTCACAGAGTTTCTACGGGTCCTGAAACGTGGAGAAATCATGAAATTTCAGATTTCATTGAAAATGCAATGTAATTTGGCACTGAATATTCATATTAGACTAGAAATTCAAATATATTTAATAATTCTCGTCTTTATGTTGCTTAAAATTTTAGTATTTTACTGAATTTTCAGTGAAACCTGAAATTTCATGATTTTTTCCCCCTAAATCGTATTCACTGTCACTGTCCTGAAAGTTAGTAGTCAACTGTCCATGAAATTTCATTTTTTTAAACAATATACACATACACGCACCCACATTCACACAAACAGACCGGTTTCTGAAAAGTGTCAGAGTCTCTAGGGGTCATGAAACGTGGAGAAATCATGAAATTTCCACAATCGATTTTCAGGGTCATTACAATAACTTCCTCTCTTCGGGTCGGGAAGTTAAAAAATGAAGAAAAAAGATCACATACGTATATATACTTACATATATATATATATATATA
>NW_021680362.1:1130396-1138135 GCF_001412515.2 Diachasma alloeum
ATATATATATATATATATATATATATATATACATCCAGACACCATCTAACAACCGTATATTCAGAGTTTTTAGACCATCTTTAGTAACTCCATCACCAAAAGTTGGAAACTTACATTTGAACAATTACAAAACTTCCATTCCGAAGCAAAATGAATGAAAAAAAACACAAACTTCAATTCCATCAATGTTTCTTCCCCCGCAATGGCATATTTATTACAATTACTGACGGTGCATGTAATCAAGAACATTTATGCATCAGCGCATCACCCACTCAATAACAACCATCACATAACTCTTACACAACATTCCCGCCATATCCAACAAAGGGAGCTTGAAACACTGGATGAAAACCAAGTAAAGATGGATAATCCCGTGGATTATGCCGTAAGAGTACCTCATAAATTCTGTCGTATGACTCACGCGTACGCAGTCCCTTGGATTACGATAGTCTCTCACAAGCATTTGGAAAATAACGTAAGAGAATCTCGGGCGTATAAAAACTCATTTAGATGCTCAAAGGGTGGGAGATGGCAACTGTGAAATGAGACGTGGCGACGAGAGCCTGTGAAGGTCTCCAGTGGATTGGGGAAGGTCTCTAGTTGAGTTTTGAGTCGAGTTCAAGGGAGAAAGAATGATGCAGACGGTGAGATGAACATATTCAGGGGGAGGTGAGCAGTAGATTCGCCCCGTTTCCAGTCGGACGGGGCTCCTGCACGCTTCGACGAGTCTTTCGATTTGAAAATAGACGGCACGGGGCGGGCGAAGGGGAGGGGAAACGATAAGGCAGACTTTTCAGCGATGGAAAACCTCTCGATACTTGGTTGGTATTGAAAGTTTTGGATGAAAAACGTATAGAGCAAACCGGTGTATACTCTCCTTGCTATGGACTTTTGATATTTTTTCAAGCGTGCATTGGATCTAGACGGAGGAAAATGAGGTTTTCGTACTGAGGGGGAGAGGGATCTTGTTTTAAAGTTTGAGGAAAGAGTTATTTGGGGCCGGGGGGGGGGAGGAAGTTGATAAATATCTCGATTTTCTACGGGAGAAACTTGAGAAAAAATACGGTACAAGTTACGTAATCGTGTGGCGAAATACGAAATACTTAATTGGGGAATTTTTACGGATATTCAGGAAAAATTGTGAAGCAAAAGAGTAATGCGCCTTTATTTCGAAAATTTGGGATTTTTTTGATTCAGACGGTATCTTCGACCAAGCTGTAAACACTGAGAGAAAAAATGAATTCTGGCGAAAAATTATATGTTCCCTTGAAGACAGCTTTTGTCGTGTTGAATAAATTTACTTGTAGACAAAAACGAAAGTTTCCACACTGTTAGAAATTTTATGGACGATATAATAGTAATTCTCATGAGAGTGACATTGAATGGGATTTAGGGGAAAAATGGTTGTGAAGTTTCAAGGTTTAAGTTAAATTCAAGGAAATTCATGAGTTTTCAGTGAGAGCGAGATGAAAACTTCACAACTTGATTGAATTTATAATAGAACATGAATTCTCAAATACAAAAGAACACGAAATTTCCATTTTTCCCCGAATTTTCCTGATTTTTATGAATTTTCACGGAATAATCGAATTGAAAAATCAAGTATTTTATCGATTTTCAGTTCATTCGAATAGACAATGAATGGAATATTCAATTTTTCAATGACAAGATTTCCTGCAATTTCAGTGGAAATTGAATACGATAAAAATTTCGGGATTTGGTGCGGAAAATTGAGATGAAAATTTTTAACAGTGCACCGAAATATGATAATTTCTCGTAGTAGTAATTGTTCTCGTGAGACATTTATATGTCTTCGAAAAGGATTCACTTTTCGGTACTATCAACAAATGTTTACGTTGTTCCCTCCATAATTTTCCGCGTTTAATTAAACCTCACATCGTTAAAGAAAATTTTAAATTTCATGCACAGTTGATTAGCAATTTTCAGGAGAATGATATTGAATTGAATTTAGGGAGAAAAAATTTATAAAATTTCAAATTCCACAGAAAATTCCGAATTTTTGAGCAGCAGAATAACTAGTAGTCCCTAACTTGATTGAATTTTCAAATAAAAAATGAATATTCCATATTAAATGACGCTTTCCATCTCCACGGTTTATTTTTTGCCATAAATGTTCATTCTTACTGAAAATTGATGTAATAAATATTTGAATCAATGGATATTGCAGTCTTATCCGGAGACACAAACTAAGTTAAACTTCCAATTGAATCCTGTTCATTTTATTTCTCTGTTAATTAAAAAAAATCGAAAATTCATCAAATTTATCGTCCCTTTTATCGCTCCAGTCTCTTTCGCCTGATTAAACAGTTGTTTATGACTGCAAATACGTACAGAAAATCCAGTCTGATAAGACAGCGGAGTCACGTTTCAGAGCATGGTGGAGAGAGAAGAGAGAAAGTGATTTTAATTAAAATGCAGGAGAACCCTCCCTGACAAATTGGCCAGACACTATGGGTATTGTAAATCAGCGTTCGTTTCCCCTCCATTTCTCTGTAAATCCTAGTCCATTTCACACAAAATCCCAATGTTATTTATTTTACAAAATGTTCTCAAACAACAAAATTGTTCGCGTTACGATTGAATCAAGATGCAGACGCATAAATCAGTCAGTTTGAATAACATTTTTTTCTACTTGATTGAAGAATTAATACCACCAATAAGAGGAGCGTAAGTGTGAAGGAGATTGGGATCAGGGAGGACAGCAATCCGGAGGTTCTGGCTTGAGCCGTTGAGATAAAAATCTCAAGATTGCAGACGACTTGAACCCCAGGGATTTCAAATGGAATGAAATTCGCACAAATAAATGTGAAGGGAAAGTTATTCCATTCCCGTTCATTTCCATCGGAGGAAAAAAGCTAGTGACTCTTCTGGGATTGATGTTACAATTTTTTTTACAGAATTTAAAGAATGTCCTGTGGAATAAGTATACTGATAGAAAAATTTCCCAATATGTAAACCATATTTACTTGGGGGAAGATAATTATTTCCAATTGCTTAAATCTCAAACGGTTGCGATTCACGGAACTCGAATAAATTCTCATTTGCACTGAGAGAAAAAAGTACTTTTGACAAAGATGATTTCCTTGATGCGAGGAAATGTTCTCGTCAATTTCTGAAATTGTAAAATCTTCTGGTAAATAATTTTGCGCTCACATTGGGAGAAAGAAGTCTTTCGAAAGGATGAGATTCTCCTGTTCCAAGAAAATTTTTAAGTGTGAGCATAAGCCTTCACATAAATTCATATAGCTTGCGTTAAATCTAGAATTTAATGAATTCAGTAGCGAAGTGAAAGAAAGTCATCAAATTATCTAAAATAGAAACAATTTTGAAAAGAAGTTGGAGCTTTTTCTAAACAACTGTTCATTTCCGAATAACTGTTTGGAAATGAAATTTTCGTGGATTTGTCACTTGACGAAAATTTCCAACAAATTATTTCTTGAAAATCGACGTTTTGAGTTGACATTTTCGTCAAGTGACAAATCCCCGAAAATTTCCAAGAACTGTATCGGAAATTCTAGCCAAAAAATTGAACAGTGCATCTAAAAATCGCATATTCGAACTTTTCAAGCCATATTTACTGATGCTAGCACAAAGAATTCGAGCCAGAAATTGCATAAATTACAATGTTTTCATTCGGCAGCAGTAAATCCCTCGAATCAGCAATTTCCCGTCGTAATTATTCCCAGTTGAAAACCTCCCGTTGATGCCCCGAAAAATAAACAATAAGAATAAATCCCCGATGAATGTAAATGCAACAAGAAGATGGCAAAGTGATGATTCCGTTCTGTTCTGTTCAGTCAGTCGTGGGTGAAGGAATAAGTCGTCGCGGATTTTCCCTCCCATAGAAACAGTAACACTTGCACAATAGTCAGTCTCCCCAGAGTGGCTTCTTAGCATCTGAGATTGCATTAGTCAAATTCTTATTCGTTTCCACTACGTGAAAAGAGGAGTGCCATTGAAATGTATTAGTGAAGAATTGTGAAACAAGTGGGCTGGAGGGGTATTTCACTTGAATTTTCTTATTCAAGAGGGGATAACTGTGTGTGTAAGCTTCCAAACTGGTTGCCACGTACCTCCGCCCTTGCATCGCTGTGTAATGCGAAACTAAAACAGAATTATCTCGGCACTCACCCTAGGGACGGGGAGGGGGTGGGATCGACGCCCTACGCGTTGGGGTGCATTTTAACGTTCAATGCTTGGGAAAAGGAAAAAACGAAATGTTGAAAAAAGCTGTTGTTTCCTTGTTCCTAGACGTGAACCCATGAAATTGAGACGAATTTTATGATGATGGCTCAACGTTTACGCGATTTACAATGGGAACCTTTAATTTTACGGTTCTGGATTGAATTAAAATGGTTAATGTCGCTTTTGCGATGCACACGGGGAAAAACACCCGGAAAAATTACGTAAAAACTCACGTAACCGGGATGGAATAATTACTTCGAATATTTCGAGAGGAATTCGTACAAGTAACTGTGAGGCGAAAGATGAATATTCCCTTTTAATGCTGAAAATTCAAGAAAATACACTGTTAGAAAATAACTTTTGAAATTTCAAGTGAAAAAGCTTGAAACTTTTAACAACGACAAAGTTACATGAAATTTCTGTAGAATTCTTCATTAACAAATCAGTGAATTTTTTGAATATTCAAGTAATTCTCAATTTTCAGGTCCATATGGCACTAAAAAACCTTGAAAATTTTGAAAATTCAGACAATAACTTCTCTGAATTTTCAATCTATTGAAAATTGAATTGTTTGTGATGCCCGATTTTCACGATAAGTTTGAAAATTCAAGCTTTCATTGGAAAATCAATGATTTTTTAACAAGAAAAACCCTATTGTCTTCAATTCTCAAGATGAATGGGAAATTTAGTGAACGTTTTCATTTAAAATTGAATTTAAACTCGTAACATTGGAAATTCAGATGACATTGTGACTGAAATTTCAAGAAATTTCTAACAGTGTATTCGGCTGATTGCTATCCATTCTCTTCAAGGTAAAAATTTTTAGGTAAAACTTTCGATGTTTCACATCCCAGAGAACAACAACAAAAAACTGTTACATTATTTTTTCCGTTGCCAATTCCCTCTGAATTTATTCCTCCTCGTCCTCCTCAAGTCCAAAAAATGTTTGAAACATGAACGAAAGAGTTATGAATATTTCTCAATGTTTTTTTCCTTCCTTTGTATTTTGTTCCCTATAAAAAATTATCCCGTCCATCAGAGTGACCATAGGATTGACAACGGCGTGGCCGCTCGGTCCTAGCGCCCGATCGAATTACCTCTTCCCCGCCTGTCTCTCTCAATCCATTGCAACTGGTGAGAGGCAGAAACAAAAAAAAAATACAGGGAGGAAATGAAAAATGAAAAAGAGGGACATAGTCGAACGAGTGGATACTCAATTCGTACTCGAATGCGTCGCCTCACCCCTCCCATCCCCTGCTCCCCCATTCTACGTTCTCTTTACGATATTCAACATGAAATTTGCGTTGACGCAACGCTATCGGTTTTTGGTATCCACGATATCAGGCAACATGGGTCTGTCTGGAGCATATACCAAGCTTATCCGATTTCAATGGTATCGCTTGAGGTGATATATGTGCGGAATATTTTTTGAGACAATTTCAAACAGGTACTGTCTAACGTGTAACGTTAAATACGAATATATTTAATATATTTTTTGATGGGGGGATGGATATAGGATAATTAATCATAATTCATAATTGAAGGAATTTTTTATTGTTATACCAGGGGGCTACGTTCCTTGCTCGCTCCGCTCGCCAACACCTATATAACCCCCATGACCCTTATTTGGAGCCTTGTGACCCTTCATCGAACCCTTGTGACCCGTAACCTTACCCTCGTGGTCTTTCTTCTGATCCTCATTATAACCCTTTATTCCTCATTGTAGCCATTTATTTGGGCCCTTATTTCGACCCTTGTGAGGCTTAGTTTCTAACCCTTTATTTATGATTCTCGGTTCTTGACCCTTTATTCTAACCCTTAATTTTGGAGAAATCGATTTGGATTTTGATAATATACAGAGAGCATCATACGACCTCCATGACACTTATTTAGACCCTTGTGACCCTTAATCGAACCTTTGGGGCCCTTAACCTCACCCTCGTGACCTTCTGATCCTCATTATAACCCTTTATTCCTCATTGCAGTCCTTTATTTGGGCCCTCATTTCAACTCTTCTGAGGCTTAGTTTCTAACCCTTTACTTATAACCCTTGGTTCTTGATCCTTTATTCTGACCCTTAATTTTGGACAAGTCGATTTGAATTTTGATAATATAAAGAGAGCCCCATGCAACCCCATGACCCTTATTTTGACCCTCAAGACCCTTCGTTGTGACCCTTAATTTCACCTTTAATATCACCCTCATGACCCTTATTCTGATCCCCATTATAACCCTCATGACCCTTATTTTGAGCCTTGTGATCCTTAGTTTTTGCTCCTTAACTTTGGAGTCTTAATTTCGAGTAGGGGAGGATGGGGCAAAACGGCCCCCCTTCAATCGTCAATATTTTCCGATTCAATAATCCGATTGGGATGAGTTAGAGCTCGTTTTGAAGAATGAAATATTATCTTCAAAATGAAGTTGAACCTGGGAATTTTCACAATGTCATTCACAAGTTATTGACAATTGAAGGGGGGCCGTTTTGCCCCACCCTCTCATACCTAATTTTTATCACCAGAAGTCGATTTAAATTTTTATGTCGCGCCGTGCAATAAGTCGAGTTTATCGCACGCTGCGCTTCGCGCAGCCCTGTCTCTTATACACATCTCATTAGAGTACAAGGGCACAAACTTCGTTTTCAACGAATGTGTGTACAGACCTCGCCTTCGGCTCGGCCTGTAAACTACACATTCGTTGAAAACGAAGTTTGTGCCCTTGTACTCTAATGTACTATTATAATATAAAGAGATTTTCATTAATTATGGATCTGCAGATGTCATCATGTGGTTTTCATATCAAAATTTTGAAAAATGCGACGTTCCAAAGTAAATACAGGAGTGAGAACAAGCCGACCGTAATGGTTAGGTGAGTTAGGTGTTGTTCAGGCGGACATACGAGTGCCGCTGCATTTAGCGCGGTTAGTACTTGGATGAGTGACCGCTTAGGAACACCTTCGCCCAAAAATTTCGGAAGGTAGGCACGGTGTAGTGGCAGAAGGGCACATTACGGCTCTGCACAATCGGCCGGCTATACGACTGGGGTTTTCCATGATTTCCCGTGCAGTCCTAGCCCGAATGGGGTACAGTTAAGAGTAAGACGGCCCATGGAAACGCAGATGAAAATCAGAAGAGAGAAGTGCGAGAGGTAAGGCAGACGAATGACGGGGAGCCTATAACCGTAATGGTAGTAGGAAAAAAATATGAATTAAAAAAAAAAGTGAGAACGAGTAGAGCAAATTGACGAGATTTTATAATTTCAAGTTGGCGGAGATATGATGATCGAAAATCGAAATTTTAGCAACACTATGAAGAATATTATAGAATTCTCATCTCCATTCTTTTATATTGACACATACAACTTCATTTGAATGAAAAATCGGCAAATATTTAAGGCCGTGACTATTCGCACCATTGCGTGAATCACTCCCGTACACTCCATACACTCCACGCATGCGTGAAGTTTGTGTGTTTCACGCAGCCGAATTTTCATACTGCTGTGTATTTCACGCAGTTGAAGTTTCATACTACTGTGTG
>NW_021680362.1:1142868-1165711 GCF_001412515.2 Diachasma alloeum
AAACTTCAACTGCGTGAAATACACAGCAGTATGAAAATTCGGCTGCGTGAAACACACAAACTTCACGCATGCGTGGAGTGTATGGAGTGTACGGGAGTGATTCACACAATGGTGCGAATAGTCACGGCCAATATTTAATTGAACCGGCGTGGAATGCAGAATCTCCTCCCTTGACGGTAGATCAGTCCCATACTCGCCGAATTGCCAATAAAATCGTCTGCCCTAAAAATTTCCTCGGCAACAAATTCTCATTCAACCAACAAAATCTCGCAAACAGTCCAATCCGAATCCCCATTAAGTCGATCCGGTTATTTATGAAGACTTTGATATGCAGTTAAGTGCAAAGCTAAAAAGATGATCACGTACTAAATTTATGCTTTCCGTTGGCACATGTATGCACAGTAATACACTCGGCAAGCCTCTACGTGCCTCTCGTACGACTCGATAATGAACTTATCGTATGGCAGACGGGTGTATGTGTACGCAGGATAGAAAGGTGGCGCGACGCGGTGCCTGGTGGGAGGGAGGGCGTGAGGGTTCAGGTCCCGGGTGAGTAACAAGCGCATTGAATACCACCTTGATTGGAACCTCGGGGAGGCTCTGGGAGCGATACATCGATGCTTCGTCTGCTCCAGTAATATGAGCTCATGGAAAAGCCTTCGATTCGATTACGTTTTACTCTCTATTCCGGGGATGGGACAGTCGCTGCGTGTGTCGAATGAATATATGGGGACGATGCTGATGCGAGGAAAATGTGGATAATAAATTATGAATAGTCTAGGTTATATCTAATTACTGTCTAGGTCGTGATAACGAATATTTATAGACAACTCTGATGTGCATTTTTAATGAGAATGTCGATTGTTCAATATACGGAAAATGTCAAGTTTAATTTTACCACAAGCTCAAAAGTTTAAATTAAACGCACTTATGGGTAAAATTCAGTAGCGAAGCGGTAAACCGGGTTAAGTCGATTTTGACTATTGGCCAGTTTTTTACGAATATCTGGGAATCTAAAAGAGATAGAAAAATTTTTGTCATGACCTTTTTTGTAGAGTCAACTGAGGGTTATAAAAAAGGTAATGAGCAAAATTTTGCTATATCTCTTAGATTCCGAGATATTTGTCAAAAATGGCCAAAAGTCAAAATCGACTTAACCCGGTTTACCGCTTCGCTACTGAATTTAACAGAACTGGATGTAAATCATAATCACTGTGGGGTTAAAGCCTTTTCATATGTGAATTAAATTTCGCTGGGGTTAATTTAACTTTTCTCAAGGGTGAATTAACCTCCATTGTTGATAATTGATCCCTAAACGGAGATGAAAACAGGGATCGGCAAAAGTTGTTACTAAGGAATTTCAAAAGAAGTTTACCATAGATTAATCAAAGTTCACTACTTCTTGATTTAAATTTGTAAATGATTTTTAATTCTCAATTATAATTAAACAATTAGATCTGAGTATCTGGACTTGATTCTTTTTATTCCATTGAAATGCGTCATTTCTCTGGGTGCAGCTGAACCGTTTCCAACTTTCCCCAAAAATTTCTGAAAATCCCACAATCCAAATTTTTTAGCATCTCGAAAAAATACCAACAACACTGTTAGAAAAAAAAATCAAATTTTATGGACAGTGATACTGAATGCGATTTAGGGGAAAAAAATCATGAAATTTCAGCTTTGACTGAAAATTCAGTAAAATTCCAGCTTTTTAAGCAGTACGAAGATAAGAATTTCTTAATTTATTCGAATTTCCATCTAATATGAATATTCAGTGTCAAATGACACTGAATTTTCAGTCAAATCCGAAATTTCATGATTTTTCCCCCTAAATCGCATTCAGTGTTACTGTCCTGAACATTCAAGAATATATTTACCGGAATTTTCTTGTTTTCTATTCAATTTCAGGGAAAAACGGAACTGAAATTTACAGTTCTCTTCAATTTTCCACGAAATTCTGAACTTTCAATCACTAAATTCCTTGAAGTGTCAGTGGTAATTAAATTCGTTAAAAATTTCCAAAAAGTGTACCGGAGAATTCAGACAAACATTTTTAACATTGAACAGTCAACATTAGTAATCTTCAACGAGTGTAACATTAATCCTCAAACCCAGAGCATCTCCCCATGACAATTTGTCTTCAATAAAAACAGCCATTAACACTCTCACGCTACCACCCTCTCCTCTCGTGCTCTTCATATTTTTAACTCGAATCATAACGAGCGAAGTATTTACCACGCTTCACTACTCGAAAGAGGAGTATACTCTCCCGCGTACAAACGTTATGATCCATGCAGCATTCTTATTAGAGCCCCCGCACGCGTCCAGTCCTCTCTCCGCCCCTTCAAAAGAGGGCCGATCCTCCACTGATCGTTAAGCGAAGTGATTTACGAGCTCGTGCCCGTAATAAAAAAATGAGGAAGAAACAAAAATGGAATGAAATTTTCGTGCACCGCATAGCGAAGTGCATTCGAACGGGCTCACTCCATTCAAACTTTTCCCGGGGTTTATCTAATCCCCGAATCACTATTTGGGTGACTAATCGCCCCCTCGAATCTCCACGGAGGCCCTTAATTACGCGTTACAGTGGTTTAGGAGCGAGTTTAGTTCGGGAGAGGGACGTCGAGAGATTTATGGATTGAATTTAAATCAGTGGGGCTGGATCAACACTCGACGTGTCGGAGGATTTTGATGGTGACGAATTTTGTGTCGAGATTCGATGCACGGCGACGCAACTCCAGTAGAAATTACGTGACGACTAACGTAATCGTGCGCCGAAATTCTTATTTCAGAAATTTTTAGAGAAATTCAGGGTTCCCTTTTAATTCCTGAGATTCCACCGAATTTGAACGTAATTTTAAATGAATGGGTGATATTCGTATCTTTTCGCGAAGATAGTATGTTGAGAGAGATAAATTTTTCTGCATCACCCTTAAAATTCTATTGAAAAACAAGTTACATAGTTTATTCAAAAACAAATTACATGTACAAGTTATAAATTTGTAATTTGCTTCAAAATGGATTTTTGTTTTCAGAATACTATTTGCCCTTAATTCTTTAAGCATAGCATTTCTGGTGTTCATTAATTCAGTAGCGAAGTGGTCAAACGGTTTGAATCGATTTTGGCTATTTTCCAGTTGTCAATAAATATCTCGAAATCTAAGGGAGATAACATAATTTTTCTCATAACCTTTTTAGTAGCGCTTAATTCGCTCTACAGAAAAGGTTATTATAAAAATTTCGCTATCTCCCTTAAATTCGATAATATTTCTGAAAAACTCAACTAAAGACTAAATTGACTCAAACCGTTTGACCACTGCTACTGAATTGTGTTCTAAATTAGTTCAAAATTTAGCCGGGGTTTTATTCAAGTTTTATCAGGATTCGACAAGATTTAATCAGGCGTTACACTGAAGAAAAACATAATTCTGCGAAGCAAATTTGTTTCAGGCAAGAATTTATAGGAAGATTTATATTTTTTTCTCAGTGTAGTCAGGTTATAGTCAAGACTTGACCCGTGTTTAACCAACATAGAGACCACGAATAAATATTGATAAGACTGACCAACCAACATGATATGAGAGTTAAATAGAAGTTTCTTGATAAAAAAAAGGCATATAACGCTATTGTACAACTCGATGAATAATAATCTTATTTCCATTATCTTTTCACTTTATCGGGGAAGCATCGAAAAAAAATTTACTCCGTAACTGATTTAATATTTCTGATAATTTTTTTATTTTATCACGAATAAGATCAATGAATACAAAACTTTCATTCACGAGCCAAAACTTTACAGCGGATTTCGAAGAAATTCGAACTTTAATATCACTTACACCATTGACATAAAATGCTCTCAAAAAACACAAAAATAAAAATAAAAAAATGTCGAAATAATTATTAGATACCCATAGCGTTTGAAATTTAACTACATACATTTATTCCCGTCTCTTCTCCAAAACGGGAAAATCATGAATGAAAATTACAACAAAATAAACGCCAAAGTAGAAAAATTTCAAACCAAAAACAAAAAGGAGCAGAGGTCTCAATGGATTCAATCATCCGCGTAGATTCATTTGTCCCCAGGCTCAATGACATCAATCGACGGTGTAATTAATGAACATTACAATCCAATTCAATTCCAACATTCATCGACTCCAGCCCCTCCGCAGTGTCAATGCCTCGGCAACCCGATGAACTGTGAGTTGACTCCGGCCAGATTCATTTGAAAATATCATAAATTAATTTATTCAGACGACCCGCGTGCGGTACTTCTCTCCATACTAATTGTTTTATTGAGCTAGCCCTGGGCTCGTAAATGCGCTTTTTGGGACGTTTTGGCTCAGTTGCTCAGCTTTGAAAATTAACATACGAACATTAATTTGGTTAAATAAAAAAAAGTTAAGTTGGTGTTTCATTGTTTCTCGCAGTCGCACTCCTCCATACGGGTGTCATAGTGAAATGACGTCAGCGTGGTATTGTTCGCCGCACACTCGGAATAACATCCCTTCATTTTCTCCAAATCGTCCAAATATAGATTCAAGATAGGCTTGCCTTGATTATTCCTGTAAATTAATATATCCATGGTCAATTGTTCACGGGATCTCATAGCTTGAGACACTGAGAGAATTCCTGCTGTAAAGTCTTTCTTGATGGGTAGGACAAAGATTTAAAAGATAGAAATAAATCGGAAGATTTTTCATATAACAAGAATTTTAGAATCGAGAATTTTTTTCTTCGGATGGACAAAATCGTTCTTTCTTGAAAAACAAGACAGGAAAATTATAGCCCTAATCGAAGGAAATATGCGTTTGCCCAAGTGATGTTGGGGACATTGTAGAAATTAGTTTGACCGAATTAAATCGCTTTTTAACTCTGTTTCGAAAATTATTCAGATATGAATAATTTTTCGTCATATCTACAGGGAAAGTTCGATTTTCCTCCCCAAATGACGGGAGGAAAGTGGCTTATTTCATTTCTCAGATTTCTGTTGTTTTTGACGATCCTCGGAATGACATAACCCACGTCCCTCCCTGCATTTACGACGAAAAATCTGCACTATACCGTGCAGTTATGACGAAAACAGGACATCAAAACCCTCGTGTTTACCGCCCTCGATTTCGCCTCGGGCAGTAATCCACATGCGGGTTAGAATATTCTGTTTCTCTCGCTTGGTGCACAATCTACTATTCCATCTCACCATATTCTCAAACAGAAAAAAGTGTTCTTACATGAGTAAATAGTGTTCTGAATTTTAAAAGCTTCCCCGTGGATCTCAAAAAAGTTTTTTCTCTACGAATGAATCCATAAATTCTGCGAATGAATTCCATAAATCATTATCGATGGAGCCAAATTTGAACGAGTTATTGTTGACATTATTGAAACTTGTTCGAAGAATCTTTCGATTCGCTTCAATTTTGAACTTCTCGACCGGAAGGGAAGAAATTATTGTGTGCATGTGTGTGTATATATATGTACGAATGTGACCAAAATCTTATCCAATGATATCTTCTGAACAAATAAACCGATTCAAAATTTTTTTTCTTCAATCGATGCGCGTCAATGTGAGTTAGAACTGATTAGGTTATGAAGACTATCACCTCAGCGGTTCATTAGTTATTCGCATAAAACTTGTGAAAAAATTCTAAAAAATGAGTTTTCTTTGGAAATTCAACAGTTTTACCGAGAATAATGATGGGTTTTGATTTTTTTTTACTACGGTTGATGCATCTGCATGTAATTCGATTTCGATTGGGTTCTGAGCAAAATCGTCTCAGCCGTTGTCTTGTTATCCACATGGAAATTTAAAAATTGTCGTTTTCTTTCTAATAAACAGAAAAATGGGAATTGGTCGGGAAGTTATCGGCTCGACCCAGAATGGGTCACACTCACTTCAGCCGACCAACAACCCAGTCGAATGTTCTGAGACTTTGCCTCATCCCTAAGCAAGAAAGTTTGTAGCAAGAATTTTTTTTTCTAATCGGACTCAGCGACTCACCGGCAAAAACATCTTTTCGACCGTCTTTCGAAGAAAACATAACCAACAGTGGTCGGTTCCTCCGCCTGATAACACCATTCAGCGCAAGTATCCATAGCCTTATCATGAAATTGCTCATTGTAATAGATGACTCGGTTAAAAAGTATATCCTCCTCTGCAGTCCTGGAAATTAGTAGAAGTCGTATTAGTAGTTCATTCATCAGTGATTGTTGAATCCCAGAGCTAGGAATTCGTCAACTTACCTGCACGAGCACCGCCGTCTGTCGGGCTCATAGGTGAAATACGTAGCGTTATCATACTCCTTACGGAAACACATCCCAGCGCACATGGACACTTGAATTTTCCCGGCCTCTACTAATACTGAACGTTGGAAGTCTTCCAAACGAGATGGGGAGTTACCCAGGTAGGGAGAAATGAACAGGCCGGGCGCGCTCCAAGCCTCGCGGCCGAGCTGTTGAACTTCGGGGTCCGATCCTCCGCCGGGACCGCGCCGGACTTGGTTGAAACCTGGAATGATAACATGGGCCCAGTTTTTTAGGATGATTTTTACTTTTAATTGCGTCGTACCTATCAAACCCTAATGCAATCATCGCTGAAAAACCGATTTTGTTAACTTAAAATAGTACCCTACGTGGGCTCGAACCCACAACCTCACGACTACTAATCCGACGCCATAACCACTAGCCTACCGCGTGATTCGTAAAACCTCTATTTTAAATCGTCCATATTAATTCTATCACGGTTTTTTTCGACTTGAACGTTTTATTATTCAGTTGATAGAGATATTAAGTGATTCAACTATAGTTTAATCGGCAAATTAATTCAATAATCAATAACAATAATAATTATACCAATGTTTTGTTATTATTATTAATTACAATAATAATTATAACAATGGTGATTAATGTTGAATGACGATTCTTCTTCTTTTCGTAGTAATTAGCGAATAACATGTGACTTCAATACCTACAATGTCACCATTTTTTTACGATTACACCCTTAAAATTTTACTCCCAAGATTCCACCCTTATCGATCAACCCTCACAATGTTAGCCTTATGATTTTTTCGCCCCTTTCCATGATTGCGATTTAACCCTTACAATTTTACTGTGGCAATTAAATTCAAATTAAGATAAAATAAAATAAATTAAGGAATTCTCGTCTTTATGCTGCTTAAAAGTCTGGAATTTTACTGAATTTGCAGTGAAACCTGAAATTTCATGATTTTTTCCCCCCTAAATCGCATTCAGTGTCACTGTCATGAAAATTAGTACTCCACTGTCCATAAAATTTCAGTTTTTTTCTAATAGTAACTCCATCATAAGCCAACATTGGTCATCAAATTTCTGAAGATAGTGAAATAACGCTCTCCCAGATAGATCCTAAGAACGGGAAGTCTTACTTTGAGCTCGAGCATTACATAATAGCTGAAACTTGATCTATCTAGCCTCAAAATTGGACAGTACACTGAGAGAAATTCCAATGGTAATTTCAACTACAAGGGAATTCTCAGAAAAATAATAGTTACGGTAACAATAAACATTGTAGATTTAACTATTACATTAAAATGAAAATTACATCATAATGTTGATGACACTATTTGACACAGTAAATCGAACGATAAATCTTAGTTTAATCTACAAAGTTTAGTTATTGTAAATATATTTTCTTTGACAATTGCCTTGTAGTTAAAATTACCATTGAAATTTTTCTCAGTGTACTCCTTCGTATAGTTATAATAATTTAAAATATTAGAGGTTGGCCTACCTGAGGTTGAATTGGTGGCACAGAGTCCAACGCAGAGAAGAACAATCAGGTTTAGGAGCTGCATGGTCTTCGAATTCTAGGGACTCTCAGAGTTTCCGAATGGTACTACTTCAAAATCGAGTGTGACTGTTCCAAAAATTGGAGGACTATATAAAGGCCTGGAAAATTTAATCCGCCCTAATGCAGTCATTATCAGAAAAAGATAATCATTAAAGGTAAAATTCATGATAAGATAATAAGAATGGGATGAGAGTAGAACTGGAATAATCTAAAATCCGAAGTCAATAGAAATTTTGATATCTTAATGATAAGCTTTTTCGAAATTTCAATATTTTAATGGTCTGCATGTTTGGAAATTTCCAGATCTTGGTGGACCCCTAATGAATAAAATTTCTAACTTTATCATATTTTTGTGACCAAGAGATTCAATAGGTTATGCCTGTTTCATCAATAAGTCTTATTAATTGAAATTTTATGGACAGTCGACTGGTAATTTTTAGGAGTGTCATTGAATTGAATTCAGAAAAAATTATCAAATTTCAGATTCTGCACGGAGAGAAATATTCAATAAACATTACGTATCTTTTCCGTAATTCTGGAGCGAAATGTGGTTGTAAGAAATTTTACGGAACTGCACAGAGAAAAAAATCCCAGAAAAATTACTGTGGTAGCACGGTAAAATAGATTCATTCCCGAGTCGAACATTAGGACCTGAATTCCCCCTTGAACACCCATCATGAGTAGGAGGACCAGGATGAAGTTAGGGTGTATTTACATTCAGAAAGACCCCCTGGTTTCCGCCTGAACGTGCGAGTTATTTCCAAATTCCGAGGGTTCAGGAGGAAAACAGGAGGTGTGTTAAACCTATTTATCGCCTGGACCCCCTACAATGTTTTCCACTCCATCCCTCCTGGAAAGAACCTACAAACCCTTTCGAGGTATTTTTATTTATTTTTAATTATTAACATGAGAAGTACGGATGAAAATTAAGGTCATACTCAAGGGTCATATATAAGGGTCAAAAATAACTGTCAGAAACGACAGTCAAAAATAAGGGTGAGAATTTCTGTAATTTTCACCGCAAACAGCAATAAACAAAATAGTGAGCTACTCAATCATCCTGGCTATCAGGGTTAATTCAGGGGATTTATGATTCCTTTTCATTCGACAGGAGGAGAAAGGAGAAAAAAGTATCAGTTGAGAAAAGTTTTTACGCCTTTAGGATGAGTCAGGATCATATAAGGAGTTATTCAGGATGTATATGATGAACAAAGGAGGAAAATATATCTCAAGGCGGCAATAGGGGGGAATAAGTTCCAGATATACGACTTGAGGAGATAATAGGGGAGAATAAGGTCCAGATATTCGACTCGAGGAGGTAATAGGGGGGAATGAGGTCCGGATATTCGACTCGGGTTTGGACGGACCCGGAAAAATTCCCGTGCCAGCACCGGAATTTCTGCTGTGCGCTACAGGAATTTTTCTCGGATTTACCATGAAAAATTCTTGTACTCCGCAGAAAATTTTCCGGTGCTGGCACGGTAATTTTGCCGGGTCCGTCCAAATGAAGCTATTTTACCGTGCCCGCCCAGTAATTTTTCTAGAATTTTTTTTCTCCGTGTGTCGCGGATTTTTCTCAGAACGTTCCGTAATTTTTATCTGAATCTCCTGTGAAAAATTACGATACCGTCACTTAAATTTTCTGAATCGATTCCGTAATCGGTGAGTGAATTGTGAGTTCCGTAATTTTTACTGAATATTTCTCTCCGTGTGGAGAAATACGCTCCTTAGAAAATAAATACTTCTCCCAAGAAAAGGATTCCTTGGCAATAGTACATCATTAATTAAGTCTCAGGTGATAGAAGCATTATAATTACATGGGTCAGATGATACTTTCATCGCCGTGTGGCATACAATATTTTATGTCATTGGGCCCGACATAAAATATTTGTGGTTTCTCGCGGTTAATCACATAAAAGTAATTTTTTTTCTCAGTGCATGTTTAAAATAACATTTCTTTCTTCGTCGTTAATTACACGGAGAGAAATGTTCAGTAAAAATTACGGAATTCACAGTTCCCTCACCGATTATGGAATCGACTCATTGTCAAAAAATTTAAGTGACGGTAGCGTAATTTTTTACAACAGATTCAGGTAAAAAACACAGAATGCTCTGGAAAAATTCCGTGATTTTAGGTAAAAATTACGTGACAGTTCCGTAAAATTGTCTACAACTACATTGCGCTCCGGAATTACGGATGAGATGCGCAATTCTTATTGAATATGTCTCTCCGTATACACGGAGAGAAATTTTTGATAAAAATTATCCTACCGTTCTATAAAAGTGTACCATGAGTCATCGTTTCCTCATTTCTATCCCGAAATTTAGTAAAAATTAATATATGATGATCAAATTCTATTCTACATTAGAGAAATTTTATCCTGATAAAAATAAAAATTACCGTGCCGGTAGAGTAAAAATTATTGTACCGGTAGGGTAAAATTTCCCGACCGTTCTAGAATTTTCAGTTATAATACCCCGAGACCTTCAAAATTATCGGAATATTTCCCGATAGCTTCGTTGCAAACAAATGAAAGTGTCAAGTTTTGTTTGTTTGCAGGGAAGCTTGAGGGAAATCGATTAATTTTTAAGGTCGAGGGGTATTGGGCGGAGAATTTTCCGGGACTGGATTTTGGCCAAGCGGAGCGCAGTATTCGAGGGCTTCTTCCAGCAAAACATCCAGTTGGTTAGAAATAAATGAAGACCTACTATCCAATTATCAGATGCAATTTCCAGAAGCTAGTGTTCAATTTTCGAAAAAATTTGACAGTTGACTACCAATGTTCAGGACAGTGACACTGAAGGCGATTTAGGGGAAAAAAATAATGAAATTTCAGGTTTCACTGGAAATTCAGCAAAATTTCATCATTTTAAGGGGCGTAAACACCAGAATGTAAGAAACTCTAACAACACTGTTTCGGGTTTAACAAACGTATGTATATTTCCGTGACTCGATGCAATAATAATGACAATAATGTCAGAATAGGGTTGAATAGTTGTCTGCTGTCGTCTACGTCTTCGGATGGAATGCTACCGCATCCCTCTGTAGTAACCCTCCTTCAGGTCAGTCCAGTCGTCCTTGTGTACGAGGTGAGGGTGAGGCCCAAACAGCGCCTTCGCCCCTTGGTGTGGTCGTGACGCCAGGGGTAGTATAAGTGTATGGCCGCCTGTGTGTCCCTATTCGTATACTAGTGTTTGCAAAAATTTATTCGAATTTCCAATCTAATATGAATATTCACTGTCAAATTATATTGAACTTCCCGTCAAATCTGAAATTTCATAATTTTTTCCCCTTAAATCGCATTTAGTACCACTGTCCAAAAAATACAAAAATATATTTACCAGAATTTTCTGGTTTTCTATTTATTTTCGGAGCATTTTGGTGTAATTCGAACACCATAAAAATTTCCGGAATTTCTCACGAAAAATTCAGCCAAAAATTTTTAACAGTGAAGTGATATTTTGAATTACTGCTGAATGATTTATAAATTGAGTTTCTAATAATCCGTTGCTATGGAACTTACGGCTATTTTGAACATAATTTACGCTTCAACTTCAAGCGTAAAGTACGCTTCAGAAAGCACAAAAGACGACTTCTTAAACGTAATTTACGTTTAGTTTTTTCTGTGTATGTGCAGAAAAAATATTTGATAATTAAGAAGCCGTAAAAAATCAATGTTATCTGCATTTTATCACATGCTTCACCACTGGAGCAATGTCCCCATTCTCGCCACCAAAATGAAATACAAATAAAACTACCGCAGCTTTTACCCCGATTATAACCACCGCCAATTCATTGGACAGCCCCGATAAGGGAGCGCGTTAGCCTCTCTCGGAAGATTAATGCCCTCGACTTCCCAAGACGTTTCGTTAGAATGTCTAACAACGGGCGCAAGTGAACTATTCCATCCCCTCCCCATCAGCATTATGAACAGTGTCCTTGGGTATATTACTCAGTTGCCTGCAACTACGGCCACGACGGATAACGAGAAAATTTACATAATCCATCCACCATAATGACATTTACCTAGGAAAATCGGTGTCTCGTTGGCGCTTCACCTTTTCCCTCAGCAACTTTCTATCCCTCATCCTTCCACTCTATTTTATCCCCCAAGACGTTGGTGTGCTCTGGTTTCACGCGGAACATCATTATTATTGAATCAATGCCTTCGTTTTCATCGTCGCATCGTTACCCCGGTGTATTTTCTTTTATCCCTCACGGGTACCGGCCCCTCATGGCGTCATTCAGGCGAGACGACTTGTAATACCTGTACATAAATTTCACGGTGGAACAGTAGTCATTGATATTCATACCTTCATTCATTTTAAAGATTCTTTTTTATTGACTAACGGCATTTATTTTTTTGTTGCAGGTGAGTCGCTGAGTTTGGAAATTGACGATTGGGGAATGCATGGGGAAGTGGGGAAATTTCAGTCCGGATCGATTGTCATCAGATTTTATGATAAATGCAGTTCATAGAATTACGCGTGGAGAAAAAATTTCGGGTGTACACGGAGAAACAAATTCCAGAAAAATTACTGAGCGAGCACGGTAAAATGGGTTCGTTTGGACGGACTCGGAAAAATTACCGTGCCAGCACCGGAAAATTTGTTGTGGAGTACAAGAATTTTTCACGGTAAATCCAAGAAAAATTCCTGTAGTGCACGACTGAAATGCCGGTTCTGGCACAGGAATTTTTACCGGTCCGTCAAAATCACCATCGCAATTTATCTGGAATTCTTTTCTCCGTGTAAAATACAGGACAAATGATGGATTTTCTTCTCTTATTCCGGAAAAATTAACGCACCGAAATATAATAGTTTGGTTGAAACTTCAAGTAAACTCGGGAATTCGTGTCTTCTTGCTAGTCAGAAATTTCGAATTTGTTTGAATTTTCAGTCGTGATGCCTGGAGTGCTTCAAAATTGTCGCAAATCTTCCGAAAGTTTTTCTGCATATCAACGAGTGGAGTAGGTTTGGCAAAAAATCACTGAAATTTCAACAAATTTTTGACCCATTGAACGATTGTCGTGCGTCCCCACTTTGCAAAATTTCTTGAAATGGGATAAAAATTATCAACAAGTGTATCGGGAATTTCAGCAAAAGATTTTCAATAGTGCACGCGCCTACGTGAGTCGTCACGCTCACCTCCAAGATCCACTCCTCAGAAAATGCCAACAATTCACACATCGAAAAAGCTCCACCTTCAAAAAAAATCCCCTATAAACCAGATACCATCGACTATCCACCATCAATTACTTCCTTTAACGAGACCATTAACGCCGTCCATCTCCCGACCACTGTAAATTTTTCCCCTCCAATCAAAAAAAAAAACCCTTGGGATAAATTCCCTTATTCCGTCCAGCAAAAAAAAGAAGAGGCTCGCGCAACAGAATCGAAGAGATAAAATCAAAGTCGTCTTGAGTGGAAAATACACACACACGACGATTGAAAGAAGCGGCCCACAGACACATGAGGACAAAATTCTCCCTCGAGGGGCCTCACTATCTCACTCTATCCACCTTCTGTGGTGGTCATATAGTGGCATAAAAGATGCTAATCTGAAAACAGTAGCTCGCACCGCCAACGAGAGGAGCAACCTCAACCACTTCCAATGGGCTTTCCTTCTTCTTCACTCTATGTGTGCGTTCAGCAACTGTTCACTTGGCTCTGCCGAGGAAACAGAGAAAGAGACAGAGATCCGTGGGGGAGATTGGTTGCAACCCCATTCACGGAATAAACGTGAGTGTATGAACGTGACGAGGAACACCGTGGCCTCTCTCTGTTTGTTAGGTGGATGCTCGGANGGGGGGGGGGGGGGGTGAAGCAGGCAGGACTTGTTAGTCAAACTAATAGACGTGGGGAAAACCCGCGTGTGATAAGCGAGCGTATGCACTCAGTGAAATGCGCTTGAGAATCGTGTGTATAGCCTGTTGTTGGCCTTGGTAAGATCGATCTTGTGCGTTTCAAACCGGGATTCGATTTCCTGGTGCATTGAAGGCATGAAAAAATAGTTTTTTCACGGTTGTGAGAGAAGAGGGATTCAATACCGAGGGAAGAATGGTGCAGATGAGGTGTGAGATCGGTCAACTTGACTTCGTGGTGGCTTTTCTGTCTTGGAAGCCAAGGAAAATTGTGAGATCGTTGGGGAGAACTTTTTTCTAGCTCTCCGTTTCATTTTTATCTACGAAGTTTTTTTTCTCCGAATACATGCTTGTTTCTACACCTAGGAGAATCATGCGTTTGGATGAAATAAAATTTCCTATTTTTACTGAAATCTTTCTATTCGTCTCACGCTATTGTCGTTGGAAATTAATAAATATGTATTTATTCCAATGAAAATGTTTAAATTATATGGAGTAGATATTAATGAATTAATTCAAAATGAATTCGTACCCTTCGCTGTCTGAACAACGTTCTTACTTCTAATTGAGAACGATTTATTAAAAGCGAGAATGCATTTGTTTATACTGTAAAAACTCTTACTTTGATGTGGGTAAAAGGGCAATAAAAATAAAGGTCGAGTTTGGAAAAAATTCCATTTATTAAATTCAAATCAATTATGTCTGAAGCCTACCACAAAGTCAATATTTTTTTTTTTGGTTCCACATGTATACCCTCTCGGGTTTTTACATTTTGTTCCCTTCCCTATCTGCGTTACCATGGGCCGACTTACTTTATCCCCAACTGCACCCCATTCGGGATTGGACTGCCAGGAAAACCATGGAAAACCTCAGTCGTGCAGCCGACCGATAATGCAGGGGGATTCCACTGTGTCCATTGGTCACACTGACTCAATGGGCACAGTGGTTCTCTACATTCGTGCCTAGCGACTGTAGTCCCTCTCGGTTAGGTGTGCCCAAGCGGACACCCATCCAAGTACTGGGCAGACTGAACGCTGCTTAGCTTGGATGACCGCCGGAGCCACACACTCCCCGCGTGACCACTACAGCCACTACACAAAGTCAATATTATTTCAGTAATTTAATGGAGGAATCATCATGAATTTAGAATGAGTAATTACCGAGCTTTAGAAAATTCTCAACTACATTTTAGTTCTACATATAAAAAAAATGAAATTTCCATGGTTTGTACAATTGTTTATTTTCGTCCATCGTGGGATAGAGCATTCTGAGAATTTCAATAATTCAGCCGATTTTACTCTATAACTGTCGTCAATCTATTGCCCATGAATTATTTGTTTATGATCATTTTCGAAAATTAATACATGAACCTTAAAATGGTGACTTAAGTTGCTGAAGGCCAGGGCTTGCATTTCATTGTTTTGTGCAATCACACGCTCCCTTTTCGGTGTCATAGTGAAATACATTCGGCTTAGTATTCCCCTCCGAACACTGGACATAACACTTCTTCATATTCTCCAAGTCGTTCAAATATATATTGACGGTAGCGTTGTCTCTTACATCACTGTAAATAGATATATCCATTGTCAATTTTTCACGGAATCTCAAAGCTTGAGACACTGGGAAAATTGCTGCCAATAACTCTTTCTTAATGGGCGAGGCAAAAAATTGAAAGATAGAAGTAAATCTCTACATTTTTAAAAAGTTTTCTAGAATCTGGAATCTTGTTTAGATTAAAAGCAAATCCCCTTTTATAAACCGGACAGGGAAGTTCTACCCGTAATCAAAGCGCCCGAGTGATCAAGGGTTAAAGTTGATTTTCCCTTTTCAGTGCCCTTTTCAGTACCACCATATGCAATCCTCCATGTTATTATGTTCTTAAAAAGGCAAAAATGCTCTTACATCACTAAAAAATGTTCTGAATTCTAGAACCTTGCCCCGATCGCAGAAACGTTTTTTCTCTACGAATGAATAATTCCAAAAATCACACATTTGAGTTTAGTACAATCGGCCGCAACTTTCCACAATCAACGGTCGAATATCGTCGCGATTATCGATGGAACCAAACTTGAGCGGGTTATTTTAGACATTACCCATTCCTGCTCGAAGAGATTTTGCCTCATCCCTAAGGAAGAATATTCGTGGCAAGAATTTTTTTCTTTTCAGAAATCTGTTTTTTTTGAACGGACTCATCGACTCACCGGCAAAAACATTTTTCATATTGTCTGTCGTAGGAAACATAACCTACATCGGCTGGATCAACCCCCTGATAACACCATTCGGTGCAGATCTTTATAGCTTCATTCACGTTGTAATTCAATCTCGTGTCTTCTTCAAAAATCAGCTTATCGGATCGACTCCTAGGAATTAATAGATTCATTCATGAGTGAGTGTTGAATCCCAGCGCTTGGAATTCGTCAACTTACCTGCATGTGCATCTGTCTAAGGCACCGCTATAGGCGAAATACGCAGCGTCCGGAAAGCTCGTACTGAAACACCTACTAGCACAGTCGAACGTCCCTTTTATCGCGCCTTCTTTTGTCACTGGATAAGATATGTCTACAGAATAAGATAAAGAGTTAATTAAGGGATATTCGGTAAAATAAAAATGCGCACTGCGATCAAACCATTTTGGAATTGAACATTTTGGAATAATCTGAGGATTAGACGGGGAACGTGACATGTTTGTTCCATTTAAAAACGAAATATCTATTAGATTTCTAAGGAATTTATCAATTATTCAAAATCACCACGATTTTTATATTATCTCATATGTCAGGTTCATATTTGAGCCACGGGATGGTAATAATCTTAATTTTTTCATCGGGGCGCCCTAGTGAGAAATTAATGTCTGCACTGATAGAATGATTCATTTATTCCAAACGAGATTCGTTAACTATTAACGAATGGTAGAGTTGAATATGACCAAATAAGTATTCGTTAATAGTTAACAAATGGTTCACTTGAAAGGTGAAAGTCGAGTCAAACAAGACTTCTCAAATATGCATTCATTAACTGTTAACGAATGAACATTTGGTGAGACCAAATTGAATCTGGCCTTCAACCAAATTCATTTGTTAACAGTAACTAATTCTGTCTATCAGTGTGGAAATTGCTTCTTGTAACATTGCGCTTAGGGAAGAAGCGCGATCGCGTGAACTTTGATCGAGATGTTGCATGCGTTTCAAGATATTGAAAAAAAAACACAAGCTATTTGCTTTAGACTGTGGCGAATCTATCGTTGGCGAGAACAAGTAGGGAACCGGGCCGTATAGACGTGATATCTTTGATTAATTTTCGAACTCTTCTAAAAAAAATTTGACCGCTATTACGAGTCGAACAACGCGACAATAGCCCACAAAATACACTGAGAAAAATAGTATATTTCGGTAGGAGTGAGACGGAATTTTCACGAATGTGATGCTGGCGGCCTCAGGCGAAGCCAAGAGCTGTCAATCGCACGAGCTGAAAATTCCTGTCTCACATGTGTCCAACTATATTTTTTGACAGTGATGTTACATTCAGCAAGTGGCTGAATTGTGCATTTTTCGTTTACAAGTAAACGAGAAAACTTTTCATTCACAAGTAAACGAAAAGGCACTTTTCGGCACGAGATGAACGTACACTAATAGACCGATTCTTTTATTCCAAACGAGATTTGTTAACGATTAACGAATGGTAGAGTTGATTATGACCAAATGAATATTCGTTAATAGTTAACGGATGGTTCACTTGAAAAGTGAAAATCGAGTCAAACAAGGCTCCTCAAATGTGCATTTGTTAACTATTAATGAATGACCATTTGGTGAGACCGAATAAACCCTAGGCTCCAATCAAAACCATTCGTTAACAATAACTAACCTTTTCTATCACTGTAGCAGCAATGTCAAAAAAATATTCTTGCCAAATATCCATTTACTTGAGAGAAGTATTTATTTTTTCAAAACCGTATTTCTCCAGTCGAGTCACTCCCAGGCAATCCTCAGTAAGTTTCAATTACGACAATTATATTGCTCTAGAATATGATCATGTTATAGTCATCACACACGAGAAAATAAATACGAACGCCTAGCGAATTCGCTGAACAATTCTGTTGGATTTCTATGAAACATTCTATGAGTTTTTAGCCGATTCTATTAACATGTTCAATAAAAAATATTCTATTGAAAAAGTCAATAGAATTTGATTTTTCTATACAACTCATTCTATTGCAATGTTTTTTATAGAATTTCTTCGGCTAAAAGTTTCCAATTTTTTTCATTCTACTGTTCTTTTCTTTTCATCAAGAAAATCAAATTAAAAAACTTTGAAAATTTAAGCCGAGGAAATTTTATAGAAAATATCTTAATAGCATAAATTTTATAGAAAACTCGAATTCTATTGGCTGCTTCTATAGAGTATTTTCGATTATACATTTCAATAGAATCAGCCAAAAACTAATAGAGTGTTCAACAGAAATCCAATTGAATTGTCCAGCGGATTCGCTAGGTTTTTCTCTTAAATTTTTTCGAACATGGTGACCGTGAGTATACTCCCTCAATAATCATCAACATTAAAAAATTAATCGAAATTCTTTCCTGTAGAAAAGTAGAAATTCAGGAATCAAGCAGGATCATTGGAGGAGTTCATCCAAGGTGTTGTGCAACATAGTCACCCTCTAGAGCAACATGATTGTCATAATTGAAGCCTAATCAGGCTCACCTGGGGATGACTCGATTGGAGAAATACTATTTTGAACAAATAAATGCTTCTCTCAAGTAAATGAATATTTGGCAGAAATATTTTTTTTCTCAGTGAAAATTTTTGACAGTGTAGGTTGGCTTACCTGAGGCGACGGTGTGGAATACAACGAAGAGAAGCCCAATCTTGTTCAGAAGCTCCATGTTACTTGAATACTAGCAATTCTCAGAGTTTTCGAATGATACTGCTTCGAAATCAAGGATGACTAGTCCATAAAATTAAGCGCTTTTATAGGTTCAGAATACATGGCTATCAAATAATTTTGTTTGCATCGGCTAATTCAGTTATTGCCCAATAACAAAGGCATTACCGCCGAAATTCATAATAAGATGATAAGAATGGAGATAACGGTATGTGTAAATAGAGTTTAGTCGAAATTTCATTAGTTTATTTTTTGGAAAATTTAGAAATTGTCATATTTTAATGACATCTTAATGAATAAAATTTGTAGCTTATACAAATTTGACATTGACTTTTGACATTGTCGTGGCCAATCACAAGCGACTTTTTCAGCCTGGGCTCATCGCCTGACGGCCTTCAGTCTGACAAAAATATATTTTATAACTTTTCATGAAATAATTGCACTGACATTCACCATTTTCATAGATTTTTTCATAAAATTTGGAATTTTGAATTACAAAATTCCTAGAAATTTCCGTGAAACTAAAATGTGATTGAAAGTTGTAAAAAGTGTACCTGCAATTTTAGTCAAAATTTTTTAACAATACTACATGTGGAGAAGAGGAGTTTCTTGAAACTATCCATTGTTTCTAAATGCCAGCAACTGTTTTCCTCAATGCACATAAAAAAATCCCAAAACCCTAAAAAATCATCAACCCCACCGAAACCTTCCCGTCACCCCTCGATTAATTCCACCGCATAATCCAACATCTTCAAATTCACTTGTAAATTGTCCTGATCCGACAGCCTCGAGCACTCTTTCAGTATTCCCAACGATTACGGCATATACCCAGAAATATCTCCAGCAAAGCCGGGTATGGCCACGAGTATCTGTCTCTCACGAGGGAAATGCAGAAAGGAAGAGGGCAGTTGGGCAATTTATCCGTGCGCCCTATGCACAGAAATCCCCAAACGTACGTGTGAGAACACCTCCAAGTGTTGGTGAACACGGTCGCATCGCGAATCCATTAGTTGAGTGAACAGAGAAGAGAAAAGAGACTGGAGGGTGAGAAAGAGGTGTGCACACTTGCTCTGTTACCTCCAGGGGGTGAATGGCTTCCCTCCTCTCAGTAGTCGTGTCTAGGCAATGCCCCAACTCCTCTCCCCATTCTGTACTAATTTATAACTATCCTGTGTGCCCTCATGATATACCAATTGGTGGCTAAACGTTTTAAAAAGCTTAAAAAGGTGGATAAAAAAATGTGGAGACAAAGTGGAGGGAAAAAACATCAGCTTTTTCAACCTGTGGAACGTTCATTAAATCTCGAACGAAGTTTTTCATTTGATTTTTTCTCTATTGCTTTCGAATGGAAGCTTTGTAATCGTTCAGATTTAAGTTTTCGTTTTTTGGTGTTATATCGACCCAGTATGGTCGAAAAAGTCTAAAAATGCAAATTTTAGATCTCGTCCATACGGATGTTCGCTAATGAATGGGTGGAATTGAATCTTTTCTTTCAAATGTAGGTATTGTTGAGCCCTATCAATCAAAAATTTAATTCAACGATTCTTTTTTTTTATTTTCGTATTTTTTCGAAAATCGGTTGTTCTAGGGATGCTGGTGCCTGTACCGATCAGCGAGTAATACCGCCCACCCGTATTTCTCAGGATTGGTTGAGAAGAAAATTTTTTTCTTTTTTTATTATACAAATATTTGATAAAAATAAGAAATTTCAACAGGAATTTTAAAATTTGTTCCGTGGAAACGGTGTTTAAAAAAATTCAAATCATTTCCTACCAAATTCTTAAAATATGTCGATCCCAGAATTTAAGATTTTTCAAATTTCCAGTTGGTCCATAATTGAATGGAGTGCGAAATATATATTCGTTGTATATTTCCACATCCATTGCGACCTTTTCTATAGCAGAACAATGTCTTCATCAGTTATTATTGGGTATTTAATCAGCCTCCGCGTTTATGGGTAATTCCGCCCAGAGTTTGTGGGCAATGCCACCCAGGATTTCTATAGGGCTGCTAGACTCTGCAGCTTGAGGGCGGTCGAGTGAAAGCTCGATTGTTTGTGGTCGTCGGTGGCCACTGAAACGTCGGGTAAATTCAGGATAATTGACTATTGATTAAAATATGTTTATTATTAATAAAAATATGTTAAAATAATGCAAGTTGTATGGATGGGATACTTGGCCGTATAACTTTCTGGATGGTTTGATCTTAGTGATGCTTTCCGTCATGACAGCTTTGTCAAATTTTATCGATTAATGATTTCATTTTTATATTGTACGTAGACTGTAGTTTGATCCTGTAATTAGCCTTGTGCTGTTGGGTCTTTGTGAAATAAAATGAAATGAAATGAAATTATTATTCGCGTGAAATCTTTCTCAAAATGGAGCCAAAGAATGGAAACGAAGGATGAAAATAGGAAAAATTATAATAGTTGGTCTGCATTGCTCAAAAAAGTCATCAACACACGGTGGGCGATGGCAATTGAATTACATAATTAAATGTGTTTAATGTTAATAGAAAAATCTGTTCTCTTCACTTCTTCGAGTAAATATCTCGAACAACCCATTTTAACCGTTTATGACTCCTTGTAGAGTGCGCGGCTGGAAAAAGACCCATTTCCCTTAGGTGGGCGGTACATGCACCAACTCCCCCACGAGAACTAATGAAAATGTGCAGAATTGATTGAATGATGGCATAAAAAAATTGTTTGGATGTCCTTTGACCATGTTCGAAGATGAAGACGATAGCAATAATCATTATTTTAATTTATTTGAAAATTTGCAAAAAATTTGTATTTTTAAAAATTCAGAATTCCGGGAATATCTTTGAATATCATGCCTGAAGTGAATTGAATCATAGCTTAAAATTTTTGTTTTAATGCCATTAAGTCGAAGTTAAAACATGATCACGATAACTATATCGGTTGATTTGATTTTTATGATGATTGTTGAAAATTTCTAATTTCGCATGAATTTTTCTGAAAGTGAGATTTCTAATGGTTCCCTCAAGTATAATGTTTCAAATTAATTCAAGTACGTATAAATAAATTTTTTACATCACTATGCCTCGCTTCGCACGGTTAGATCCAAGGATGGACATCAATATTAATTTCTTCAATACGAAAATGTTTTTTCCGACTTACATCGATCCAGGTTTAAATATACTAATAGAAATTTAAAAATAGTAAAATAATTGATAACCTAAATTTCCAATTAATGATGAATTAAATAATTAAAAATATGGAATTATAAATTTTCTATTAAGCAGATGGTACTTAATTTCTTATCAGGTATTTCCGATTATTCAAATAATCGTCAATCTTCCTATTTACTGATTACTGAACAATTCAAAATGTGACTATTTAAATTGATGATTACTTCAATAATTAAAATTTAAAAGCGATTAATTGACTACTTAGTAATTTAACAGTAATTATAATTAATGGATCTGGCTACCCCGGTTAGATCGCGCTTACACAGCGATAAAAGTATTATCGGACTCGTGATTATAATATACTTTTATCGCCTGTTTACATAATGTACCATTCTATTAACGTTTTATCGAAGGGGTGAGGGGAGATAATAAGAATAATGATGATGATAACATTCAACGAAGTTGAAAATCTGCCAAAATTAGTTGAAAATGAATTTTATTCAATCTAATAAAATGAAATAAACAATGAATCATACATGATAGAAGGAAAGAATTAATTCAGTAGCGAAGTGGTAAAGCGGTTTAAGTCGACTTATTTCCCAGTTGAGTTTTTGAAGAATATTTCCGAATCTAAGGGAGATAGCGAAATTTTCGTAATTACATTTGTTGTAGCTCTCAATCGGCTCTGCAAAAAAGGTAATAATAAAAATTTTGCTATCTCCCTTAGATTTTGAGATGTGCATTGAAAACCGGTCAATTCGCTACTGAGTTATTGTTAACAAATGGATTTGGTCGGAGGCTGGGGTCTATTCGGTCTCACCAAGTTCATTTGTTGATAGTTAACAAATGCATATTTGAAGAGCCTTGTTTAACTTGACTTTCATCTTTCAAGTGAACAATTCGTTAACTATTAACGAATATTTATTTGAGGGCATATTCAACTCAGTGTTTGTTTGATAGATTCCGAGTTATAGACAATAGTACATTACGCAACTAGTGCGGAAAGCAGGCGGTTACTTACGAGGGCGGCGCAGCCGCCCGAGTGATACCGCCTGCTGTCCGCACGTGTTGCGTATACTATTTTATATGATAAGTGCGTGATGAAGTCTGGGGGCGCAGGGG
>NW_021680362.1:1165784-1197388 GCF_001412515.2 Diachasma alloeum
GGGGGGGGGCGAAGCCCCCAAAAAGAGAAACTAGTGAGGCCATTCACCCTCTGGAGGTTGCACTGTTTACGCAACACGTGTGGACAGCGGGCGGTATCACTCGGGCGGCTGCGCCGCCCTCGTGAGTAACCGCCTGCTTTCCGCACTAGCTGCGTAATGTACTATTGCCTACACGGAGAAAAATGCTTTAGAAAAATTCAAGCGCTTTTAAGATGAAATTGCCTGGGAGTTCTGATAAAATTTTCGGGGATTTCTGTGATTATTTCTCCCAATCGAATTTCGACCAATCAGAGTATTTGATGTTATACCCGACAGTGTTATGTCGGATATTTCTTTCTCGCTTTTGAATATTTGGCGATAGCTCTTCATTTTTTCGGCTCATTTCAGATCGAATCTTGTATTTGAGTTTATGGAAATCGAGTTATTTTGTTAACATAATTTGTCAAATCTTCCCTATTGACATCTCGACATTCAGGAATGTCGAATAAATAAAATACAAAACTTCCATTCGGAAGTACAAATACTCTTTTCGAAATTCAATAGACGATTGCTCCAGTTACTTAATGAGCACACTCCCACCCCCATCTCTTCAATTTCCATTGCACACAACAAAAAATTCTTCATCTCACACTTCACTCAACCCATTCATTCTATTTTCAACCTCAAACAAAGAGTCTCTATTCCACTTCAATTCAGTATTGAAAAAAAACATTCAGTGCAATAAAATTAGCTCCACCTCTTCTATTTCCATGAAAAATAAAAAGAAGTAACAGTATTGAAAATTAACTCCAATTCTCCAACAAACTGTTATTTCCACTGTAATGAATGACAAATAGAGAAAAAATCAAATGAAAAACTTCATTCGAGATTTAATGAACGTTCCACAGGTTGAAAAAGCTGATGGTTTTTCCCTCCACTTTGTTTCAATATTTTTTTACCCACCGTTTTAAGCTTATTAAAACGTTTAGCCACCAATTGGTATATCATGAGGGCACATAGGATAGTTGTAAATTGGGACAAAGTGGGAAGAGGAGTTAGGGTATTGCCTAGATACGACTAGTGAGAGGAGGGAAGCCATTCACCCTCTGGAGGTAATAGAGCAAGTGTGCACACCTCTTTCTCACCCTCCAGTCTCTTTTCTCTTCTCTGTTCACTCAACTAATGGATTCGCGAAGCGACCGTGTTCACCAACACTTGGAGGTGTTCTCACACGTACGTTTGGGGACTTCTGTGTATAGGCACACGGATAAATGGCCGAACTGCCCTCTTCCTTTCCGCATTTCCCTCGTGAGAGACAGATCCTCATGCCCATACCCGATTTTGCTAGAGATATTCCGGGGTTCGACTCGTAATCGTTGTGAATACTGGAAGAGTCCTCCCCGTTGGATCATGACAATTAACAAGTAAATTTGAAGATGTTGATTATGCGGTGGAATTATTCGAGGGGTGAGGGGAGAGTTTCGGTGGGGTTGAAGATTTTTTGGGGTCTTTGGATTTTTTCATTTGCGTAGAGAACAAAAGTTGCTGACATTGGGAAGAAATGGACGGCTTCAAGAAATTCCTTTTCTTAACATACAACACGGAGAATATATTGTGCACCAAGGGCGGAAAGTCAAGACTTTCACAGTAGTATATTGTGTATTTCAGAAATCATTTGTTTGGCTCGTGAAGTTTCTCGCGGCATCCCTAAATTTACCAAATAAGATGTTCAAATTTATCCACAACTAATGAATTTGTGAATTTCGATAATTAGTTGTTAAATTTCACCAACTAGGTTATTGGAATTCATCAACTGGTTGGTAATTCATTTTTTTTAACACCTAGTTGGTGAATTTCAACAACTACTTGGTGAACTTCAACAATTAGTTGGTGAATTTCAGCAACTAATTGGTGAATTTCAACAACTAGTTATTGAAATTCACCAAATAATATCCTCCGTGAACACTGTCAAAAAATTTTGACTAAAATTTCCAGTACATTTTTTGCAATTTTTAATCAAATTTTAGTTGCACTGAAATTTTAAGGAATTTCGTCATTGAAAATTAAAAATTTTATTGAATAATCAGTGGTCACCTGGAGTTTCATATCAATTACGTCATAAAAATTCGTAGAAATTTGGGAATTGTGATAAGCATATCTTTGTCAAGCTGAAAGCCCTCCAGCGATGGCTAAAGGTTACTAGATTTAACAGGTTAAGCCTAGTATGATCTTTGCCGCTGGCCAAACAGTGTTGAAGTATAGGAGAAACTGGCCCAGCAATCAAGGACCGGCATACCCTATCAATTTTCATGATCTTGGTCATAACAATGTGATGTAAGCTCAAAATTTTATTCATTAAGATCCCATTAAGATATGGAAATTTCCCAACATTCAAATCATCAAAATATCAAAATTTCGGAAAAGCATATCGTTAAGATATCGAAATTTCGATTAACGTTGGATTTTAGATTTGCTCAGTCTTACTCTCATCTTTATTTTGATTATTTTTTTATGATTTTCACCTCTAATGATCATGTTTTTCTGACAATGACCGCACCAGCGGGGGTAAAATTTTCTATGCCTTTATATAGCCCTCAAATTATTCGACGTCCACACTCGATTTCGCATCATTATCATTCGGGAACTCTGAGAGGCGCTAGAATTCGAAAACCATGCAGCTCCTGAACCTGACTGTTTTTCTCTTCGGTGGACTCTGTACCGCCAACTCAGGTAAGCCAACCTATAATATTTTAAATTATTAAAACTATACGAAACGGTATTGCAAAGTGTTGAGGTGGATCAAGGTGACCACCCTCTAAGGTGAAAGTCGGACTCAATAGTCTTTTTTCTACTGGAGGGGGGTCAGCCGATCGCCCGCGCTCTTAGCCGTCACACAGTGACGTGACAGTGCCACTTCTAAGGCGCCATAGTTCCCTCGTACAGTGGAATTAATTTAGCCTGTTCGAGGCTCTGCTGAGCCGACACTGGCGTCGTGGTCCCCACCATGCTTTGTAGGCTACGCCTCACCGAAATGGCATAGAGTGGGGTAAACGCCCATTCACCTCAGAGCGTTAATCGTTTTATGCTATATGAATGAATTTTATGAATAAAATGATTTTGTTATTTAAACTTTGCAGGTCTGAATTTGAATTTCGATATTGAATCGTTAGAAAACATTTTAAAAATCTGAAAAAAAAACAGAAAATTTACTTATGGAGAAAGATGGAGAAAGATTGATGAAATAATTACAAAATTGCAATTTTTGAAGATCACGAGCATTTGTTATAAATTATTTCTAAATAATCAATTTTTCACCATAAAAATCATTTGATCGGAATCGTAACAAATTTATTTATCTTCGACATAATGTCACCAAAATGCGGTTCAGTGCCAAAATAATTAAATCGCAGTGCGCATTTTTACTTTGTCGAATATCTCTCAATCAAATCTCCATCTTATTCTGCGAGCTTGAGTAGTAAAATGATAAAGTATGCCGGGAAACAGGGTCTATCCGCCTGCGCTGACAAATGTTTCGCTGAGAATAATAACTCTACGTGTTTCACCTACACCCGGGCCACGAACAAGTGCATGTGCAGGTAACTTAACGAATTGCCAGCTCTGGGATTCAACAATCACTGATGAATGAGTCTACTAATTTCCAGGTCTGCAGCGGATGAGACGCTCTTTGATGAAAACATCAAAGTCGATGACACATTTGATGAGGCTAGGGACATCTGCTCTGAATGGTGTTATCAGGTGGATGATCCAGCCACTNCCACACGTTTTTCAGTCCTAAGGAGTGCAATTCTCACTTTTTCACTCCTAAGTAGTGCATTTCTCACTTTTATACTGCTCAACGGTAAAAAGACCTACTTCTCATGCTTAACTACCGTCGGTAAAAGAGCCCTTTTTGGGCTTGAGCAATGAAAATTATCTTTTCTACGACAAAAGCGAACCAAGATTTTATTGCGTGTGAGTCAATGAGTCCGTTCAGAAAAATTGCAGGCGACTGTATGTTTGATACAGCTGTAATTGTAAGTGGATGATACGTCCATGGTCTTTCCTTCGCTCTCGAATTTCCTAGAAACTCCCTGAATTCTCTTGAAATTTCTATAAACTCCTTGCCTTCCCTTAGATTTTCCAGAAACTCCTCGAATTCCCTCAAAATTTCGAGAAACTCCTCGTCTTTCCTAGAATTTTCTATAAACTCCTTGAATTCTCTCCAATTATCTGGAAACTCTTTGGATTTCCTTGAATTTTCGAGAAACGCTCTGAATTTTCTCGAAAATTTTAAAAACTCCTTGAATCTTTTCGAAATTTCAAGAAACTTCTCGAATTCCGATAGACGGCACTACCCATAAAGACCGTTTCTCAAAATGGCCCCCCATAATGAAATCATAGACGTATCCACTAAAAAAAAATTTCTCAAAAGAAACAAATTCTTGCCACAAACTTTCTTCTTTAGGGGCGAGACAAAGTTCCAGAAAATTGAAGCTAATCGAAAGATTCTTCCAACAGAAATGGATAATCTCAAAAATAACTCATTCTAATTTGGTTCCATCGATAATCGCTGCAATATTTAATCGTTGATTGTGGAAAATTTTGTTTGATTTTACAAAACTCAAATGCGTCATATTTGGTATTATTCATTCGCAAAGAAAAATTTTTTTTAGATCCTATTCGATCAGATGTAATTCAGTTAAATTCCGTTAAACTAATTTCCACGTTTCGAAAATTACTGGATTAAACGAATATTTCCTGCGATTAGGGGTAGAATTTCACTGTGTTGTTTTCAAAGAGGGAAAGATTTTTTCATCCGATGAAAAAAGTTCTCGATTCTAAAACCATGCATTGAATCCTAGAGCCTTGTTGTGTGAAAAATATTCCGACTTACTTCCATCTTTTAATTCTTTGTCTCACCCATCGAGAAAGAGTTCATGTCAGGAATTTTTTTCTGAGTATTTCAAACTTTGAGGTTCCGTGAACGAATGACCATAGATATATTATGTTACAGTAATGATCAAAACGATATCATCTGAAACATATATTTGGACAACTTGGAGAAAATGAAGGAGTGTTATGAGCAGTGTACGACGGACAATATCAGGCCGAAGGTATTTCACTATGATAGCAAGGCGAATGCGTGTAACTGTAATCGCCAATGAAACGCAAGTCCTGGTGGCCTTCAGTAACTTAAGTCATCAATTTAACGTTCATGTATTAATTTTCAAAACTGAGCTAAACGAAATGATCGTTGAAAAATAGATTACTGGCAGTTGGTCGCTAAAATTGAGGGAATCATTGAAATTCTCAGAATGTTTTGTCCCATCATGGATGGAAATAAATAATTATCAAAATCATGAAAATTGTATCTTTTTATATGTAGAATCAAAACCTTGTTAAAGATTTCCTAAACCCCAGTAATTGCTCACTCGAAATTCGTGATGATTACTCCATTAAATGACTGAAATAATAGTGACGTTATATCGGGCTTCAGACATAATTCATTTGAATTTAATAAATGTGGTTCTTTCCCAAACTTGACCTTTTTTTTGTTTCCATTTTCACCCACATCAAAGTAATAGTTTTTACAATATAAAGAAATCCTTTCTCGCTCTTAATAAATCGTTCTCAGTTAGAAGCAAAATCGTTGTTCAGACAGTGAAGAGAACGAATTTATTTTGAATTAGGGGGTGAGGGGGCAAAACGCACCAAGGGGGCAAAACGGACCGGGGGGCAAACCGGACCCCTGGGGGCAAAATGGACCCCTAAAAAAAAGTTTTTTTTTTTCTCACGAATAAAATTTTCCAAAATTCATCACTGAATAGGAGGGGTGAGAGTGATGAAGGAGGAGGTGGTGGGCGGTGGGTGATGAAGTTAGACACCAGATACTATTTTTGAACCAGTCAAACCTCGCAGGAAAGTTTTTTCTTTCAATAATGACACCTTTTTCACTTCGTAATTGACTTTTATAATTTATTATTAGAGGTGAACGTGAAAAGTATACTGCCATTAATGAAAATTGAGAACAACATCATGGTAAGATAACTTCATTCTAATGAATACGAAAATGTCCACGTTCTAATCAAAAGTCTTGGTGAAATTGGATGGAATGATGATGAATAAGAACAATGATGATTAATAACAATAATAAATAACTTCCATATCCCGGGAAGTTAATAATAACAGTGATGATTAATAAAAATAATAAATAATAACAGTGATGATTAATAACAAAAATAAATAATAACAATGATGATGAATAACAATAATGAATAATAACAAATATAAAATATGAGGTTAGTAATAAATAATAAAGTTTTAGTCTGATTCTTTGCACTCGTCACAAAAAAAGTACGTGGGTCCTGCATTTTCATCAATGTTAGCACAGGTACAATGAGCCCAACCGTTGCAACTCTGGCACTGAATCCACTCCCCACCACTGTCATAAAAACGTTTTTCACAATAAATGCATGGAACATTGTCTGCATCATTGGATTTCTTTCTGATTCCCCTCAAACTTGCCCCCCGGTCCGTTTTGCCCCGTTGGTCCGTTTTGCCCCGTTGGTCCGTTTTGCCCCCCCTCCCCTAATTAATTATCTACTCCTTATAATTTAAACATTTTCAACGTTGAAAAAGCGTTGAGATGAATAAAAAGATTTCAATAAGAATAGAAAATTGGATTTCATCCAAAAGCATCATTCTCCTGGGTATAGGAACAGGCATTAATTCGAAGAAAAAAACTTCGCAGATAAAAACGAAAACGAAACTGAGAAACAAGTTCTCTCCAACGATTTCACAATCTTCCTTGGCTTCCAAGACAGAAAAGCCCCCACGAAGTCAAGTTGACCGATCTCACCCCTCATCTGCACCATTCTTCCCTCTGTATTGAATCCCTCTTCCCTCACAACCCTGAAAAAACTATTTTTTCATGCTTTCAATGCACCAGGAAATCGAATCCCGGTTTGAAACGCACAAGATCGATCTTACCAAGGCCAACAACAGGCTATACCTACGATTCTCAAGCGCATTTCACTGAGTGCATACGCTCGCTTATCACACGCGGGTTTTCCCCACGTCTATTAGTTTGACTAACAAGTCCTGCNTCCCCCCCCCCCACCCCTCTCGCTCCGCGCATCCACCTAACAAACAGAGAGAGGCCACAGTGTTCCTCATCACGTTCATATACTCACGTTTATTCCCTGAATGGGGTTGCAACCAATCTCCCCCATGGATCTCTGTCTCTTTCTCTGTTTCCTCGGCAGAGCCAAGTGAACAGTTGCTGAACGCACACATAGAGTTAAGAAGAAGGAAAGCCCATTGGAAGTGGTTGAGGTTGCTCCACTCATTGGCGGTGCGAGCTACCGTTTTCAGATTAGCATCTTCTATGCCACTATATGACCACCACAGAAGGTGGATAGAGTGAGATAGTGAGGCCCCTCGAGGGAGAATTTTGTCTTCATGTGTCTGTAGGCCTCTCCTTTCAATCGTCGTGTGTGTGTATATTTTCCACTCACGACGACTTTGATTTTATCTCTTCGATTCTGTTGCGCGAGCCTCGTCTTTTTTTTACTGGGCGGAATGAGGGAATTTATTCGGATTTTTTTTTTGATTGGAGGGCAAAAATTGCACGGTGGTCGAGAGATGGATAGCTTTAATGGTCTCATTAAAGGAAGTCATTGATGGTAGATAGTCAACGGTATCTGGTTTGTAGAGAATTTTTTGGATTTTCGGGCTTTGTTAATTGTCGGGATTTTCTGAGGAGTGAGTCCTCAGCTTTTATTTCATCCTAGAGTTCAATGTCACACTCCTGCAAGTTACTAGCTCAATATCCATGAAATTTAAATTTTTTCTAATAGTGTACCCTCACGTTATAAGTTTCTTGCTGCCAAGAAAAAAATACAACTTCTGTCCAAATAATTTTCCGCACACATCAAACAAAAAATTTACTAAATGGTATATGGTGAACGCTACAAATACAACACCCGCTTCACAGTGATGATGATGATGCACTGATGAGCCCTCTCTCTCTCTCGCACACATACAAGTGTTTCAACCTCGCTGATACAACCCCTCGGTGTACGCGAAAAGCCGATAACCCGTGTAGACGTGAAATACTCGTCTATATGATAATGTAACGCACCGAATATAAATTAACGCGCGATTGTGGGACTCTTGATAACACTCATTACACGTTTGTTGTCTTAGGGGCATGAAGCTCGTCTGTTTCAATCACTAGGCGATTGTAACGCGGGACATTCAATTATTCGTCTATCCCGATTTTTCTCGAATTTGAATAAACAATTTGATTTATTTCGTGAAATCATGAATTGCGGGGCGCGAATCCGATAGAATAGAGAAATGAAAATTGTCGGAAACAGTTTCTGTTTGAATAGAAAAAAATAGTGGATTCAGCTCGTTAATTTCCGGGAATATACTGTTAGAAAAATATTGAAATTTCATGCACTGGTAATTTTCAGGAGAATGTCATTGTATTTGATTCAGTGGGAAAAATCATCATATTTTAGATTGCACTCGAAATGAGAATTCCCTAACTTATTTGAAGTCGAATGAAAACTTGAATATCGTTTCAAATTATGAAGAATTTTCAAATAATTGCAAATATAATGATATATCTGCCTGAATTTTCCCGATTTCTATTGATTTCCATGGAGAATTTAACCGAAATTTTCAGTTTCCTTCCACTTTTCCGCTTCAAGTTTTCATCTGCAAAGACAAAATGCATTGAAATTTCACCGAGATTACACGGAGAGAAAAGTTGGATAAAAATTACGAGAAAAGATTTTTCAATTTCATTCGACAACTATTTGTCAAATTTTCGATAAACGGTCATCAATTTTTTTGATAGATCACATTTATTGTTCTATTGACATTGATCGATTATCAAGATACAAATGATTGCGGAATTGTTTCCAAATGTATATATGCCTTCATTATCTACTTTGGTAGTCAAAATTAATTAAATTTATTGAATTAGAGGTTCAAGCTGGTTACTTTTTATAGATAGCACTGTTAACCTTTTTTGATTGAAAGGGCTTGTGAACTCCTTCAAATTATTTTCTCATTGACATTTCACGTAATTTCGTTATTAAGAATTCGAAATTGATTAGCTAGTTGTTAAATTTCACCAACTAGTTGTTGAAATTCAATAACTGATTGGTAATGTATTTTTTCAACAACTAGTTGGAGAATTTCACCAAATAATTTTCTCCGGGTTCATCGAGATAATTTTCGATGGAATGCAGGGTAAATTTTCCAGTTTTGGCGCAAATTACCCGCAGGTTCAGTAATTATTTCCGGGCCAACGGTGAAGTACACTGTCCAGATAGGTATTCACTATCCTAGTAGAAATCGATGGAAATTCTGGGACATTGAGCCAAAGTGCCTATACCTATAATATTGAATGTCGCGCCCCAACTCACGCCGCGCCGTTTTTGCGCCATGAAATTTCTATTAGGGTATTCGTCTCGCACTTTTTCCCCGATATAGGGTGGAAAAGTACTAAAAATCGAGTTTGCTCCACCTCATATGTTCGATAATTTTTCTCCAACTTTTTCTCCGTGTATAATATGATAAAAATTCTACAGAATTATACCGCAAATTTCAGTAAAAAATTTTTAGCCACGCACAACAAAAAAACTTCTTCACGCAAAAGCGAAGTTTTCTCTGCATCTCTCGAGGTTCAAAAACCCATGAAGTCGTTATATTGTGCTATCGATTAAAACTATTTCCAAAAATCCAACTGAAAATTTTGTTAATCCAATACCCGAATGGAAACAACAATGCAAATGCAAAAATAGCGATAATATGTGGGCGTCCACATGAAAAGGGCCCACTTTGACGGTATTGGAGTTATGTATGTTCCGATAATCTTGATCAGATTTCTCACATTTTGCACCCAAAATCAACCCGATACAATGACAACTGACGTCAGTATAGACGATCAAAAAAACAATTTAACATTGGTTTAAATGGGAGATGTGGAGAGAAAAACGTGAATATCTCAGAAACTAGATGCGACAAAGTGGGCCCTTTTCACGTGGATGTACACATATAAAGGTTAAATTTAATTCAGCCACTCTAAATCCTCAAGTGAAGTCGATGACATTTTCAAGGGCTCTGCATAAAGTTCATTATCGTTTAATCGATCGTAAAGATCGAATTATCGATACCATCGCAGGATACAATATTTCATCAATAATTATAATGATAATAATTAACTCGAGCGATCCCGACTTGAAGATAAAATCGTGGAGATCGAGAAGGGTGATATTTCCCAACTGCACGTGACCTTCTCCCATTGCTTCAAATTTATTTTTATTTTCACTCCCCGTTTTTCCATTTTTCATTCATGATCATCAGATGAAATAACAGCACACACACACACAAATGGGTGGAGATGAAATTTTCAAGCATTATAGAGGCGTGTCGCTTCCTCTCTGTTATGCCATTCTCCTTAGGTTATAACTAAATATATCCTACGATGATTCAATGAATACATGAATAAAGTGTAGCTATATCTGGCGTCTAAGAGATACATAATGCGAGTGTACACAATCACAATTCAACAATGTACCATCAAAATTTATATACGGAAATGTTGCCGGTTATATTTTCACAATAAACAAGCCGGATAATTTGTGAGATGATTCACGCGTTATGATTCTTATTTTATGAGACTACAATTATCTCGAGATGTCTGAGGGGCAGAGGATGAAGGAGTTAAGAAAATATAGTGCTCAATGGGAAGAACGAAAAATTATTATCAAAGGGATTAGGACTGAATAGACTCTTTACTGACGAGAAGAATGAGGAAAGAAGAATGATGGAGTGGGGGAAGGAAGTTGAAAGTAGATTCATTGGATTCCCAGGAAAATTTATGATGAAAAACACAGCAAGACGATCTGTTTTGCTGTAAAACTTGGGAGATGCAGAAAGCATTTTTCACAGTGAAACATTTTTCCACTGTCTTGGTAATTTGAGGAGATGAAGAGGTGTTTTCCAGCTGGAATTTTCTCATCTTTTCATTCGAGATGGTCTCAACATTTCATGCCTTTTTAGTGAGTGTGACTACATTGTTTTTGAGGTGTGATTCACTGTAGATGTGTGACTGCAAGGGAGAAAAGGGTTGCGAAGTTATCCTGCTATATCATAACTGTCGAGAACTTAATTTTCGTAATTTTTAAGTATAATGGAAATTTCAGTTAAATATTTTCAACAGTGTTGGTGATTATGATTTCAATTTCGAAATATTGCAGAAACCTCGAGATATCGCAGAGACGAGACGCGTTAAGGAAATCGACGTGTCTCGTCTCACCACTTGTACTGATTTTTCCTCATCTTCGCAATTTGACTCAAAAAAGATGGCTTTATTTAGTTTTCCAGACAGAATACCCTCACCAAACCATCAAAAATCTCCTCAACCGTTTTTGAGAAATCACGGAAATTCCACATTCGATTGTCGGGATCATTCCACTAACTTCTTCCCTTCGGGTCGAGTAGTAGTCAAACAAGCACACTATCAGAAAATTACTCTTGAAATTTCAAGTAATAAATCTTGAAATTTTTAACAATGAATAATTTACATGGAATTTCAATTGATTTTTTCATTGATAAATCAGTCATTTTTCTTGAATATTCAATGATATTTGATTTCTCAGGTTCATACGAAAATGAAAATTACTGGTTTTTGATATATTGAGAAAAAAACATTTTTGAGATGATTTAATCTCGGAAACTACTTGAACAATTGAACTGAAATTGCGCCCAGAAGTGCTCCAAAGTAATACCAATTATGTGACAAAATTTCAGATTTTTAGCTTCAACTTTAGTGCTTTTTCTATGAAGATTTATACAAATTTTCCGAAAAATTCGAACACATCCGCACATACATACACACATTTTCTAAAAATATCATCTCTTCACGGTTCATGACATTCTACGTTACTTCCAGACAAAATTAGAAAATCATCAAAATCAACGATTACAAAGCTTCCATTCGGAAACACAAACTGATTCTTCGTTTCCATTAATTTAAATATCTATTATACCCAAAAATTTCCCAAATCTAAAGTCAACGAAAACTAAAATCCCCGGCAGATAATCACATTTCCTCTAAACTTCGCACCCCGACACAGAATCCCCTCCATCGATTCCCCCGAACTTTCCAGTAGATAGAATATATGTGAGGTAAGCCACACAAGGCAGCCCCGTGCCACCGGCACTCCAGGAACGCGCTACACACGCACATATGGCGCCACGGGTAAATGCACAATGCATCGTATACCCATCCACTGTATGACACGCATATCGATCCTCGAAATTGCACACACATAAACCACGAGAATTATTATACCTCCGTGGTCCTTAATCCCGTCGGTTGCCGTCTCCTCCCTGGGGGATATTCACTGGGGGACGTTTTATGCATTGTAGAGGGGCGCCCTGGCGCCCCCAAGAATATTTTCACACCCCCGCCTACGCATGATCACATTTTTTTCTCCTTCATCTCGAGATCCCCCTTTTCGGCTCGTCATGACGTCTGTTTTGTAACTATTTTTCGCTACCATTGTACCGTCGAGCCCCCCCCCCTCCCTTCACTTCCCACCGCCGCAACCCCCCCGAGTCGACTGAGGGGTACATGACTATGTATATTTCTCGAGAGATGTGTACTGAGGGGTCCAAAGCAATTTCCATGGGCCCCCTTTGCACTGTACGTCGGAATATCGTGACATACGCCCGGGGATTAACTGGGGTAGCTCGTTAATGGGTGGGGGCAGGGGGATGGGGTGTGCCCCCAGTTTTCGAGAGAAATCAACGAGCAGGTTGGCATTCTAATGCTTCTCATTCGGGAAAATATGGACGTGCTGGAAAAAATGAGTATCGCACATGTTTGATGATCGGAATGGGGGGGTTTTGATTGATGGGTGGGATATTTCAGATCGATAACAGCGGCTGATGACCTCTTGATACTCTTGGATCATAAAGTTACGCTGGAAAACAGCTCTATGGATGCAGTATATTGAGGATTTTTTTGCAATTGTGAAGGAAAAGTTTGGAAATCGTTGGATTGAGGAAATTTTTTTCTAATAAATGATGGATCAAGATTTAAAACTTGGAGATTGTTGATTCAAGTCTATAGAAATTACTGAATTGAGGATACACGGAGAGAAAAGATGAATAAAAATTACGGAGACTATCGTGGTATATTTTACAGTACGAAAGGTAATCGAGGAGCGAATGTAATTCAGTGGAAAAATACCGTTCGGTAAAAAAAACATAAATGGATGCAAAGATTATCCTCAGCGGTGGGGTATTTTTTTTCTTGCACCCATCTGAAGGCTATGGGGACGAATGGAAGTGAAATTTTACCGAACGCGTTCGGTAAGAAATTATTCTCCGTTACAGAAAAATTATACGCAATATTGAGCAATCATTCACGTTCACTGGGATAATTTTTGATGGATTGCAGGATAAATTTTACAGTGTCGGCACAAATTACCCGCACGTTCAGTTAATTTCTCCGGTCCAACGGAGAAAAGTTTACTATTCGTCTCGCACTTTTTGTCCGATATATGGTGAAAAAATACTGAAAATCGAGCTTGCTACACGATTACTTGACTTCACTGTTGAAAAAACTTGGCTGAATTTTTGAGAAAAATACGTCTAATTTGATTTAAAGGGGAAAGTCAATGGAATTTCAAGTCTCTCTGAAAATTCAAGTGAAGTCTCATTTTTTTAGCGACAGGAAGGCAGAAATTCCGTAATTTACATGAGTTTTCAAGTGAAAATAAATATTAACTGCTAAATTCTCTTGAATTTTCAGGGAATTTCTTCAAAATTCCTAGAGTTCCAGAATTTTTTAAAGGAATTCCTTGAAAATTCAGAAAAATCTGAAATTCAAAGAGAGATTTATCTGAATTTTTCTGATTTGTCATCAATTTTGCAGGAGTAATTAAACTGAAATTTACAAATTCCCTGAAATTTCAGTGGAAATGCTACTTGTCAGAAATTTCCAAAGCTCGTACCGGAAATGTCAGTGAAAAATTATAAACAGTGTTGTTCGGTAATTTTTCTCCAACTGCTTTTTTCGTGTAATAGTTTTCTCCCGGAGATGTCCCTTCAGGTACAGTTACATTCCATGTGGATTCTTGCGTTAACTTCAAATTTTCTCCACAAATTATTTCAGAAAAATTAATCATTCTCTTCGTAAAACGCCTCAACCGCCCGGGTGCCCATATATACCACGACATTTAAAATCCAATTCAACCATCTTCTGTAATAAAAAGCATACCCGCCCAGCATTACTCGTCCTCAACGGTATTAAAAATATGAATTCTCCCGTCATAAGCCAGAATTGTTTACAACTTGAAAATTAAAGCTGCTTTTACGTCAGAGAAAATGAGAGGATCGATGCATATTGCCAGCCCATTAATCCGGAAAAAATGTCATGCTGCGTCGCATTCCGAACATTCAATCTAATAACGAAGCCACAAACAAAGCAGCATAAAAAATAGAACCGAAAAAACTGACTGACCAAACAAAACCTGAAAGGATTTTTTCAATTCACCAAATAAACTCCAATTGTAATTTTATTTCACGGATGAATGCACGAGTATGCACTTAAGCAAAAGGCAATCGCATACAGAAAGCGGAATAAAATGATAAAAAGTGAGGCGAACCGTGCACATACGCGTGAGGGTTTCTATAATGTTTTTAATCCAATTCCCCCGGGAGCTGAAAATGCGTGAAACTATAGTACCCAGGGGCATTTTGAAAGAGCAACCCGTTATTTTCCCCAGTTGCTCGGCGCGGAATATCCTCCACTCATAAAAATAAAAATAAAATGACACATGAAAAAATAAGAAAAATAGTACTTGTAGGAAACCAAAAGAGAAAATAAAGAGCTGTCTCGGAAGACTCCCTCCCCCTCCCTGTGCCCGTGCCATGCGGAATGTCACTGAAGTCCAATGCAATTTCGAAAGTGGCTCACAGCGCGCCTCCAAGCCCAGAACGTAAATCTATCAAGTTCGACCTTACGCCAAGAGGCGTCTTATATACGCCTTTCACACAGACTCCATTTTACCCAAACCCCCTTCAAACACCAATCACCTACCTACAATACATGTTCCCCGTATTTTCGCATTCCAAGAGTGTACCAACGGTGAAACGCACTTAATCGTCTCGTTGACAAACGTGTGATAAATGGCATTCAATCTTGGTCGCCAAGCGGGTACGGTTTGTTTCGAAATTACTTCCTACGAATACTTAGCGAAGTATTGCTTCCGAACGGAAGTTTTGTAATCGTCCAAATTCAAGTTTTAGATTTTTTGTGTTTTATTTGTATTTTTGAATTTTGTGTGTGTACGTATGTAACAAAGTTTTTCTTCAATTGTTCGCTAATGAATCGATGGAATTGAATCGTTTTTTTTCAAATGTAGGTATTATTGAGCCATATCAATTGATTAAAGTAGTTCTACCCTTACGGTAAATTCAAAGATTATTGAAAACTGCAAAAAAATTGCAGAAAACTCGATTAGGTTCGGAATTTTAATTTTTCTCTCAATTTAATTATCGTTTTGGTTTTTCAAAGGAGAAATGTTTAAAAATCAGGATTTAACCCAGTGTTCTATGTGAAAATCAACATTTCCATTGTAATCAAAGATTAAAATCTGAATTTTTTTCCGTTAGATGTGAAAAAATCAAGAATTTTTTTGACACCTCATAAAAAATAATCCACCGTTTTGCAAACAAGTTTTATTATTTATTTATAAGAGAGAAATGTTTGAAAAAATATCAATATTTTGCGAAATTTAATTTAGATAATACTGACTGGGTATGATTTTTGTCAAATTTTTTCCATGCAATTTAGTTGAAAAATTTAAAAACTGAAAATATCCAAAAGTACAGCGTAGCCCGGCCGAAGCCCGGTAGAGCTACTTTAAATGATACCTTAAAAAATTTATTTGCACGGAGAGAAATATTCAGCAAAAATTACGAAACTCACAGTTCGCTCACCGATTACGGAATCGACTCAGAAAATTTGAGCGACGGTATCGTAATTTTTCACAAGAGATTCGGGTAAAAATCACGGAACGCTCTGGAAAAATTCCGTGATTTTAGCTAAAAATTACGTAACAGTTCCGTAAAATTTCTTACAACCAAACTGTGCTTCGGAATTACGGAAAAGATACATAATTTGTATTAAATATTTCTCTCCGCGTGGATGTCCTTTTGACCGAATTCAAAGATAAAGGCGATAGCAATAATCGTTAATTTGATTTATTTGAAAATTTGCAAAAATTTTATATTTTTTGAAAATCACAATTCCCAGGATATCTTTGAATATCACACTTCAAATGAATTCAATCATTTTATTGACTTTTTACATGTCCAGTTTCCAACAAAGAAAACAGTTTTTTAGCAAACTAAACACAGTGGATTCTTGATGAATCGGTGAGGAAATTTTGGCTGGAAAATAATGGCTGACGCAATTTTATTGCGCTTTTAATCCGAGAAAAATCAGTGGAAGCCTTCAGACAAGTTGATTTCCTCCAGAGGTAATCATGGTCTTCAAATTCGATACATTGAAAATTATAATCACGTATCTGTCGTACATCTTCTTCCTATTGTTGCACTCCAAAAGTGTACCAACGGCGAATGACGCTTGATCGTCTCGTTGACAAACGTGTGATAAATTGCATTCAATCTTGGTCGCGAAGCGGGTACGGTTACTTTCGAAATTACTTTCTACGAATCGTTAAGTAATCTGATCATTTTTTATTTTTACTCAGTTGAATTTCTGCGTGGTTCGGGAGATTGAGGGGATTCTCGATAGATCGGAGAGGAAATTTTGGCTGGAAAACACTGGCTGACGCAATCTTTTTCCACTTTTACAATACCACACTTTTATTTCAAATAAATCAACCGAATCTGAGACTATTTACGTATTAACAACGTTTTTCGCTGCATCTCCACGAGTTTTTGAAGATAAGAAGATCGTCCTGCTGTATTTTTCAGTGAATATTTCCCTGTGAATCCAATGAACCTACTTTCGAGTTCGTCCTCCCACTCCGAGTTATTCTCCTCTCCGATGAATATTCTATTCAATTCCATTGCTGATGATTCCTCCTTTCATTCTATTCAGCAATATATTTCCCCAACTCTTTGCTCCCCTTCTACTCACACATCTTGAAATAATGACAGGAGTACATCACGAATCATAACCCGTGATTCATCCTTCAAATTATCCGGCTTGTTTATTCTGGAAACAGAAACGAGACTCCCTAAAAAAATCATATAACAAATTGCCAAATAATGCGCTGAAGAGATGAAACGTTGAGACCATTTTCATCGGAAAGATGAGAAAACTCCAGTGAGAAAAAACTCGTAGACGATCTCTCTACCTCTTTGAATTACGGAGATGCAGAGGAAAAATGTTTCACAATGAAAAACGTTTCCTGCAGCATCTCCTCGAATTGTAAAGTGAAATGGATCGCCTTGCCGTGTTTTCCAGCGGAAATTCCCCTATGAACCCAATGACCCTATTCTCAACCTCTCCTTCCACTGCAACACCCCAACAATCAGATAAAATCAATTGATCCTAATTGTTCCTCTCTAATTACTCGAATTACCCGATATAAGATATCCGTTCGAACCATCTCGTTCGATTCAACACGATTTCATTGCCGATTTGGCATCGATAAATCGCAAACTGTTGGTCTGTGACTGCAATTAGTATGGTAATGTAATGGGAAACAACGAACGATGCGAAACGGCAAAAGAGAATAGCTCCCTGGGATTGAGTACAAAAAGGCAGTTTACGTGGTATGCGTAACGCTGTATCGTTTTGGTCACGAACCATCGAGCTCACCCACGCAGCTGTGGAAGTCTCCACGTGTGCGAGACCAGGACCACCCCTGCTATAGCCCTAGTCATTCGGCCCTTTCAAATCACTTAAACTGATTAAACTCGGAACAAGTGGGGCCTGAACGAGGGACTCATCCTCTTGATTTATGACTCCATCAATTTACCAATTTTATCAGTTTAATATTATCAACCATTGTCATTCATTCATGTCAACGAAACTATTGTTTCTAATTCTTTCTTTTTCGTTTTGTAAAGGACGGGAGGAAGACACGGCATTTTTCTCGCATTGCTCCCTTCATTTATTGAACAGAAGAATTATGAAATTATACGAAAACAATAGGTTGTTGATTCTTGTTAGTTCTGCAGGTTAGGTTTTTATTTAATAAAATGTATAGGCTACACGGAGAGAAATTTTTTAGAAAAATTTTAGTGCTAGCACGGAAAAAGAAGCGCAAAGTGACGGCCAGGAAAAAATTTCAGTGCTGGCACTAGAAATTTTATTGGGGAAAACGTGAATTTTTCCTCGTATTTCTGTGAAAATTTCACAGCCGGTGGATTGTAATTTTTTCCAGTACTCGAACTAGAATTTTTCCAGAAAATTTCTCTCCGTGTAACGAGGCCTTTTACATTCCCACCGCTTAGAAATAATTCACTATCTTACATGTTTATAATATACTAGACAAAACACGTGCAAATTACACTAATGGTTCATTGTATTTTTCTCCTTTCATTTATTTTTAAAAATAATAAAAGTAATAATAAACAATCAAAGGGATTTATAATTTAATGTCACATTTCTATCATGACTTTTTACAGCTAAAATTATATTATTTCGCACTACATGATTGCTTCATAAAGTATCCAGAACAGAATCCATCCATTAGTTAATCTTTGCTGAAGATCCTGGATTATATAAATCTTTTTTCATCTCTTCAAAAGAAGATGTTTTCCAAATTTCCATTTATATTTATTTTATTTTATTTATTTATATAAATAGAAAAAAATATACAATGTATAATATATAATATAATATAATATTTATATGTTAAAAAAAATTAATTCAGAAAATATCTTTTTAAAAAAGAATACAAAAAAAAAGATTTGTATAATCTAGGATCTTAAGCAAAGATTAACCTTGTTCCTAGGCTTAAATTTATCCCTGGCGAAATGGGTTGCTGACAAAAAAAAGTAACACCAATTTTTTAATAGATGATATTTTCCATCATATTATATTCCAGTTTTTGCCTTTTTCACCGTTTTTCACTATTTCAATGTCCTTTCACACTATGCTCGGTTGACTCTCGGCTTCAACACTTTTCCCTTCGACTTTTCTTCCCTGGATTTCAACACCGCTGTTGAAACCTTGAATCCCATCTTTCAGTTCTATATTATTTTGAGGTTTTGCTCCATTTTCTCACTTTTTTTCTTGGTTTTATTCAAACAATTAATTAGCAAATATATTTCTTATTGGATTCAAAGTTATTATTGCCTTCGTCAATAACATATGAGGATAAAAAACCTCAATAACTTAGGAGAATGCAATAAATTAAGTCGAAAACTAACTTTCTTTTGCTTGTCTCCTCCCCGCCAGAAACGATCTCAATAGTGGTTTGAATCAAAAAATTTAAATTGATGAAATAACCAACAATTTTGTTTGATTTTACTAACGTTTCAAAGAGCTTTTCATCAGGGTAATATTTATTCTGCACAAAAAATCTTACAAAAGCCAACTCAAAACAAACCTGCCATACTATTATTGAATCTATTTTATAGAGCAGTTACTAAAGGTGAGATTCCGACGAATTTCCAACAAAATATAAATGAATAAATAAATAATAAAACAATGAAAAAGATAAAAATATCTAAACATCTATGAAATGTAAAGTACCAGCAGAGTTTCGTCCATAAAAATACTCCAATAACGTCTAAATTTCAATTACCGCCTCCATAATCTAGACAGGAAAAAATTCAGTTGAAACTTAGAGAAACTTATTTAGTTAACATAATCCTTAAGTATTGCCCCGATGAAGAACTCCTTGAGAGTTTGAAACATTGATCAAACAAAATTCCTTGTGATTTCTTCAATCCAAATTTTTGGATTTCGGATTTCAGAGAAGTTAAGGAAAACGAATAAATGAAGTCATTTATAATTTTTTCCTGAAATCCATAGGGACTAACTTTTGGGTGGTATTATCTGGGGATATACTTTACGATAGATGCATCCGTATGAAAAAGGCATTATCCACTACTTTCTTATCCCATTCATCCCAAACTGATCAATGAAATATGGACAGCTAACTTATTTACGAAAAGCATAAATTCTATTTTTTTCTCCATGCGGAATAATGTTAGGGGTTGGTGTATGATTCACCGCCCCCTATATTCAGTTACATACCCAATGTTATGCAGATAGGGACGCCCCCAGTGTTGGACCGGTGCGGACCATAGCGAATCTCTTGCTCTGCCCCCTCCTCCCATCACCCATCCCCCGATTATCGTGCCAATATTGTGCCCGGCTGGTGATCGATGCTGTGTGGTCTGCGCAAAGATACCGCACACTGCAAACCCTCGAATTATCCCAGTGTCACGTGGATCTCAACCCCCTTTCTCCCCCCGAGTGTGTCGGAGAGAAGTCACAGAGGCGCCTACGAGTGCAATAATGCCGTACACTTGCGTTATTACTTCCGCATTTGAATTATTGTCATCTTTATTTGGCTCTGGGGAACATGACGATGACGCGGGAATATTTCACCGTGGATATTGTAATTAAGATGGGTGACACGGCATGACAGCGATGGGCTTTCGTTCACAACGGTTTGATTGATTTAGATACACTGCAAAAACTCGGCGTTTGAAAGCCGTTCGAATTTAGGATGTCAGGTGGCAAGAAATATTTGAGTGATTCGGTGTTTAGGAATTTGCGTGACGCATGAAAATTACAAAGACAATTTGTGTCTGAAAATGATTTCGATTTTTTTTCTTATCGTTTTTTTATTATTTCATTATTTTTATTATTTTTACTTATTTTTTTCATTTTAATTTTATTTTATTTTATTTTTATTATTTTTCTTGTTGTTATATGATTACCTGGGTCGTCACTTAATTCTGACTTGATTTTTAACTACGTACATTTCTTATAGGGTACACGGCAAGAATGAATGCCTGAATTTCACTCACCTTTTGTAGACATTTGTCAGACATTAAAAAACGTTCGAATAAACTGAAAATGTGTCTGAATTTCAGACAAACAGGTGCCCCAACAGCTTAATTCATGTTTGAAATTCAGACAAATTTTCATTTTATTCAGACGTTTTTCAGTGTCTGCAAAAGGTGTGTGAAATTTAGACATTCATTTTTACTGTGTATCTGGTGCCTATACTGCCCAGCGGGTAATACTGCCCACTCGTATTTCTCAAGATTGGCTGAGAAAAAGCCAATTTTTTCTTTTTTTATTATACAGGTATTTAATAAGAACAAGTAATTTCAACAGAAATTTTTGATTTTCTACAGTGGAAACATCGTTAAAAAAATCCAAATCATTTCCTACCGAATTCTTAAAATATTTCGACCCCTGAATTTAAGATTTTTCAAATTTCCAGTTAGTCCATAATTGAATGGAGTAGGAAATATATGTTCGTTTTACATTTCCATATCCATTGCGATCTTTTCGATAGCAGAAAAATATCTTCATCAGTTATTATTGGCCATTTTATCAGCCTCCGCGTTTGTGGGTAATTCCGGCAGAGTTTGTGGGTAATGCCGTTCAGGATTTCTATAGGGCTGCTAGACTCTGCAGTTAGAGGGCGGTCGAGTGACAGCTCGATTGTTTGGGGTAGTCGGTGGCCACTGGAACATCGGGTAAATTCAGGATAATTTATTATCACTCACGTGAAATCTTCCTCAAAATGGGGCCAAAGAATGGAAACGAAGGATGAAAATAGGAAAAATTATACCAGTTGCTCTGCATTGCTCAACAAAGTCATCAAAACAGAGTGGGCGGTATTGGATGCATGCCGGATGGTATTACCCTCAAAGATCGATTCCGTCGCTCACTGGCCGATGGCAATAGAATTACATAATTAAATATGTTTAATGTTAATAAAAAATCTGTTTTCTTTCCATCTTCGAGTAAACACCTCGAAGAATCCATTCTAACCGTTTATGACTCCTTGTAGAGTGCGAGGGTGGAAACGAAGACTCATGTCCCTTAAGTGTCCCCTACCCTCAGATAACCCGACAACCAGAAAAAAACAGTAATAAGTGGTCAGAAACTGGGTAAGTTTGAAAATTCCCTTGTTCCGGGTTTTCCGATCGGATAAAGTGAGGTTCGTCGAGTGAGCGGACCAACCGGTAATTGATAATTACATCGGTGAATGGTGGTGGAAGCATTGGTCCAAAGTTATAATTACACCGGGAACAATCAACAACTAGGTAGTGCTTGCAAGCAAGTTCAGGTCAGAGGGGTTCTGGATACAGTTGAGAGTGAACTTTCACTCGCTCTTGCTTCCAACTGGTTCCCCTTCAAACACCCGTCCAGTATCCGAGCTTCTCTCTCCACCATAATGAAGAGTTTCCCCGTCCCTTTGTCAGAAATCTCCATCTCATCTGTATGAACTTGGAGGATCACTCGAATAACCCCATTTCCGTATCCTTCCGTGTGTTCTGGCATTCACATTTTATCACGGAGAGGTCCGGCGAAACGTCTGAAGGAGAGTAGGTTTTGCAATTTTTCATCTTTAGAGAGAGTGAGGGAGGGTCATTCATCAAAGAACATTATGTCACGAAGGACCTCTGAAAATTCTGTATTTTTGCCGATAGCTACATGGCATTCACAATACAGCAATGATTGAAATTATGAATGAGAATCATCACACATTATATGACCCATCACCAACGAACATCTCACAAATCGACGAACTAACTCCGCACTTATCGTTATTATCACATGACAACTGCTCATGGAAACAGTTATGAAGGGAAGTAGCACTGTTGTAATCTGTTCCGGTTGCTGCAACAGGAAATCAAACATTGCATTTGTAATAAAACTTTTACATTATTACACTGACGGAAAAATTTCCTAATACGTAGATCATATTTACTTAAGAGAAGTAAATTATTTTCAATGATTTAAATCGCAAAATGTTTGGGTTCACGGAACCCGAATCAATTCTCATTTATCACCATCTTTGCGCATTACATCGTGAATATATTACATATCGAAATATTGGAACTGCATAACAAAAAAATTATGAAATACTATAACAATAAATACTATAATAACAATAAATAACAATAAATAACAATAAATATTTGAAGATTGACGATTCTTCTACGCGATTTGCGTGAGTGCATTTACGACAAAATCATACTTGAGCACAAAAAGATTTTAAAGCATGAGACCTTTCTCGGACTACATGAGTTGAGGTGTCTGGGAGAATTAAACAATTGAAGAAAAATTACTTACTACTAAATTTGAAATGTAATAATCTTACAGATTAGTGACTAATTGTAGGAATGATTCCCCGAAGCAGAGACATTTGAACCAATTTAAACTAATTTTATTGATTTACGTACGGAAAACAGACACTTTTCCTCCTATTCAGGAAACATGAAGGAAACACATGAAAGGAACAAAAGATGAAGGCAGATAATTAAGGTTAAGGACCACCATTAAGGATCCTATCGGAACTAACGAATTATCTGGGGTGGTTGAAAAAATCCCGTGTGGGAATTATAGTAACTGTTAATTTTTCTTCACAAATTCGATGATTTCTTCTGAAGAAACGATGGGATTAATTTGTTTTCATGATAATTGATGCAGTTTTATTTGACGAACACTGGAGTGAATTTCAACGAAATTGTGTCAGTGGTTCTCGAGTTATTCGAATATGAGTTTCAGGATGTTCAGCGAAAAGTTTATTCGAAGTTCCCTGACTTTAGACTAATTTTTGAGCAAACTAATTTCTTTCCCTGACTATAAAAAACGTTCGTAAGGGTCCAACAGAAGGATTCGGATCAAAACGATGATGAGGACCGAGCGGTTAATACTTTTTGTTGGAATACCTGATTAAAGTCACAACAATTTCATTATTCAATAACGAAGTAATGAAAAATCCATTAAGCTCCATTAATGATTAGAAAGATAATCAGCGTGTAATTTTCTCCATTAATCATTAATACGGTATTAAAAACTCAGGTGTACACCACTGTAAATTACAGAAGTAATGAGAATTGGATGGCTTTCATTAGTCATTAACGAGGGGCGGCACCACTTTTTTCAAGTCCCAAAAATATTTAATGGAAAACTTTGCCGATTTTTACCGATTTTTTTCATTTTTTCCTCGTATGAGTAATTCCAAATCCCATGCATTTAATTTTGCATGAGATCACATCGAGTATTTGAAAAAAAGTTCTAAAATCTTAAAAGGTGTAGGAGCAGATGCGATTCTTCGGATCGATGTACTTCAAAAGTGGCCATTTTCACCAGAAAAAACAAAAAAATGCGTGAAATATGTACTGCAAATTGGTATGACTCACTCCACTCATAGAGGACTATCAATTTTTATCGCTTCTGCGACGTCTGACCCGTACAAATATGAGTATTTATTTAAGTGTAATCGTCATGCAGTGATAGAGGATATCAGGTAATTTTGTAATGAGGTCGATTACGTAAAACACGAGGGAACAAGTTGAAGAAATTGATAGACAAATGAATGAGATCCACCATGGTTCATTACGTATACAGTTCTATTCCGAGACACATGCTACATAGTCTCCCTAATTACGTACAGAAATATGTATATTTTGCTTATTGTAAGGTATCAATAATTCAATTTGAAACTGCGATCTTGAAAGTTACTAGGATGGAATGGAACGAGTTTTCATAAATCTAAAAAATTATTTCGAACATTTCAAACGATGAGACCTATGCGAATCCATCTTTAACGTGGAATAGTTGAAAGTATTTCAACATTGAGCAAGATCAGTAGATGTGCAGCAGCATTCCATGAATGATTTTTATATGGAAATTCGTCAGCCAAACATGTCAGCAAGGATATAACACTCTAACCTTTCTTTTTCGCAACATCTAAAAAATGAAATTTACAATGAAATTGATTAATATATATAGGAGGCCTGTTGTACCCTACGTCATTTACATTAGTTGGACATACAAATGTGTCGCGTCTCTTGTCATATTCGATCTCATCTTCGCTGTGGAACAGTCGGAAGCATTGAAGCATTTAACACCACCAGCAGATTGGCAGTAACATGGCATGGATGATCCTCACATGGCAATTTTTCGGCCAAACATTTCGGCAAGAACATAGCTGTCTCACCTTCTGTTTTACCAGTAGCTAAATGGTGAAATCAACAATTCAATCGGTAATCGTCTATCAATTACCTGTTGTAATTTACCTCATTTGCATTCATTAAGCATACAGATACATACCTTCTTGGGCACAGGTTCTCATTGTTGAAACAATGCCATCGTATTTAGGTTCCTCTTTCGGGATAAAATCAATGATTTGCTCGACCTTCCAGACTCCATCCTCTGTCATCTGCGTATAAAATAGCATGAGAGAAATAACTTGACAAAAGTATGGACTAGTAGGTCGTGCCCAATTGAGATCTATTGCAGAAAGGTTATCGGAAAACACTAATTCGATCATCTTCACACTAAGCCTCGTGAGCCTTTACGCAATGAACCAAGAAACCTTTTGAGTCATTTCGGACAAAAATCTGAGATTAAAATTACATGAAGATGCATCGATTGCGTCAATGGCTTGTGACTCACAAGCTGTGATGGATAGTTGACCAAAAAATCGTCCCCTTTGTGGATACTATAAAATCACTTAAGTCTATCTACCTCAATGGCAGCCAGTTGCTGCTGCAATCTGATGGAATTCTGCCGTCAAATTGTACCCAACAAAGATACAATCCTGCTGCAACCAATGACAGCAACGGTTGCCTTAGGATTGCTATCATTTTTTGGGAACCCTTTGACATTCCCGGCATTCTGATGCCCAATTGCATCAGTAACTCTCTGGTAATTCGTCAACAATCATTGCCTGCACTGGCGGGACATTAATTCCTAGTCGATTTACATCTCTAGTTATCACTAATGAAGTCGTATTGAATTTATTTGGGCTTCAAGTTTGTCCAAACTTACAGTTCCTGCTTCTTTCATGACACAAACTTGGAGACCTGGTTCCATTGCAGACGTTGAAATGAATCGCACTGCATTCAATATGCATTTTTTGTAAATTGAAACCCAAGTGGCTTCATGTAGAGGTACGGGCAAAGCCTATTTTCACAGATGAGTTGTATAAATTATGAATCAATGCCAAATTGAAAAAGGAATAGATTGAACTCTTCTTACTCACCGTCGCTGCAGCAATACAAGCGACAAGAACGATAGTTTTCGCAAGCATGGTGCACTAGAAGAAGACCTGGATGATAGTCGGTTTGGGGATTATTTATACGGGATTACATTACGCAATGTGTCCCGTATCAATTGATAAGACAAATACGGAATATGCTTTTCCCTTCCATTGGTTAAAGTATATTCTATATTCTTAAATAAGGTGATTGATTAATGCGATAATGAGTCCATTTTCTGCGCATGAGTGAAGTTGATTTTTATAGATATTATGACAACGCAGCAGTGGATCTCAATCATAGATCCTTCTAATCCATTTCTAGAGGTCTTTGTAGGAATGTCCTCTTCTGACGAAATTTTGAAAATGACAATATGATTCGTTGATTGATCATAATTCAATAAATTTTTAATTAATTGAAAATTTCCTGTGATTCGAAACTTAAAATGCTTTTTATAGTTTTTATAGAGAATTGAAATAAGTTGAGGTGTTCTCGTCTTCCTGCTGTTCAAAAATTTGGAATTACCTTGAATCTTCAGCGAAATTTTATCAGCCCTCCCTCCCCCGCCAAATGGCTACTTACCTGTCTCTGAAATCGCATTTTTGCTTCTGAATAGAATCATTGTATTTGTAAAATTCGAAATTTCTAATTTTTTGTGTCAGGATAACTAATTTTGGCTTCAGAAGTTCGAATAAGCTATTTGTCCGATCATTTTTCGACAATAACTGAAAAGATAATTGTTTAAATGAATCTAATTGTGATGTTAAATATTTTTCCTTGACCGAGTTCAATCACGAAATTGATTGCACCATCTGTTGTTGAAAAAATTCATTTTGGAACCAATATTCAGAGAAAGGTAAAAAAATTTAACGTTGGGGCAATATTAGCCACCAAGATTGGGGCAATGTTGAATTCAATGAATCATTGAATTCAATTTAAAATACATCATCACAAAAATTTAATTCGGAAGCGAATTCCAAGTTTTTTAGACAAAATTTTAATTCATTAATATTATCATCGTCAGATTAAGAAGATGAGAATCCTATTATTTAACGCCGGCTCAAGGCCAGCCAGCTCATTCAAAAATATGACAGACAGTAGATAATCAATTTGTCTGGCAAGCGTCTCGAAATTCTCCCCTGTGCAAATATCATTAAGATTATTCGCAATCACATCTATCAGCATAATGTCATCAAACCGTTCATTAACATCATTCACTGATATATTTAATTCCCAGAAAATCCAAGAAACATGAATTCAAAATCCCCTGGATGACTCTCCTCTCTCTGTACCCACCGATGTCAAGTTGCTCACGAATGCAGTAGCTGCATAATTTCCGAGTGGCTCCCCAGAGTATCGAAACCTCGATTCTAGAACGTGCCGGTAGCCCCCGAGTATCTCGTTATGCAGAAATACATACGTAATGAGGTACGACGACTCTGGTAAACCTCGTCTCCTTGCACCTCTCTCTCTTCATTCTCATTCCACCCTTTTGCTACCTCATGCACCTCACCCATTGGTGGATGTGTCGAAAGGAAATATTTGCAGTGAGCATTGCATTATCCATGGTTTAAATTCATACACTCCCTAGACGTCTATCTCCATTATGCATCTACGGAATATTTTGTTGGTTAGCTGTTCCCAGTTTACTATTTATTTTAGTATACCTAACGGATTGAGTGTGGAATTATCTCTTCATGGCCTCAATAACGCTTTCATAGGTATATCATATGTAGAACATTTCTTGCGTCTTTTTGCACTGTTAAAAATTTTTCCGTCCCGACGGGCGCAAAGTTACATTTCCCTCCCGCGAAGCGGGAGGGAACTCTGACTTTGCGCCTACGCCGAGACGGAAAATCGCGTTCTAACCACGGGAAGTAAAATAAAGGACCCTCAGCCGCGTGCTTACCAACCTCGCCTTCGGCTCGGCCAGTAATTGCACTGGCGGCTGAGGATCCTTTATTTTCCCTCCCTAGGTTAGAAATATACTATTGTCTAAATTTTCCGTGGTAAATTCGGGAAATTTTTATCGTGTCCCAATTGCACTGAAATTTCAGGAAATCATGTCATTGACAATTCAGAATTTCGTGAAAAAATCAAACAGAACTGTAAATTTCCGTTCCATTTTTCCCTGAAAATGAATAGAAAACCAGAAAATTCTGGTAATTATATTCTTAAATTTTCAGGACAGTGACACAGAATGAGATTTAGGGGGGAAAATCATGAAATTTCAGATTTCACTGAAAATTCCACACAATTTGACACTGAATATTCATATAAGCTTGGAAAATCAAATAAATTAAGGAATACTCGTCTTTATGCCCCTTAAAATTCTGCAATTTTACTGAATTTTCAGTGAAACATGAAATTTCATGATATTTTTTCCCCTAAATCACATTCAGTGTCACTGCCCTGAAAATTGGGAGTCAACCATCCATGAAATTTCATTTTTTTTCTAACAGTGTGCACCGAAATAATTGTCAACGATTTATTTCAGTTTTAAATGAGCTTGAGTTGAAATGGTCACTGACAATCTTGATTAAGAAGGGCATTGCATGCAGAAGGAAACTGCGGAAATTTTTGTGAGGAAATTCAGGAAACATTCATCTAACAAGTTAGTGACACAATTTCAAGCGCAACACTAGAGAAATTTGCGGACAGGATAAGAGAATTTCACTCATTCCCAAGATGTAAAAATGAGCCCTTAACAGTGTTCCTCGGGATCTCTCCATGTATCAAGAGTCAAGATCAGCTTTTCTGAAATCTCCCCTGAAGTCGAATAATGAGTCTTTTATTAAAATCCTTTGCTTTGAAATTGAAAGTCGTTTGTTTGTCAAGATTACCTCATCAGCAAACTCTCCTAATCTACTATCAACTGAGATATCAAAAGAACAATAATTTAATATTTGATTTGGATCTGCGATACCAAACGAATATTTCGCCAACTATCCCGCAGTGTCTCAATAGCACGTCCAAAATGCTTTTCTCTGACATGGAAATGCGGAGAAAATCAGATACAACGCTAACTCCTCAAAGAGATTTTAAAAAACCCAAAGGCGTTTCTTTATCAAGATCGTCTGATTAGCTCTCTTTTAATCGATTATTGATTATTGACTTTTAAGACATTAAGACCTCAAACATTCAAAATTGGATATGGATATGCGATATTTCGCGATGAAATGAGTGACAAACTGCCGTCCTACAGAGTTTCCCAGCAAAAATTTCCCCCACTAATTAAAAATGTAATTAAAACAATTCCATTTAAACAAAACAGTCGAAATTCACAATTATTGATTCTTCTAGAATACTTTCCTTTCAAATAGAAAATCCGAAAATACTTAATACACAAAACAAATTCTCAAAGACATGAAAAGACTCAAAGTCGTTTGTTTGTCGAGATCGTCCGATGCGCCAACTCTCCTAATCTACTATCAATTAAGATGTCTAAAGATCATTTAATATTTGATTTGGATCTGCGATACCGTCCTACGAATTATTTCGTCCACTATCCAACAATCTCATCGAAATAATTCCATTTTTGAAAAATAATCATGAGTAAACCTCAATAACACGTCTAAAATGCTTTCCTCAGAAATGGAAAAGCTGAAAAAACCCTGACACAAAGATAAATCCTCAAAGCGACCAAAAACCCAAAGTCGTTTGTTTGGTCACTGCTAACTGACCTATCCCCAGAGACTTCCACTTCAGATCCCACGTGTTTGTGTTTCTCTCAGTGGTTAAACACGTGAATCCGGGTGAGATATCTATCTTTTCTCCCGCAACGACACGAAACCAGCCGTGAACTTTAGCGCTAGATACCACCATCTCCATCTTTTCCCTCTCCCACATCCTCCAGGTTCATTCGTATCCTGATAATCTTGACTCCAGCCTGGAAAATCCACTCCCGCGAGGATTTTATCTTCCAGTCAGGACTCGGGTGATACACCATCAGCCCCTCCTCCCCTCTCATTCTCGTGGTAAATCCCACCGGCGATATCCACATTTATTGCAGTGTCGAATACGACAAAAAAGATGGTGGAAGTTTCTATCACGAAGAAAGACTCTAGAACGGGGCGTTTTTCAATTTTCCTCAGTGGCGTGTTGCCGGATTTTTATATCCCCTTGCCTCATCATAAACACACGTGACAGGGCTTTAAATCTTCATGGCGATTTTATAATGATTAAGAGTGGTTAATTCAGGGATGTAAACAAGTCGTTAGGTATTTCAGTGATCAACAGGGGTTTTTCAGTCGGGTTTATTTTGATTGAGGTTGAGATGTTGCCTGATGGAGACGCTTGATTTTATTAGGGTTATTAAAATAGTTGTTCTGGGAAAATCGGGGAATTAATGGATAGAGTTGATGTTTATGGCAATTAGGGTGCGGGTTTTTGTTTCTCGGGAGATTGTGATTTTTTTTTTAAATAAATCACCGGAGAAAGTGGTTAATGATTCATTTGTAGGGCCAGAAAAAACTCTGCTTTGCCTCACAGCTCGCTGAGATCACCCAGGATGATAAAGTTTTCAAGAATGCTAACTTTTTTATTTATCACTCGAGAAATAATAAAGATCAATCGATCGGTTTCATTTAGATTTAAAGGAGAATTCCGTTATAAATCGATGGATATAAATGCATAGTTGAAAATTTTGGCGCATATTTCGGTTATTCTTTTTGAAAATTTGCATGAAGTGACAGTTTTGCTGCAATGGGGGGAAATTTGATTAGTGAAAATTGACAATTTGATAAAATGAATAAAATAAATGGAGACTATATATTTCAATTCAAGTTGTGACCGTTTTCTAGATTCTATAATACTAATTCCTGAAAAAAGATTAGGGCGAGTCAAGAAAAGGGACAAATAAGGGATAATTTGAGAATAATAACCTATATTCTTTTCTAAATACAATTATGATCGTCAAAAGACGTAAATAAGGCCTTTACTGAGATCTAGGGAGTGGGGGAGGCCAGGCAACTTTTGTACACGTAAAAAGGGAGTGACTCTAATGCAGAAAAAGGGGAGAAGCTAGTCGTGTCGAGGGAATGCAACTAAATATATAGATGATAACTGAAGGGGGAGAAACAAAAGAGTGTAGGCTCACCGTTGGGGGGTATGAAGGGTAATATGGTGGGGACAAGAGGGAAAATGAGGGGGGTAACTCGTACTCACGAAGGGACTTCACTCTGCCGAACACGTGGAATTCCACCGGCGCCTTGCACTCCTTCCAAATACCAGGGCGTTTTCCTGGAGAGCCTCCTTTCCACCTCGGGGTTTCCTGGGCACCAATACTAGAGCTGGGATGAGCTCGATGTATCAAAAGTCCTCTTTTTATCCGCCAAATAACTTCCGGGCGAATTTTACTA
>NW_021680362.1:1197398-1234324 GCF_001412515.2 Diachasma alloeum
ATGAGGGGAAAATCGAGGGAAGGGGTATCCAACGGTGGCGGGATTTTATTATTTAGGGGGCAGTGTGTAGTTGGGCAAAGTATAAAATAAAAACAAATAAAAATAAAAGAATCGCCTCCTCACAAAGTATAACATGAAAATGAATGGAAAGTACTATTGTTGAAAGCAAAGCAATTATTTACGTTTGAGATTTTCAAATCTGAGTGAAACCATTATTTTTTTGGTAATTTTCAACCAACGATTTTGTTGGTCTGAACAAGATTTGTTTGAAAACTTGTTCATTTTTCTCTCAGTGTACACGCACGAAAAAATTTAATAGAAAAACCTAGCGATTTCTACTGGACTTTCTGTTAGTTTTGGCCAATTCTATTGAAATTTTCAATAGAAAATATTTCACAGAAAAAGTTAATAGAATTCGATTTTTCTATATAACTTAATCTTTTCAGACATTTTCTATAGAATTTCGTCGGCTCAAATTTTCTGGGTTTTTTTTCTTCTATTTTTTTCTTCTCATCAAGCAAATCAAACAAACCAACTTGGAAAATTTGAGCCGAAGAAATTCTCTAGAAAATATCTCAATAGAATAAGTTAAATAGAAAAATCGAATTCTCTTGAACATTTCAATAAAATCAACCAAGAACTAATAGAAAGTTCAATAGAAATCCAATAGAATTTTCCAAAATTCAAATTCGCTAGGTTTTTCTATTAAATTTTTTTATCCGTGTAATAGTGCAATCATCAACATTCAAAAGCTATGTCCATCACGTTTTCTTTTGAAATTCTGTGACTTTCTCTCAAGTTTCATATTGAAAACGTCAATACAATTTTCAAACCCTGAAGACTGTTTTAATCATAACGCAAACACTAATGGAGATAAATCCATTGCCATTAGAATTATCTCCAACATCTCAACAACATTTTAAATCATTGTAATTACATTTTAATTCTTTTTCTTTGTTCCAGGTAAGTTCCAGTCTACGAAATACTCCGATCAGCTAAACAGCGGTTTGGTGACGTATCCCCTAGAAATACCATAAAATGTTCAAAGAACTTGATAATTCCCTCACCTCGACGTAAAAACCAAAATATCTCGGGTTCAATTCATCGCTGCAATCAGTCCTGTGGCGATTGCTGCGTTGATTCAGTCGAAAGCCAGCAGTCGTCGAGTATGTACATTTGGTCATTAGACATCACTGAGTATATCCCAGTGAACTGCTTTGGTATTCACCCAGTGCACCATCGCTGATTGGCTATTAATTATCCTCGCTCGATACGTCAGTACAAGAGTAACGATTAACCCTAGCATTGAGGTTGTATGCACTGGTACATATCAGTGTATATGTTAGCTAGTGATACACACCTCTCCGGTTTGTACCTCGAGGATCGATCGTAGGATTCACGAGAGGCCCATGGGTAGTATATTCATCGGTATCGCTATAAATCAGCGGGCGGGTCGTCGTTCTTCGTTAATTCGCGAATCCTAAATGGACCCGGCCCGATCGATCATCACGATCTCACCTTTGATGAAGGATAGGACCCAAAATGAGATTATGAAAAATAATATGGGAGGTGGGAAGGTGTTAACTGCGGCTATTGATCGAGGCGATCGATATTGACTGATAATTTTTATCCTGAAAATAAATATTCACGGCCAAATTCCCTGAAAATTCAGAGAATTCCTTTAAAAGTCTTGGAATTCCAGGAAAATTCACAGTTCTCTGAAATTCGAGAAGGGATTTCTCTGAATTTTCCTAAATTTTCATTAATTTTCCCGGAATAATTAAACTAAAACTTACATTTTTCACGGATTTTTAATAAGATTAGGCATTTTCATTGACGTAATTCTGGGAATTTTATTGGAAATGTGACTTGTTAGAAATTTCCAAGACTCTCACCAGAAATTACAGTGGAAAATTTTTAAGTGAACACAGAGAAGAAGTTTAGGACCAATTGCTGGAGAATTCAAGCCATCGTCGAGCGAAATTTTGCTCTAGGTATTCTTTACTTTATATCAACGGAAAAATGCGTGAGGAATAGTAAATCTTCCTCGCTTACCCAAAAATTTACAAATTGTTGTAGAATTTCAGTAGCGAAGCGGCAAAACGTTTCAAGTAGATATATCTCGAAATCTAAAGGAGATAGCAAAATGTTTGTAACAATCTTTTTTATAGCCCTTAATTTATTCTACAAAAAATGTTATAATAAAAATTTCGTTATCTCCCTTAGATTCGGAGATATTCCTCCTAAACTCAGTTAAAAGCTGAGTCAACTTGAATCGCTTTACCGCTTCGCAACTGATGTGTTTTTAAATCATGAAAATTATTCAGAATTATGTCAAAAATCAATTCATAATTCAGATATGAAAATGAAATTATCATTTTTTGAGGAATTGAACAAAAATTATGAAACTCATGTACGAAATTTCATTCTATCGAGGTAATTTTTGTTTTCACCGGACTTACGTTTTAACATCCTCAAGTGTAAAACTTGCCGTGATTTTATAAATAATTAATCCACAAATTTTGTCTCAATGTATTAAAATACTTAAGGTATTGGAAAAATACAATTCGATTAGTTTTCAATGGATTCAACACAAATAAAATTGTTGTCAAGTTTAGAAACGATTTAATTATCATCAGAAACATGTTTAATGAGAATGTTTTCCGATAACTTTATACGAATGGACAAATGTATTACAAAGTCCCGGTGAAAGTATTGAAACCGATACCGTGACAACCCGATAACATCAATATTTCACAATTGGATCTAAGATTTCACGTCGCAACCCAAGAAAACCTCATCGATGATTAAATTTACTATTATCACTATCATAAATGGGTTGTGTTCCCCAAGTTTTACGACATCCTCCGGGTTATGCCTCGTGGATACATGCGGGCAGAGTGGCCCCACACCCACGTTACGATTTTTATGAGACAAGTAGCAGCAAACAGCCGTTACATGTGTCATTCTTTTGGTTATGGTTGCTCATGCAGGTTACAAGGGATGTAAAAAGTTCTTGAGCTTTGATTTTCATGGGATGGCTCAACAAAAAGAAACCATGAATAAATACATGGACTTCACGCTCTGAGACGGTCTTACAAAACTTGGAAGTGTACTTTTTTGGGTGATATTCATGATTATCAAGGGTTGAAAATATTTCCATCAGAAAGCTGAGAAAATTTTTCGTTGAAAGCTCAATGTGACGACTTATTTTGCCTCCTATCTATCTGCGATAATTAAAAATAACTGGGAAACTGCTCTTCTATTGCATCCATTAAAGTTATTTTTGCTAATAAATTAGCAATGTGCTTCCGAATTTTTACTTTGCCCATCATTTCCTTCTATCATGCATAATTCGTTGTCTATTTCATTTTATTAAATTGAATAAGATTTATTTTTAACGAACTTTGTCAGAATTTCAAATTAGTTGAATATTATTATCATCATTATTCTTATTATCCCTTTCTTCTATACAACCGATTGATTTTTTCTATCTCTCCCCTCTGCCCTTCGATAAAATGTTAATTGACAAATTTTATTTATCCATACTTAAATGAATTTGAAAGATCACATTGGACGGACGAGGTCTAAAAATTTCATTTTCGTGAGAAGACCCGGTAAATCGCGATTCTAACCTCGCTTCGCTCGGTTTGATCGCGGTTTACGGGCCTTCTGACGAAAAATTGCATTCATCACACGGTCCAAAAGTATTTTCTGACGAATGTGATTATAGGCCGAGCCGAAAGCCACATTCGTCAGAAAATACTTTGTGGACCTTGTGATGAAAATAACTATTTCAACACATTATAGTTCCACGGAAATTTCAAGCAATTTCTTCATTGAATAATCTTAATTTTATGGAATAAATCAATGGAAATTGTAAATTTGATTTCAATTATTTATTAAAAATCAGTTAAACCCAAGAAAATTCAGGTAAATATATTCTCAAATTTTTAATTAATTGAAAATTCCGTATAATTTGGTACAGAATATCCATGTACTGACTGGAAATTCAAGTAAATCGAGAATTCTCGTTTTTCTGCAATTTTCAATGAAATCCGAAATTTCACCATTTTTTTCTCCTTAAATCAAATTGAATAACACTCTTCTTGGTTGTACATGAAATTCCAATTCTTTTTTAACAGTGTAGATTAATATATTTTGTCATTAAGCCGAAAAAAGCTTTTCTGGCACATATGAGTTTGCCAGAAAAGCCGATGATTGCAGCCCGAGCCGAAGGCGCGGGCTGCAATCATGTGAGCTAGAAAGGTTTTTTTCGGTCGTGTGACGAATAATNCGCCCTACGGATAAGATGGCGTCAGAGCGCCAAAAATTTCAAATCTATAGCTAAAACGTTGTGATTTAGGCATGACAAGCATGACTACATTTATTATCATCGAGAACGAGACTCGCAATATAATTTGTTATCATAACGCCCGTAGGACAAAATTTACTTTTGTGTACGGACGCTGCGCGTCCGTAATTCGCTGCCTTACGGCCGGATTGGCGATTGCACCAAAAATTCATAAATTCATAAAAAATTCAATTGGTATGAAGCCCGAGAAAAATTCTGAAACACCACTAAAAGTTTCTTGGACTTAGTGACCTCCTTAGTTAATCCAATGATAAATCTCCCGTCCCATCCACTAAAACTATCCCCAACCTTCACTCCATTCACCCCAAACTAAAAACATTCCTGACGATAAAATCCAAAAATTTCCCCTCTCGATCTCCGGAACCGAGCCATCATCACTCCAGCGTCCACTCAATCATAATTACCATCGTATTTATCGTCATATTAATCCCCTTCAATTTTTCCACCACCATACGAATGCTTTCACCATACATACTAGTCACTATTAACATGGTGAACACGTACGCGTGAGTAATTTGCCCGGCTGACTCTCGTGTGTGTTGGGATCGTTCATCTCAAGTCCAACGGAGCTAAAGCGATCGTCCCTGACATACACCGCATAAGATAGATCATTATGCACGACCTCGACAGCCGTAAAAACGTCCGCAGGAATATTTATACTAATTAATGTCCAGTCGGATTATTTATACCAGTGATAAAAAGTCTTTCGAACGGATTAATAATACCGTGAACAATTCGAAAATATTTTCGGCAGGTACCTTGCACAAGGGTTCCATTATTTATGACGAGATTAGATCGTTTAAAAGTCGGCGAGCCATCGATCTTCATTCCATTTTTTTTTTATGAGGGCCGGGAGGAAGGGAATGTTCTTGGGATGAAGTTTTCGTGGGATGTCGACCAGGTGTAAATTTTGGGAAAGGAAGGATTCGTTTGACTGCTTTCGGGGAACGAGCGGAGGCCGCGCATATAGAGTGGGTTTTATGGCGCTTGGTTTGTAACGGTAGTTTACCGAGGATTTGGACTATTCGGCAGTGCGATTCGGTACATATGGAGATCTTTGGGTTTTTGGAGGGATAAATTGAGGGAAAATGTGCGAAGAAAGGAAATTGTGTAGATACAGGGAGATTCGAGATTTGAGATTTGAGAGTATAGGCAACATACGAGCAGGACACGTCAACCTCGGTTTAGAGACAGAGAATTGATGTACACTGAGAGAAAAAATTACTTTTGACAAGTAAATTTACTAACTACAAGAAAATCCACACATTTCAAATGCAAATATTTATGTACATTTACTTGTGGAAAGTAAATTTACTTAGCAGAAATAATTTTTTTTCTCAGTGTACAAGAATATATTGTCTTGTTAATTTCTCGAATCGTGAAATGTGGTAATTAATTTTCTGCTCACACTGAGAGAAAGAAGTCTTTCGGATGAGATTCTCTTGGCCTGAGAAAATTTTTAAGTGTTAGCAAAAGTCTTCTCATAAATTCATATAGCTTGCGTTATATCTTGAATTTAATGGATTGTGAGAATTCACACTTTCCCGATCTGATCACTCTTCATCTCCAACTGAAGAATTCTTGTTTCGATTGCACGACGAACACTTTCATTATTAATTCAAGTGTATAGAAAATTGATCTCAAATGTTGTGCTTTTTGTGCAAGATTTTATGTAATCAAAGTCCTCATGAAAAGAAATTCTAGGACATAATTTCTCATCTTGAGAGCACTTAAAAATTCTCTCAGGACAAGAGAATCTCATCCTGTTGGAAAATTATTTTCTCTCAGTCTGAGAACGAAATTATTCATCAGAAGATTTCACGATTTTTTAAATTGACGAGAGAATATTTTCTTGTATCAAGTAAATCTTATTTCTCAAAAGTAGTTTTTCCTCTCAGTGTATTTGAATCAAATAGCATTTCATAGAAAATTTGCTATTCATTTCACTGAAATTATTTCACTCATATGAAATGGATAATTCATTCACTGAATCGTCCATTAGAATCCAGTAAATAATTTATTTAATGCGAATCAAAGATTTTTACATGTTAATACATCTGGTCTTATCGCTGTCTAAAAATAATTCCATTTGGAATTTATAAACTCTTCGTCTGGGTCAAGGAGGACTTTAACTTGTATCAATATTGTATTCATTTATTTAATGTATCTCCAATTACTGGTGACACTGGAACATTGACTAGTGATTCGGATCATTAGTGGTTTTTATCACAGAAATTTCGTGATAGATTCTTAACAACTACAGACGGGTACCTGAAAATTAGTGACATCACTCTGAAATTTAGTGATGAGGTCCTTACAAATTAGTGATTATGTCACGAAAAATTGCTGACACAACACCTGAATTTCTGAGTTTTACAGGCACTGAATTCCGCAATCTCGAACCCCTAATAATTAGGGATAAATTTCGGAAATCAAAAATTTTCATTCTGTGTGTATTTTTTTGTACGAATCACCTCTCCAAGGGAATATTACACCTCTATGTAAACATAATCTCTTCTTTTTTGGAGAGGGTAAGCCCTAAAGAGGGATTATTTCATCTCCAGAACAGGGTAAACGCACCAAGAAGCCAAAACAATATTGAATTATTTAGATTGAACTAGGAGGATCAAATCAATCACAGGAAACAGAATCTATCACCTCATAAACTCAATGAACAATTCAATCTTCATTTTTTGCATACTCTTCGTAAATTCCTCTTAATTATTAATTCATTCATGCATGAAAAGTTTCAATAGAAAACCTAGCGAATTCACTAGAAAATTCTATTGGAATTCTATAGGAATTCTTCGGGGGTTTCTATAGGATTTCTATTGGAATTCTATTGAAAAGTTCTATTTGTTTTTTGCACTGATTCTATTGGATATTCGATATGAAAAAGTCAATCAATTTCGGAATTCTTTTCGGAATTTTCTCTTGAGATTTTTTCTATAAGAATGTTTGGGCATCAATTTTCCAAGTTTTTTTCACTCGGATTTTGTAGTGCAAAATAAAACCAAATGCAGCGGAAAAAAGTTGGAAAACTTATCCCCAGTGATTCTAATATAAAAAATCTCGTGAGAAAAATTCCAACAGAAATTCGAAATCTATTGAATTTTTCAATCGAATTCCAATATAAATCCTATAGAAATCCCATAGAATTCCTATAGAATTCCTATAGAATTTTCTAGCGAATGCGCAAGGTTTTCTATTGAATTTTTGTATGCGTGTTCGATTTCCTTGAAATGGAGTTGAATATCATTTGAGACTTTAATTTTCAGTGAAATGAAAAAAATTTAATAGGTCAAAATGTGAAGATCATCCAACACTAGCGGGTAGAATTGGCGCCATATGAAGTTGAGATTTGGAAACGGTTGGGTATTGTCTTTCTATCTATACGAAGATTTCATCCGGGATTCCGGTTTGCCGTAAACTCCTCCTCATCTCCCATCGGGCCTGTGCTCAGGGGAACCTGAAGATAATCGACCGTCCGTCGTCTCTCGAAACAGGATGTCCCGATTGTGTCCAGACGGTGAAGCAATTCCCGGGATTGCCCGCACTCCGTCGCTCACTGATGTATTAAAATGATTGCTTCTAACTGTCAAACACAATGTTTAATAGAAATCACAAATAAATTAACGGAATTTGTCTCATTAACTTAAATACGAACCCAAATTGAAAACTTTTGTTGACGTGATGAAATAAAAAAATCCATTCTATTCCTCTGAAATATTTATGAAACTAGTGATTTTAGATAAAAAAGTCGAAGGGCCTTTCTTGCAGACTGGGAATTTCGGCACACGAAAAATTCTGGATATTTCCCCCTGAAATTAATAATTGCAGAAGAATTTTTAATGCATTATTTTTGCGAATATCTGACAAACTATTAGGTATAAACAGAAATCCTTCAGAAAAAAATCTTTTCTGCAATCCGGAAAGTTAAAAAAATGAGTTGTGACATCTCTCCTTAATACCACGTCTCATAAACATAATCTCCATCCAAAAATATTCAGAACGAAAAACCCTAAAAACGTCACATTATCTCAGTTGGCGCCAGTGAGTAATGACACAGAGTTAAAAATGCTCATTTGGATTTTCAATCCCGAATATTTTTAACAACTGGCATTTGTACTGAATTTCAGGAAAGTGTGTCCATTTTTATTTAGATATTCTGGGAATTTTAGTTCAATTATTCAGTGAAAATTGGAAAGATCGGGGTGAAAATTCAAGCAAGTTGTGAAATTTTCTTCTTTTTTCTACTTGAAACTATTTAAATTCATTCTAATTCCAGCTGAAACTTGGAATTACATAAGAATATTTCCCTAAATCGGATTTAGTACGAAATTTCTGGAAATTACTCCTAGTTTTTTCATGAAATCCAATTAATTTTTTTAAAAGCGTGAAGCTCTTGAACAAGTCATCTTCTTTATTTCTCAAATAACTCAACAATCAGTAGGTTCATGAAAAAATCTCAAAAGACCTTTTTCATAGCTTGTGAAATTTCCCACAGAAAATATCTTTAAACATTTTCTCCAAAATCCAATCATTACTGAGATAATCCACCAAATCCGCAGATGATATCCACGACCTCCAGTAAAAAATACTGCTTTATTCCGTCTCTCAAATGAAACTAAATCCAAAATAATTTGTATCAATGAATGAACAAATTCTCAACCATAATATGACCATTGGCACTCGAAAAATTCATCGGAGACCAGCGTAAAATCCACACGGTAATTCCACCTTTGCACTCGACTGCCTCAACCCTCAAATGCGATAAATTTCATACAGTTGCTCTGTTTTACCAAAAGCCGCAATGTAATCGGTGTATTTACAATCGCGCTGATTAAACACAAAACTCCATTTTCCGATAGATCCATCGAGTCGCGTGAACGAACATTACAGTGTGATCACAAGAGTTGTATTGCTTTTTGCATAAAGGGTGGGGGATTGATGGTACAGTAAACCTGATATATTGCGTGCGTTGTCGAATTCCAACAATTTCGGGACCATGTAGTGCTTTCATTTAGATCGATAATCAGGATCAAAGGGTGTTGATCTTCAGTAGCCGATGGACATTTGTAATTACGGGGAAAATAAATATTTGAGGTAATTTATATTAATGAGCCACGGAGGGCCATTATTATGCAGACGAAATTAGCTGGACCCATTATTTTTGCATGGAAGTTCGTCGGGTAATCTATTGCGATTAAATTTTCATCAAGTCCTAATAATAATCTTCAGTTTCAGTCATTCACTGTCATCATTATTTTTCAATTGTTTCATGAGGAAGAAAAAACATTAAAAAAATTATAGAAATGTGATTCAAAAAATTTCTTCTGTAAATTCGTAGCTTAAGAATATCCAAGTATTTTTTATAGTTTAGTCGCAGACCACACTCTAGATCCCACCATTTTCAATCATCAAATTTGTCAATTGAATTACGTGAGAAAAATTTGAAAAAAATCATGAATATTCAGTGTCATTCAAATTACATTTTGCACAGAATTATCAGTTTTTCAATATTCGTTGTTTATAAATAAATAATTGAAATTATTTAGACTTTCGGAAATGATTTTTGTGGTGGAAAATTGATTGTTTATCAATTATTTACAAAAAATTCTCTTAATTTTAAAAAATTACAGTTTTTCAATTATTTCCTCAATCTTCCTCCAAAAGTAAATTTTCTATTTTTTTCAGATTTTTAAAATGTTTTCTTACGGTTCAATATCGAGATTCAAGTTGATGGAGAGTAATTTTTTAAAAAAAATTCTAGTGCTAGTACGAGAAAAGAGGCGCAAAGTGACGGCCAGGAAAAAATTCCCGTCCTGGCACTAGAAATTTTATTGGGGAAAACGTGAATTTTTCCCCATATTCCTGTGAAAATTTCACAGAAATCCCCAGAAATTTTACCAGAAATACTCTGAAATTTTACCTTAACAGCTCTAGAATTTTTTACAGCCGGTGGATTATAATTTTTTCCAGTACTCGTACTAGAATTTTTCTAGAAACTTTCTCTCCGTGTTCGGAGCTGCCAAGTTTAAATAATAAAACCATTGTAAAATGTCCGAAAACTTGGGGTCAAATGGGGCCCAAACGAAAGCTCTGATGTTCGACTGCAAAAGTATAAAAGTATTTCACTGGGGAAAAAATAGCCAAGTGCTTGGATACCCTTAAAAATTAGAAAGGAGAGTTGAAAATATTCTCGCTGAAAGGATCGAATAATTTCTTATTCAGAATACAATACATTGAAATAATTGCATCGGAGAGATAAACCAAGAAGAATACACAATTCTCCTTATTCAGGAAAATGATTCCGGAATTATTTGAATAACGAATGGTCTGTGGACAAAATATGATTAGACCTTTCTGGTAGGAAATTCTCTTCACTACAGCCAGGCTTTTTGCCACTTTCAAAACTCTTTTTTCGCCAAAAACGAGTGATAAAGAAATATTTTTAATTGTTTCAGATAAAATAATGATTTATTATTCAAGTCATCATAACAATCACTCAACATGTCAAATAACAATGATTACCACCATGCCTTTCAATATAAAATTCAAATATATAAAGAATGACGAAACACTCATCAAAACCCCAATAAAAAAGCCTGGAAAAAAAATTGTTAACTTATGTAGAACACACGGTAGAGCGATTACGCGCGTCATGGCCATTAATTTAGTTCCCGCCAACTCTGATAAACTATTGGCCAGCGTTATAATCAATATAAAAATATGTAAATTACCACGTGGACGTCTAATTATTGTAATTGGTCTGCATGTGGAAGTGCAGCACCGCAGGAGAACACGTGAAAGCCCGAGCGCGGGCTAAATGGAGGCACCTCCTCTGAGTTTGCAACGCCCGAGCCCTGGTGTGTGCATAACATCCCTCCGGGGAGTTTGAGTGAGTTTCAAACCGAGGAAGTGCCCTCTAATCGATATTGCCTATCGGTTAGGTGAGTACCATATGGTGAATGGTGAATGGCCTTATCAAGAATGGATACCGATTCCATCGGTGCATTTGCCGGCACTGATAAATCGAGAGATGAGGGCCCGCACACAACGGCGAGATTTTTTGATACGTCGGGAGTGTGATTAAAATTGCTGAATAAATATCTAAATTGAATTGAGGGAGGATGATGAATTGGTGGTGGGAGATTGTGGGGATTTGAATGATGGGCTTTGGGGGATCAGAGTGATAGTAAATATAATACAAACAATTCTTTTTGTTTATACAATTGGTATCAACAATTCTTTATCAGTGCCATAGATATACAGTTGAAAATTTTCGTAGATAATACCACGAGAGCTTCAAAATTATCAGGTGTTTCCTGATTGGTTCGTTGCAAGCAAACGAAGGAGTCAAGTTTTTCAGGTTGAAAAAATAAGTGTGCGAAGCCGGAGTCATTTTTTGTGAAAACTCGACAAGTTCGTTTGTATGTGCTTTGATAGAACGGTTTAGTCGAACCAAACGAGACTTTTTAACTATTACCACGATTCATTAACTATTAACGAATCGCGGTAACAGTTAAGAAGCCTCGTGTGGTGCAACTGAATCGTTCCACCTTTTCTATCAGTGTAGGAAACCTTGAGGAAAATCCTTGATTAATTTTGAAGATCGAGTGGTATTCGGAAGAGAATTTTTCCATCCAGATTTCGGGCAAGAGAATTGCATTCTGAGACAAAATCCATCTGTCAGTTCCAACCAGGGGATCACTCGACCAGGAAATCTTTTGTTCGTCATATATATTTATTAACATGAAAAATTACCAGTGGAATTATCAAAATTTATCAGTTGAATAGCGTGGTGGCTGTATAAAATAACAATCGAATAGTACAATTCTATTGGCTAAAATTTAGATGGAAACAATTATTTCCTAAAATCATCCTTCGTCGAGATAACTGTCAAATTACCAATAACTGCAATTGCCATAGACTGATAATTCCAATTTTCAATAATTCCCGCTCTAGTAAACTCTAAAATAAATTAAAACAACAGTTTAGTATACTATAGGGTTATTAATGAGCCACTGAGGAACATTATTATGCAGAAGAAATTAGCTGGACCAATTATTTGTATGGACGTTGGTCGGGTAATCTGTTTTGATTAGATTTTCATGAAATTCCTAATAATAATCTTCAGTTTCCGTTACTCCACGAAGAAAAAAACATTAATTATGGAAATGTGATTTAAAAAATTCGTCGAATATCGTATTGACTATATAAAATAACCGTCGAGTAGTGTAATTCTATTCGTTAAAATTTGGATGGGGAAATTCTCGCATGAATTTTCCGTGTCAAACCCAAACTCCGACTTCCACAGAAAACGTCCACATGATATCGCGAAAATCTCCGGAAATACTGAATGCAAATAAAAAGGCCCGCACGAATTGTTTCAATCAATCACTCTATCCCTTTCACTCCACCACAGTTCAAAAATTGGACAGAAAATCTCTCGCATTTCGTATAATTATGTTTTCAGAAAAATCCCACACTTGAGATGTCATTATCCACGTGGAAGCATGGCTAAAAAATTAATTCAATCCATCACATCCCCAATCATTAATTTAAAAAAAATAAATAAAAAATAAAATCCAACGCAGCGCAAGATTTGCAGTGCATACTTGAGAATTTTACGGTGGAAGTACCGGTTATACTGGCTAGCCCTCGGCACTCACTCGTGCTATTCCCTTCAACGTTGTGTACCGGCAGGTGCACACACAGGCCTTTTATACGATGCAACTCGTATAATCCCCAGTGCACGATCTCGTGGCTTCTCCAAACGATATTTTCTCATGCCCAACATAACCCGTAGTCCCACTATTCATTTCATACCCCGATGGTGTTTTCTCCATTTACCTGAAACATTGACAACTATATTCGACGGATCAATGATTCAACTTGTATCTCAGCTAATACAAACGTTCGTCCAATCGTAATTCCAGGTTATTTGGAAATGCTAGAGTCGGGTAAAGTACTTGTTAGTGCTCATGAACGGACGAGTGAATTTCGCCAAAAGGCATCTGTCGGAAAGCTGGAGGATTTCTGCCAGGGAAATCGGGAGGGGGTGGGAATAAAAGTTTTAGAGGAAAAGATGAAGATATATATGTGTGTATGGGGCACGAATGTTCGGGACTAAGAGTGAAATCCAATCGCAGCCAATCCAACTTCTTGCACTGGTGTTTGAGAGAGGTCTTTGGCGATGTACAAGATCTCTGAGACTCTACACACTTGGGATCGAGTTAGGTGCTGGCGTCACGGATCAGCGGAGACAGAGATGGGGATTTAAGTTTTTCAGATACTGCGATTTTTTTTTTTACTCAAAAATTTCATTTTTTTCTACTTTTAGGGGAAATTAACGAGATTTTTCTGAAATTTCAGGGGAAATGTCACAAAATTCTTCGGCTGTATAGGACGAGACTTTCGATAAATATCTCCGTCAGATTTCGAGATATATATCGTGAAGTTCAAGTGGACTTTTCTTATTTCGGTTCTTCAAAAGTAAATTATTCCACATTTTTTTATGTCAATTTCAGATTGTATTTCAGCAATTCGATATTCCACACATATTTGAGATTCTACGCATATTTTGTTAGAAAAAAATAAAAATTTCCTAGATAGTGTAGTAATAATCTTCAGAAAAGAGTTGAGTGAAAAAATGGAATATTTAATTGATTATTTTTGGTAATCGGATCTGGCCTTCCCTGGGCCAATCGGAGTTCAGTATTCAATAACATGAAGTACTTCCCAATTAAAATTACAGCGGTTATTTCCCTGTAGCTTTTGATAATTTCTCTCTAGCTCTGCAATTGTTTTTCTAACCAAATAACTGTCAAATATTATCCTGTAGAGTGAAAGAAAGTCATCAAGAAGGTCAAAATGAGTCGGTTTGGGAAGGATCCGATTATCAAAAATAATCCGTCGAATATCACTCGACCTCCAAAATTAATCGAACATTCCCCTCATGTTTTCCTACGTATCAACGATCGGGATAAGTTTTGCATAAAAATCCCTCGCGCTGCGCGCTCGTGACTTTAATCTGCAAAGCTTCTCCCTCTCGTTGCTACGCAACAAAACAATCGGGAAATATCCGATAATTTTGGAGATCTCGTGGTATTACTACCGAAAATTTCATGAAATGTAGAATTTTTGAGCAACAGAAATACTGTTAAAAATTTTTGACTGAAATTTTTGTACGCTTTTGAAAACTTTCGTCACATTTCAGTTCCACTGAAATTTCAATTTTTTTCTAACAATGAAGATGAGAATTCCTCAGTGTTCATCAATTTTCAATAAAAACATGAATATTTAGTATCAAATTACAAATAAAGAAAAATATGATATCAAGAATAAGATCATCTGAATGACTTGGAATAATTCAACTAAAATTCATAGCTTCCATAGATATTTTCCATCAAATTGTAATTTTTCAATTACGAGATTCCTTGCAATTTCAGTAGAACTATAACATGATCAAAATTTTCAGCAAATATACCAAAAATTTCTCATTTTCCATTACTTTAACTTCAATTTTTTACAAAAATAATTATTAAAATGCGTGATCATCTCACGAAATAACAAGAAATAAAAACGGTGATGGTGATATTATCAAGTAATGCAATCATGACAAAGAATTCAGCGACACGTCAGACCTGTTAGCAATTCAGTCAATATCGTTGTTGTCTCTCAACATCCCATGAATTTTTCAAAATAAATGAAAATATTTGAAATGTTACCGTTCTTGGAAAATTGAACAATTTCTATTTTAAAATTTTCAACTTCCCGACCCGAAGGGAGGAAGTTATTTATTAATGGTTTCATGAATGGGGTATCCTCTCATGTTTCATCCTAAAAATCTGAAGCACCATCATGGATAATTAAAACCGCAGTATTTCATTTTCTTCATGAGAGAATTTTGAAAAATTACCAAACGAGTTTCCCTCCATTGAGCACAGAAAATCAGCGCTATTTTCCCATTCGCCATCATCGACATGTTTAATAGATACTCGAAACGAGTATAATTTATCCCATTGAAGAAAACACTCAGCGTTTTCTCTCATTAAATCCCTGATCGAATTTAAATGCAAGGTTTTCCTCGCACTGCAGAACTTGTTGATCGTCTCGTCCAATTTACCATTGAGTGAGATTGAATTCCTATAAATGTATGGATAAATAGCGTAATGTCATCATTAATTTTCAATTCGTTTGAATTTTTCTCATTCATGGTTTGGTGTAAACGGCGGCATTCTCAAGTGGCTCTCAAGCATTCTCGAGATTTTCTAGATGGAGATGATACACGTGAAATGGAAGCCTGATTCTGTCGCCGGAAGTCAAATTGAATGTCGCTCGTTAAGCGCCTCCAGCTATATCTGGCACTTTAAACTTTTTATTCACAATTTTTTCACACGGAGAAAAAAGTTGGAGAAAAATTATCGAACGTCTAGTAATCGTGGATCGGAATCCATTTCTAGGTGTTTTTCATTCTATATCAGGGTAAAAAGTGCGAGACGAATAGGGTATCGACTCGACGTTGCTCTGAGCTGACAATTAAGATCACTCAGGGTAATTTATGGCTACTATCATTTTTTGGAATTTTTATATATGGAAAATGAGTTGTTAATGTTGTGGTAAAATTCGATTTTCTATAGAAAATATGAAATTTACAATTGTATTGATATCTTTAGTTTGTTTGACAATTTTGGATCCTTATATGTTTCATGAGGTACAATTCCAGTTTTTTTTTTGTTTTAAGGTATTTATGACGTGGTCAGGGGGCGGGGGGGGGGGGGGGGGGGNGGGGGGGGGGGGGGGGGGGATGAGGGTGTAAAAAAAGTCAAGAAATTGATGATTTTTCCTATACATTGATTTTTTTTTCTCTAGGTTTTGAAAAAATTTGAAAGACAGAATTCTAAAAAATGCATTTTAACACACGGGCTCTTATGGGAATTCAGAAAAAAAATAGAAAAAATAGAAAAAATTCGCCTTTTTCCTGAAATTTTGCGCTTGGTTGGAGCTTTCATGGAGGAATAAAAAAAAAAATTCAAGTGGCCTAGGAGAATTGTTTAGAAGGGACAATTAAAAAACTCAAGAAAAATAGCAATTCGGCGTGCGCAACTTGGAATAGCGACAACGTCAAAGTTCGAAATCGTGGAGGGGTAAGCGCGTCAAATACGAATAGAGTTGTGATGATACATTTCGCTATGGGAAGGAACATAACAGCTGAGGGAATTAGTGCTGCCAACTTTTACCTCGAGCGGCACGGCGCTGTCACTTTTTCTTTCCATATTAATTATTCTCCAATTACCCAAAATAAAAGAAGGCTTGAATATGTGGGAAAAAATAGAAAATAGAAAAGTTATTTGAAAAATCTTTCGAACACAAAAATGATCGAAATAGATTGAAAATTTGTAATTGAAATATGGTTTTTTTGTTCAGTGATTGGCTTTCTTCGAAAGAACAACAGATTCCCCTCTAGCTGACCTCCTGCATGCCCACCCGGCCATAAATACCTTAACATTATTAATTTTCTTATTTGAAGCTTATGCGAGAGAGATTAATTTAAGGGGAGACCGCGGTGAAATCTGAAAGTTGTAGGGGATTGTCTCTATCTTAACTAACTTCGGTACTTATTTTTTATAAAACAGTTCCCTTACCGAGATTTTTGATGGATTGATGTGAATTTTGGTTTCCACAGACATAATAAATTTCCGAAAAACAATATGCGTTTTTTTTTTAATTCTAATGTTTCGATTTTTTTCTCAAAAAAATTGATAGAGGCAATCGTATTTGAATATGGCGCAACTTTTCTTTCCGTGCACATTTTCTCTTGCCACTTTTTACACCTGTCTCTCTAATTCCGTAAGAGGCCTCTTCAACTCACTGAATTCCTATGGTTTTTCGCGCGTTGGAGGGAAATTTAGTGCCCGACCACTATCAAATGCGGTTGCCTCGTGGCTGTTTCGAGAGCGGCGGATTAAATGTACACACACACACCCTTATGTGTGGTTTTCAGTATTCGTGACGACCTTGGGTACTTTACTGAACTTCCGGCATAGTTTCGGAGAATTTATAGCGGAGTTAGAGGTTTGGTTGAACAATGTGTGATAAATTTAATCAGTTTGCATTTATATTAAAACCGAATACCAAAACTTGAACACAAATTAATCATCTGCAAAGTTTCAATCATTTTTCAATCAATTAACTTGTTTTTCTGTTGGAAGTATTTTTTGAATAAATTTTTAAAGCGACTATACGAAAGCCTTGAAATGTAATAGTTTTTTTTTTAATGGCAAGAGAATGAATTCTGGTTGACATAAAAATTGACATAAGAAAAGGACACTTCATAGAGATACCTCGTTATCAAATTTTTTTTAACTCGAAATGCTGTGAATTCCTTTAGAATTCCCTTATTTCACATTTTACACGGAGAAAAAAGTTGGATAAAAATTACCTAGAAAATCGTGGCAAATTCTACTGTATGAAAGGGAATCGTAGAGCGAAATGTAATTCAATAAAAAATACGCATTACAGGGTATTTTACGATTCGTTCAGTAAAAAAAAACACATCTATCGATGCAAAAATTATCCCCCTGTAGAGTAAATTAATTAAATAGACGAATGAATGTGAAGCTGTACCATACGCGTTCAGTAAATAATCATTCTCCGTTATTGAGCAATCATTCACGTGCACTGGAATAATTTTTATAGAATGCAGGGCAAATTTTCCCAGGTCAACGAAGTAAAATTCACTATTAATCTCGCACTTTTGCCCCGATATGGGGTGAAAATGTAGTGAAAATCGAGTGCGCTTCACGATTACTGAACATGTTCAGTGATTTTTCTCTCTTTTCTCCATATAAAGCAAAAACTAACCATTAAAATTCATTCACATAAATTACTACAATTAACGAATGTATAATTCCCGGTAATTCCACTCTAATAATCTCCACGAATCCCAGATGAATGAAGAAATCGTTAATAAATCCTCGAGTTCTCAAGTAGCAAGAAACCACTGAAGCGTCTAATCTCTTCTATCCACATTCATTACTTATCCCAACCGACTTCTCCAATGTCTCCCCCACCCATCCCCCCTGAGATTACCCATTAATGAAAGAAATATTCCCTTCCCTAAAAAATATTGAATCGCGATCGTTATCCCTCGCGATAGCCCCAGCAAATGCTTCCGTACTTCCCTGATTTTTTGTAAAAGCCCAGAGATGGAATTCGAACCCATTCGCGCTATCACGGGAGTTATACTTGAAAATCAAGCGAAAAGTGATGTCTGCAAAGTGCAGACTTCGCGCCCCATCTTTAGGTCTCATTCATCCCAGACTCTCGGTGATTTTCCCGGTAGCTTTTTTTATTTTCTCGAGGATTCACTCAGCGTTTATGCGAAGGGGAAAAAGCTTTGATATCTTCAAAGCGATTTACACATCTGCCGAGCAATGCGCCGTTTATTTAGAAATTCATTTGGTCCGCAAATTGTGATTTTTTTCTTTTTAATAAGATGAAAAGAAGCAATAGATGAAAGAAAACCGATGTTATGAATTCAATAAATAATTCTTCTTCATTTATTTTTTGTTTCATCTGAGTAGTTTGGTCGAAAAATTGCGCAACGAATTAAGGTGAATGCCACATTTTTGCTTCCGAATGGAAGCATTGCAATCGTTTAAATTTAAGTTTTGCATTTTTTGTGTTATATCGACCCATTATGATCCAAAAAGTCCGAAAATGCAATTTTGAGTTCGTTTCCGAACGTATGTGTGTGATAAAGTTTTTCTTCAATTGTTTGCTAATGAATGGATGGAATTAAATCTTTTTTTTAAATGTAGGTATTATTGAGCCCTATCGATCGCCATTAATTAACATTTAACTCATCGATTAGTTTTTTCAATTTTTGAATTTTTTCGATAATCGGTTCTCACGATAAGTAAAAACAAAGTGGATTTTTAATCCACTGAAAATTTAGTTGGATGTGATATTCAATTTTCGCACTGAATTTGAAAATTCTAGATGTAATTAAAGTATCAGTGAGGATCTAACATGGAAAACCCATTTATCCTCAATTTTTAATCTGAATGAGAGATTTCAGGAACGATTCCATCTTAAATTGAATTCAAATTCACAACATTCATCATTCAACTGCAGCTATTGCTTAATTTTCAAAAGAATTCTAACAGTGAGGCAAATGATCATTATTTTAAAAAATGCCGTTGTCCACTTGTTTGTTCCGTTCCGTTCCATTACATTTCGCTTTTCGAAAATAATTTTCACTTGTGACTATTTATCCTTTGACATGACGTAAAAGAGAACAAATTTAAAGCCTGAAAATCTCTTTCTAAAAAAAAGGAATTATGATTCTTTTAAGTGAGAGGAGGTGGTGAAACGCGATCTCCGAGCATTTTCTCTCAAGCCGGGGACTATCCGGTATTAAGATTCTCGGCGATATAGCCCGACTGGCTATCTGAGCGTAATGGAACGTGTCTGGCATATACCTTTTCGTCGAATATACCAGCATGTTAGAGGAAGAGATGAAATTTCCTTTTTTTTTATTGTGAGCTCTGTTGTAAATGGGCAGGAGTTGCGTCAAAGCAACTTCCTGCACTCACTACGGATTATCCACGGGTTATCGGAGACAAACTGCATTTATGGGGTCTGGTATACTATTGAAGTTCAAAGTAGCTGCGGTACAGATTGGGGAAGGGAGAGACGACGAGGACGTTGAAAACATACGTTGGAGATATCGCAGAGGTTTTTGGATTACAATGTTTCGAGATATCTTCATTTGTGGGGTACACACCGTTGAATATTTATGGCTGAAATCTCTGGAACACTTCTTGGGAATTTTTATCAAGTCATACAGTGTTGAAAAAATTCAGCTGAATTTTCCGGATAAAGACCTTGAATTCGATTTAAGGGGAACAAGTCAATGGAATTCCAAGTTTCTCTCAAATATAAAAATTTACATGAATTTTCAAAGGGAAATAAGTATTCACTGCCAAATTTCCAGGAATTTTTAGGGAATTCCTTTCACAATTCACTAAATTCCATGATTCTTTAAGCAATTGCTTCAAAATTCAGAGAAATCTGGAATTCAGGGAGAGATTCTTCTAAATTTTCCTGCTTTGTCATAAATTTTCCCGGGATAATTAACTAAAAGTTGCAGATTCCACGGATTTTTCCATAAGATTATAAATTTTCAATGACACAATTCCTTAAAATTTTAGTGCAAATATTCCTTGTAAAAAATTGCCAAGACTCTTACCGAAAATTTCAGTGGAAAATTCTCAATTGTGTAGCTCTGCTGAAGTTTTAAGAAATTTTACCATTTAAAATTCACAATTTGATGGAAAAATTTCTGGAACCGGTCAATTTCAGTCAATGATTTCCATGAAAATCATTAGAAATTAGGAAAATTCAGGTAAATATATTCTGGAATTGCCAATTTACTAACCATTCTGCCTAATTTCGTACTGAATATCCATGTTTTAATTAAAAATTCCCGTGAGTTGGGGAATTCTTATCTTTCTGTTGCTCAGTAATTTGAAATTCCACTGAATTTCCAGAGAAATTTGGAATTTTATGATTTTCTTCCCCCCTCCAAATGTTTTTTATAGTGCATGGATTTTCGAGATTCTAATAAAAACTTTTTATTAATTCCTAATTACGTTGATATTGTGGAAATGAATGATTTTTGGAAGAAATGTTGAAAAACGTTTCTTTAAAGATCATTTTTCACTCAACAACGAAAGCTCTGACCTTTCAATCGTCCAAGTAGCATGAGAAAATAATGTCAGAAGCCCCATTTGATAATCCGTCAAATGATCCAAAATTGTCTCCACATTTTCCTCTGAAATTATCGGTTTTACAATCAAATCCAAAATTCAAAAAAGCTTAATTTTCAAGATGATTTATCAAACTTGGAATTTTCATAGGACTAATAACTTTTTCCATTTTAATTTACATGAGAAATAACAGCTCAGTACATTCAAAGAGAATTATTCAAGTGAAAACAATTTTTCCGAGCGTTTTACATGCATTTCAATCCAATTACTGGAACTTTTTAATTACAAGAAAACCCTAAAACCATTTTCGCCATTAATATTCTCATTTACACTAATTACATGCGAAAGCTGTGTTTCAACTTACGATTTATCGTCCCGTGAGTCCACAAATTATCCCATTACCCTCGTCTGTTTACAGAAATTAAAATCCCTCAAATCAATTTTCCATTAATTACGAAATAAAAAGATCTTTTCTATTTGTTACTCGGAAGTTTCACGTCGGCAATCATTTGCTTCAGTTACATTTACATCGAGTCGGATGCATTCACCCGCTGAACTTGCGATTCATCGAAGTTTATCCCTGAAAACTTCTGCAAGAACTTTTGCAACAACTTTTTCCACGAAGACGAAGTCGTGAAATCAAATTTGCGAGGAAAATGTACGTGAAAACAAAGTGGAGGATGGATTACCGACGGATAACACTCCACAATTACTGATCCGAAACTTAAATATCAACTTATTAAAAAGTTTTAAATAGAACTGAACTTTTTATATTTTTTATATTTGATTCCACTCGGAGATTCGGGCGTTTGTTTTTTTTCTCACTCTGCAGTTGTATAAAGAGGAATGAATGGAAGAGGAAAGTGGGTGGAGCAGGTAACGAGGGGTCGAGGCACGCGCGTTGCTCAGGAAGATGATCTGCAAACCGTCCCGAGTCCGTCCCATTACCACGATTAGCATTACGCCTCGTAATTAGAGGTAGGAGCACTCTGGGAGGAAGATAGATATGCCGGTTTGCAGACAACCACTCCGGGGGCCATTACCGGGAGGAATTTATTCAACCTCATGACGTATTTTCACCTTTGACTGTTCATAAAAATTCGAGAAAATAAACAAAGAAGGAAAGAGTCGATTGTGAAGAAGAGATGTATAGATATCAGTATACACTGTTAGAAAATAAATTTCATGGAGAGTTGACTACCAAATTTCAGGATAGTGACACTGAATGCCATTTTAGGAGAAAAAAAATCATGAAATTTCAGGTTTCACTGAAAATTCAGTAAAATTCCAGAATTTTAAGGGGCATAACGATGAGAATTCCTTAATTTATTTTAACTTCCAATCTAATATGAATATTCAGTGTCAAATTGCATTGAACTTTCAGTAAAATCTGAAATATAATGATTTTTTCCCCCTAAATCGCACTGAGTATCACTGCCCTGAAAATTCAAGAATATATTTACCAGAATTTTCCATATTTCTACTCATTTTCAGGGAAAATGGAACAGAAATTTACAGTTTTCTTTAATTTTTCCACGAAATTCTGAATTTTGAATGACAAGATTTCCTGAAATTTCAGTAGAATTGGAACACGATAAAATTCTCGGGAGTTGGCACGGAAAATTCAGACAAAAATTTTTAACAGCGTATCTCATGTATAGATATCAACACTGTAACTAAATAATAGCAATTTTTGCGAGCTTCAAAAGATCTTATGACATTTTTTTCACTCAACTTTACAACTTCGCTTTTTATTTTGTATTTAATTCCCGCTAGAGATAACTCTGCAGATTCCTGTGAATGGGAAACGTTTAGCAAATTTTATGAGAAGATTCTTTCTTTTTGTAATTTAATTGCCTATAAAAGTTACTATGGACATTTTCCTCTCATTCTACTATGTTTTGAAGTCGTTGCACGGAGAGAAAAGTTGGATAAAAATTACCTAGAAAATCGTGACAAATTTTACTGTACGAAAGGTAATCGTGGAGGGAAATGTACTGTTAGAAATTTTTTTTTATTTCATGCAAGGTATTATAGTAAATCTTATAAGTGTGACATTGAATTAAATTTAGGGAAAATGGATATGAAACTTCAAGTTTTAAGTAGAATTCAGGGAAATTCATGAGTTTTCAGCAGGAGTGAGATGGAAATTTCACAACTTGATTGAATTTTCAGTAGAACATGATATTCAGAAACAAAATGACATAAATTTTCAATTTTTCTCTGAATTTTTCTGATTTTCCTGAATTTTCACTGAATAATTGAACTGAAAAATTAAGTATTTTATTGATTTCCAGATCATTTGAACAGAAAAACAATGGAATATTTGATTTTTCAGTAACAAGATTTCCTGAAATTTCAATAGAAATTGCACAGCAAAATCGAATATCTGAATTTCAAACATCTTTTGTAGACATTTTGCAGACGCTAAAAAACGTCTGAATAAAATGAATATTTGTCTGAATTTCAAATATGAATTGAGATATTTAGGCATCTGTTCTTCTGAAAATCAGACAAATTTTCGTTCTATTCAGACGTTTTTTGTGTCTAAAAAATGTCTACAAAAGGTGAATGAAATTCAGGCATTCGTTTTTGCTGTGTAAACACGATAAAAATTTCCGGAATTTGGCACGGAAAATTCAGACGAAAATCCTTAACAATGTGTAATTCAATGAAAAAATCCCTGTTTGTGGAGGATATTTTACGATTTGTTTGGTAAAGAAAAACACATTTACGAATGTAAAAATTATCCTCCTGATGTACAATAAAATTTCCCACACCGATAGGGTATTTTTTTCTCTAGACTCACTGGCCCCGAAAGATTTTCAAAATAACCCCTCAAACATTTTTCCACTCTTCTTCGTCTTCAAGAGGGAGATTACCCTGCAGCTATCTCCAACAGCAGCATTCGGCAGAATTTATCAAAAGATCTATTGCGTCAAAAATTTAATTTCCCCACCCTTCCCACTAAAATTCCTCTTGAAATTTTCCTTGAAACCTTCGTTCTTAGACATTCCCCAAATAATCTCTTGAACCTTCCACACTTATCTTCGCTTCCCACCTCCCTCCAAAAATAATCCCCCATAAATCATTCAATAAAATTGTCAATAATTATCCTCCTCCCCCCAACCGGCGAATTAATTCCCTTCCGCAGAAAACTTATAATTACCGATAATATTTCAGTATTAAGATCTAAAGATACCGAACTCTGCTATTTGTAGCGACACAATTTTCCCCGTGGGATACAGAGCTGGCTATTGAAACAGTGCGAGAATCTGAGTTCTGATGCCACAGCCCGATAAAATCATCGAAATTGATGAGTGAGGGGAAGGCTGCCCTCCAATTTCCCCCATGGAGCAAAAGTATACAGAGAAGATAATTTTCCGTTTATAATAAAAATCTCTGAATTTGAGACCTCTGTCATACTGAAATGTAATGATTAAAAACCCTGGAAATACTCCTGGGACCTTCATTGAAATGTTCACTCATTTTCACAAAATCTTCCCCAAAAATCAGCAAACAAAGTTCTAATTCTCCGTAATTTTCACTTATATTTAGTGTCATTGTATCGAAATCAGTAAGCGGTAAAATGGTCCAAGTCCATTTTGACTATTAACCAGTTTTTAGTTAATATCTCGAAACCTAGGGGAGGTAGTAAAATTGTTATGACCTTTTTTTGTAGCCCTCGATTTGCTCTACAAAAAAGGTTTGAAACGCAGCAAATAAGTCATTATCTAAAGTTACCGGGCTCAACGGAAAATCTCAACCGACTTCGGGATCCTTTGGGTTCACGGACAAATCACGAAGCAAATCGCCAAATATGAAATTTCAGTAGCATCAATCTACTCCTCAAAGAGTATATACATCGATTAGTCAGAGATTCACCTATAGAATACAGTATCAAACTGACCGAGTATCGAGTACATCACCGGGTATTATATTGAGTCTAGCGCTCTGTGTAGCGTCTCTATTTGATTCAATTATCAATTAATTCCGAGTTAACTATCAATTATTTTGAGTCAATCATCAAGTTTAATATCGAGAGAATCTCTAGTGCAGTGTAAAGACTATTATCAAATTGACATTGAGACATTCACCAATTCGTGTATCCCTAAAATCAAGACGCGTGGCTTGCGCCACAAATAAAGTACATCACCAGTGTTTTTGTAATCCGCATGTCTTTAATTTTCACCCTTTCCATATTACGTGTCCCTGATCCACCTTGACATTAGCCTCAATCTCTAACAAGGTTATTATGGAAAATTTGTTATCTCCCTTAGACTCGGAGATATTCTTCAAAATTCCAGAACATTCTCGTTCTGGAATTGATGATTTTTCCTGTTCTAAAATTAAGTTACTCAAGTTTATTCATCTTTTATTATTAAAGGGATATCACCTAACACCTCGACGCAATTAACATTGAAATAATTTTCAATCATGCGACAATCTTATGCCTTTGGAGTGTTTCTATCGTGGTTCTTGATTTAAGAATTTTCCTCAATTGAAATAAATGAATTTTTGATACTGAATTTTAGTATTTAGTAATTTTTTTTACGGAAATTCCACGCAGAGAAAAGTTGAATAAAATTAACCAGAAAATCGTGGCAAATTTCATAATACGAAAGATAATCGTGGAGCGAAATGTAATCCAATTCTTCATTTGGTAACAAAAAATATTCTCTAAACAATCGTCCTCCTGTATAGTAAAATTTCCCACACTAATGAGGTATTTTTTTCTTGCACCCTCTGAAGAGCATGGGGACGAGTGGAAGGGACATTCTACCGAACGCGTTCGATAAAAAATTATTCTCCGTTACAAAAAAATTATACTCAATATTGAGCAATCATCCACCTTCACTGGGATAATTTTCGATTTTATAATTTTGGTACAAATTATTCGTTCTCGAGAATACGAACATTAGAGTTCGTATTATTGTTTAGTAAATTTTGCCGGGGAAACGCATGGAGAGAAATGTTCATTAAAAATTACGGAACTCTAAATTCACTCACCGATTACGGAATCGACTCAGAAAATTTAACTGACGGAATCGTAATTTTTCACAGGAGATTCAGATAATAATTACGAAACGCTCCGGAAAAATTTCGTGACAGTTCCATAAAATTTCCAACAATCACATTTCGCTCCGGAATTACGGAAAAGATACGTAATTTTTATTGAATATTTCTCTCCGTGCGAAAAAATAACTTCGTTTTGAACTCCAAGAACTGTTCTTCTCTGTGTATTTAATATATAGTGGCCAATTTTATTCATTTCGCAATACATTTCTCATAAATCAAGATATATTATTTTGCGTCTGGGCTCAGCTAACTGGAACGGAGAAGACCAGACCTTTTAGAGGACTCAGCATCAACAATCTTTCACTCGGAGTTTGTTAAACCTGAATAGTTACATGGATCTATAATGTGAAACAAAGATCAGTTGATCTTCGGTAGCCGAGGTAGTCTATTTCCCAGAGTTCGAATGTATAATGGTAGGAATTCTGTCTTCTGTGGCACGCCGGGGCGTGACAAGTGACTTTGAGAAGTTGCACCCGTCTGACGGTCCTGTCATCTCACGTGTAAGTGACTTGTGCTCCTGTCAGTGTGGTACCTTTCAAAATATAAGTTTCCATGCACTTCGTGCAACATTTCGCCTTGGGATAATTCTACGGAGGTGATGAGGTTGATAATTAGGGAGTGAGTGAATACAGAGCGAGTGATTTTAAGTTTCAATCATGGATTTCCGAAATATTTTGGTGATGTCTATGAAACTAGGAAAATTAGGGAAACATTTTACGGAACTTTTCTGTAAGGAATTCCATAATTTACGTGGAAGGCTTTTTAATATTTTTCCCCAGATTTATTGTTCTGAAATATTTGGACAATAATCCACAGAACATTGATGGAATTCAGTCGAGTGATATTTCGATTTGTTTTGCAATTCGATAAAATTTATTGAAATATTTTCAACTAACCCTACACTAGTAGACAATTACTCATGAAATTTCTACAAAGTTATAGAGCGGGGTAGACCGGTACAGAATCATACTCCACAGGGAGAGAAATGTTCAGTAAAAATTACGGAACTCACAATTCGCTCACCGATTATGGAATCGGCTCAGAAATTTTAAGTGACGGTATCGTAATTTTTCACAGGAGATTCAGGGAAGAATTACGGAACGCTCTGGAAAAACTCCGTGACAGTTTCGTAAAATTTCCTACAACCGCATTTCACTTCGGAATTACGGAAACGATACGTAATTTTTATTGAATCTTTCTCTCCGTGCAGGATTATTCGTTCTTCATGAGGGTTACTAACAATTACGAGACCATTTCCCCATCGATACACTCTAGGTATTTCGATAATAATTTAGAATACTGTAGAATTTTCTAACATTTATCGTCTAAATGTCGACTTCAATGAAAAAAACTGGACCGCCGTAAGGCGGCCTCCTAAACACACTACACTGTTAGAAATTTCTTGAAATTTCAGTCACAATGTCATCTGAATTTTCAATGCTGTGCGTTTGAATTCCATTTCAATTGAAAAAGTTCACTAAATTTCTCATTCATCTCGAAAATTCAAGAAAATTGTGTTTTTCATGTTAAGCGATCATTGATTTTGCAATGAAAGCTTGAATTTTCAAACTGATTGTGAAAATTGAACACCACATACCATTGAATTTTCAATAGATGGAAAATTCAGAGAAGTTATTGCCTGAATTTTCAATAATTTCAAGGTTTTTCGGTGCCATATGCACCTGAAAAACGAGAATTACTTGAATATTCAAGAAATTAACTGATTCGTCAATGACGAATTCTACAGAAATTTCATGTAATTTTGTCGTTGTTAAAAATTTCAAGCTTTTTCACTTGAAATTTCAAGTATAATTTTTTAACAGTGTAGTTACGTAAACTTGAGAAGTCCATTTCTCTGAGAAATGATGGAATGTTCTATAAATTCTTCTTTCTTCTACAAAATTTGCGAATCATTGGGAAAATCGTCTAGGATTATTCGTTCTTCATGAAAATAATTGAAAATACCAGAAAATTGTAGACAGATCCAGAGCTGTACAGAATCTTCTGGTGAATTCGGCAATGGTCTAGAAAGCTGTTCATTTTTGTAAGCTTCGATCATTTTTACTAGTAAATCCCAAGCCATTCTGAAACCCACTAAAAATTTATAAAAATTGGATCATTTTTTCTAGCTTATCTCAAACCATTCTCGAGCCCCCTAAAAATAAAAAAAATTATAAAAACTTTTCGACTGCTGGGAGAGCTTATCTAAGAAACCCTTTCACCATTGATACATTCTCTAGACACTTCGACAATATTTCAGAATGTTCCAGAATTTTTTGACATTTATCGTCTAAACGTCTATTCGAATTGACAAAAATTGCACCGCCGTAAGGCGCGCCACTAGACAGACTAGTGCAATTTCAATATTAAAGTCGTGATCGAAACAAATATGACAGGAAGGCGATGAATATTTGCTATGAATAAAAAATCCAATTTAGTGAAAAACCATCGTCCCACCTCATAAACCCTTCAAGTTAACGTTTTTTCCGTAGGTGTATTCCATAAACGTCAGTGTAAAATATTCCCCAAAAACCATTTTCATGCTTTCTGAAGTATTTTTTTCCTTGCATCATATAGTACGCATAAACACCATTGATTCTGCTATCGGTTCCGTTACACCATGGCTTGACTTTTAGGACTCGCCATTTCGCACTTTATACTGCTGCAGGAACAGTATCTCCTCGTGGCCCAGGTGACTGCCTTGAGCTGCCAGTATTGCCGGTATACACTGGCTCCTATCAAACCAGAAACGCACTTTATGCTGCACTTTGTTTGCATCTGGACAATATACGCGTTACACCCAGACATTTTTTATTTTTTATTTATTTTTTCATTTTTCAAGGGAAAAATTAACAGAGGGGGAGGTGAATGAATAAAAGAAGTATTAGTCAGACACTTCAGTTCTTCTGAAAGATTTTATTATTTCTGGAAAATTTAATTTTTTTGTAAAACGTCAAGTTTTTTAGGAGAATTTATTTTTCCGGAAAAAATCAAAGTTTTTACAAAATTGTGCACTGTTGACAATTTTGCACTAAAATTTGCGGTAATGGTCTTGGAAATTTCTAACAAGTGACATGTCCACTGAAGTTTCAAGGAATTTTGTCATTGAAAATTTATAATTTCGTGGAAAAATCTGTGGGAACTGTAAATATCAGTTGAATTATTCCGGGAAAACTAATGAATGATCGGGAAAATTCAGGGAAAACTCTTCTTGAATTTCAGATTCCCCTGAATTTTCAGGAAATTCCTTCAAAAATTCCTGGCATTCCCCAAATTTTAAAAGAATTCTCAGAAAATTCAAGAAAATTTGGCAATGGATGTTTGTTTTCACTTGAAAATCCATGTAAATCAGGCAATTTCTGACTTCCTGCCGCTAAAAAATTGGGACTTCGCTTAAATTTCCAGAGAAACTTGAAATTTCATCGACTTATTCCCCTTGAATTCACGGTCTTTTCCCGGAAAATTCAGCAAAATTAAAAAAAAAACGTTGTTTTACAGAAAATTTCGATTTTTTTTCCAAAGTTGACTCTTTGGAAGAAATTGTAGTTTTCCAGGAAAAATTTTCGTCTTTCGGAAATATTAAAAAATTCAAGTGTTTATAAAAACTGTAAATTCTCGGAAAAAACCATTTCTCACTCGAAATATCAGTTTTCCGATAAAATTCTATTCTCCGGGAAATAAATTGATCTTTGACAAAAAAAAATTCGTGAAAAAAAAATTGAATACGCAGGTTACCATTCAGCATCGTGTACTCCCCCTCTAAACCCTCAAAATCATCGTCATTCTCTCCGCATCAGCGTAAATTGTCAAGGCCGATCACCACAAGCAACGGCCGAAGGATCGGGATCGTTAGTTACAATTGTACGCGTTCAACTCGTGAATTTCATGCCGATGGAATTTTCGTACTCTGTGGGGTACGACCTGCTCTGCACGCCGCATAATCTCACCACCGGTAATACGATCACGCGCGCGCTCCGGTGTATATCGGATTATTTGTACGAGTACCACACATATAGTGGCACGACTCAGGTTGAGGTAAAACGAGAAAGAAAGTTAAAACCGTAGCATTGACACACCCACCGGGGGGGATATTTGCCGGGTAATTTTGTTGATCATTTTTATTGTCCCGTTCCTAATCCGTTTCGACCGATTTTTTATTGATAGCGCTGAGTTTAAGGATATCCATGTAGTTCGGGCAATTTTTCCTGGGTGAAATGCTCTTCAGAGTTTATAGAATAGATCAGAATTATTTTTTAGGCGCAATATCAACCTCAGTTTAAGAGCATTTTTTCGATAAACGGATTTTTTAATAAATGAAATGTAAGGTATGTCCCTAGAAAACACGTTTTTCATAAGATCGTCCTCATGTTTCTCCTGGATAATGTTTATAATAGTCCTTCGCTATTGAAAAAAGTTCTAACTAGCTGTGCTACAGAATTTAAGAGATGATAAATAATGAAATGCGAGCTTCTAACACACGAGGCATAGGCCAAACGGTTTTACGATGTTCTTTAAAAAATTGCACTACAATCATTTGAATAGTAAAACCAAAATCTATTGACTTTTTTCTATCGAAAATCTATTAACAATCTCACGACAAAAGGCGAATAGAATTCTGACAGCAAGCAAATGAAATGCTCTAGCGAATGTGTTCAGTTTCCCGGCCAGTGATTTGCTTCCCAAACATATTAACAACATACTTCCTCAAAATCATTTTAAAAAATCCTCAAACGAAATTACTCATTACCAATTCAGAATCAACAAACACCATTAGTTTCTACCATCCAATTATCGCAACTCAATTACAATTTAATTAGCTTAAACAATAATAAATGCCAACACCAAATTATCTGTTTTCATTTATCACGAATAAATACATAAATGAATAAAATAACTCAATTATCAAGAATCCTGATTGGACATGTGATATCAAGTCCACAACACAATTGAATTCAACTGCCCCTTCCGGCCCCTCAACGCCCCAAAAACTCAAAAACCGAGTAGAATAAATGGAATTTATTCATCGATGTTGAAAGTTTGCTGAAATTACATTTCTGCGGATGCAAATGTCAGCAAATGAAACCCGTTAATTGCCCGTACCATCTCCTCCCCCCACCCCTTATCGCACTGCAGTTTCACCAGATAATTTCTCTCTCTTTCACTCACTCATGAATTTTCTCGATTGAGTTTACAAATAACCAAAACCATCTCATTTTATTTTCAACCGCGTGGTGCTCTTGAGCGAACACATGACGAGTAAATACCAGTGACATGCAGTTTGAGTTTGCAATTCCAGATAGTGATTCGTATCATGAATCTTACGACGTTGGTAGGTCAGTCATTACTTTGAATTTATCTTCTGAAAATAAAAATGAAGTTTCTCTCTATATTATAAAAAACAAAATCGACTTCTGGTGATGAAAATTTGGCTCTCAAAATTAAAACTTTAAAATTGAGGATCAGAAATGAAGGGTCCGACGGGTCCAAATAAGAGGCACGAAGGCTATAATAAGGATCAGAATAAGGATCACGAGTATCAGATTAAAGGTCACAATCAGGGTCAGCTGGATTAAATGAAGGTCAGAATGTGGGTCATATGGGGCTCTATATTATTAAAATTCAAATGAAGAGTCATAAGGGTCCAAATAAGGGTCACGCGGGTTATAATGAGGGCCAGGATAAGGATCATGAGGGTCAAAATAAGGGTCAGAATGAGCTTTCTCTGTATTATAAAAATCAAAATCGACTTTTGGTAATGAAAATTTGGGTCTCAAAATTAAGACTTTAAAATTGAGGGTCAGAAATGAAGGGTCACAAGGGTACAAATGAGAGGCTCGAAGGCTATAATGAGGATCAGAATAAGGATCACGAGTACCAGATTAAAGGTCACAGTAAGGGTCAGCTGGATTAAAATAAGGGTCAGAACGAGGGTCATGGGGGTCATATGGGGCTCTATATTATTAAAATTCAAATGAAGAGTCATAAGGGTCCAAATAAGGGTCGCGAGGGTTATAATGAGGGCCAGGATAAGGATCATGAGGGTCAAAATAAGGGTCAGAATGAGCTTTCTCTGTATTATAAAAATCAAAATCGACTTCTGGTAATGAAAATTTGGGTCTCAAAATTAAGACTTCAAAATTGAGGGTCAGAAATGAAGGGTCACACAGATCCAAACAAGGGTCACGAGGGTTATAATGAGGTTCAGAATAAGGATCGCGAGGATCAAATTAAGGTCACAACGATCAGAATAAGCGTTATGGGGGTCAAAATGAGGGTCGTGGGGGTCATATGTGCATCATGAGTCATCGTTTCCTCATTTCTATCCCAAAATTTAGTAAAAATTAATATATGATGATCCAATTTTATTAAACGTTAGAGAAATTTTATCCTGATAAAAATAAAAATTGCCGTGCTGGTAGAGTAAATATTACTATACTGCTAGGGTAAAATTTAACAACCGTTCTAGAATTTCCGTTGTTATCTACGTAATAATTATTGGACTGGAAGGGTAAAAATTATTATGCGTCAGGATAAAATTTTTCTAACTTAGAATAAAATTTGAACATCATATATTAAGTTTTACTAAATTTCGGGATAGAAATGAGGAAATGATGACTCATGATACACTTAACAACGGTAGGATGGTTTTTATCAAAAATTTCACTACGTGTATCTTATCAAAATGTAAATCGACTTCTGGTAATGAAAATTTGGTCCTCGAAATTAAGACTCCAGAATTAAGGGTCAGAAATGATAGGTCAAAAACCAAGGCTCAAAATAAGGATCAGAATAAGGGTCATAGGGGTTGGCGAGCGGAGCAAGCAGAATGCGTAGCGCCCTAGTATAAGAATATTAATTACAATTAGGCTGGGGGTGAGGGAGTGATTGCGGCTGTAGCACCTCTATTTTAACGCAGCTATTCGGGGATATTTGTACTTGTCAGTGGGATAATTTTGTGACAAGTTAGTTGAGAATAGAGGTTGTGGGTAATTTAGTGCAACCATATGCACATGTGGGCAGTTGTTTATTTCTCAATGATAGTTGTGATGACGGGAATAAAATCAAAATGGAGTTTCGCGTAATTTTCCCTATTACTGGATATGAAAACTGAATTAAAGTATTCAATATTTTTTGTTTATGCCCATGAATAATGAAAGTTAATTATTAAACAAAAATTAATTAGTGAATGAAAACGTTTCCATTGGGCGATTTTTGAAATTACGGAAAAACATGGTTGATATTTTTTTGTTCATTCAATTATTGCATCGATTAAACAAATATTTATGGAAATTTTCCAGGCAAAAGTTCTTTGTAAATTAACAAAAATGATTCATTCCTGTTTTTAACTGGTGGAATTGAATGATTAAATAACTTATTTATGAAAATGATGGTTTTAGGGAAAAATATAAATTTTTTTTTCTTGTTTATGATATTTTGTAAATATTTCACAAACCGTCACAATCGATCATTAAATCCCAATTTTTCTTGAATTTTCAACATAAATCGTGAATGAACGATTTGATCCACAGATTGAGTTCTATAGAAGACGTGAAGAGACCTTTCTCGTAGAAAATTTAAAGAACCAAAAAAGTGCATTAAAAAATTGTTCTAAACCTCTTCATTTCAAAAATACATCCTTTCATTATTTTATCTATTAATGGTAGAGAGTTGTTCCAAAATCTAAAACATGTTAGGTTCTGAAGATGAATGCGAAGATACCTTTTTTTTGAAAATTTCAAGACCCAAAAGAATACTTTGATAGACTATTCAAAACCTTTTGATATTTACAGCCGAAAGAATCTCACAAAAACTGAAGGAAAATTTAGTCATCTCATTATTAGGATCTTTTTTTCGCCTAAAAAATTATTATCTAACAACAAAAGCCCCTCCAACAATAACCCTTAAACCATGGGAATAACCCAAGCCCCTTATGTACACGAGTATACGTGAAATCGTTAATTAAAGCTTCAAAGTCGTCTTCCATGTAAAGCAAGATGAGTAAGAATAAAGCTAGACATCATCCTGGAACTTTGGGGGTTTGGACGTTATTAACGTGACATAACGCTATAACCGTCTCTAACTTTGACACTCAACAATTCCTCGCGCACGTAAGTGTACATCTCGAATTACCCTCCTTCTCATACACGTGAAAATACATACGCACGGATGACAAAAAGATTATGAGGTGCATCAAGCCTCGCTCCCTTGTATACAGTGTCTTTAAACCTCACTATATTTAGCGAAACCGACACCCTCGCTTCTGGGAGCCAACAAAAAAGTGCAGAATGAACAGTCGAGGTTCACACGTGCGTCATCTCACAAAAGATGAGGAAAGAGATTTTTTTCTTGCGCTCTCAAAGGGACAAAAAAAGTATTCATGTTTATTCATTTTCTTTCCTGAGGAAAAGTTCGTTTCCTGTTCTCAAATATGAAGATGGAAATTCCGTCATTTTTTCAGAGTGTTTTCATAATTTTTTTAATCGTGTGGTATACTGAACTATTGTTTCCATTTATTTTGGAATTTACAAGGGCATAAATTATTGAAAATTGGAATTATCAGTTTATGGCAAGTGCAAGTTTATGCAAGAGAATTCTCGTGAATCTATTTGCTTTTTGCCGGGATTCTATTAGATATTTGATAGGAAAAAGTCAATAGATATCGATTTTTGTATTTGAATTTTTCTGCTGAGATTTTTTCTATTAAAATTATTGGCCACGGATTTTCTAAGTTTTTTCTACTATATTTTGTTTTGCTTTGCATTACAGGATTTGAGTGAAAAAGACTTAGAAAATTCATGCCCAAGTATTCTTATAGAAAAAATTCAAAGAGAATATTCATATAGAAAAGTCGAAATCTATTGACTTTTTCCTATCATATATCTCATAGAATCAGCGCATCAATCTAATAGAATTTTAACGTGAATTCCCTAAAATTTTAATAGAATCCCAATCGAATTTCTAGAGAATTCCAGCAGAATTTTTTAGCGAAGTCACTAAGATTTTCTACTGAATTTGTTCATACATGCAATTATTGGTAATTTGCCATTTATCTCGATAAAGAGTGACTTTAGGAAAAAATTTCAAGACTCCATTCTACATTTACTCATTATTAAGACCGTTTCTCGACAAATCAGAAAAAAACGACTTCTGTTTTGCTCTGAAAGAAATTACTCATATTTCTTCATTTTCTCTCAAGAAAAAGAATTAGTTTCTTGTTTCAAAAGATAAAAATTATGAATTTTGTGAATGGTTTACTGCATTTATTTAAACAATTCCAGGTATTGCCCAGAAATTTTCATTTATTTTGAAACCAAAAATGTGGAAACCAAAATTATCATTATATTGCCCATATTGATTTCGATTAGAAATGATTTGAGAAACATATGCCAAAGAAAATAATGCTTCCATTCCGAAGCAAAAGTGGTTCTTGATATTTTTTCCTCAAATAAATGATTTTTTTTTTACATAATCGCACTACAGTCACTTTATTTTCAATTCCTACAAAGTTATCCAACGATTATTGTTGACGAGAGAAACTACAATGTTAATATTCCATTTCCAAATTCCCAATTCATCTCCTACAACTGTTATTCCTCTGGTATCCCCGATGTTTCACATCTGCTGAAACAATCATGCTTTCAAACCATCCATTCATTAATTTATGTGCTCACTTTCCCGAAATTTGTACCCTGTACCCAATCGATATACAAAAAACTTTTGCCATCGTTATTTCGCCAATGTGTATACAGCAGCTGAAGTAACCCAACTATACTAACCACAGCTCTGTGGTTTGTACCCCACATGTGCAACGAGAATATGCCCGGAATATACACTCAAAACTCCAGCAATGTTGTGAATAGTCACAGCCGTGGTGAGGTACCAGTTTTTTCATGGTAAAGCTGGGAAAACTGGAAAGAGCTTTAAAAGCATATTGGGGTGGTTTAGGGCCATTGGAGAATGTGCTTTTACTCCTCAATAAGTGGGCAACGAAATTTTCGGGTATGCTCACACGTGCTGTCAAAAATTCGATGACCACGATAATGGAGGATAAAAACTCACTTTTTTTTACAACTCGACACAATTTAATGCATCACAAGACTAGAGTGGTGGTTTTTACGATGAATGTTCGACGGAATTGTAGAGGAGTGGGTAAAAATTCATGAGGACAATTATTGGTCAATTCGATCATTGTTTTGGTGTGCAGACTAGCCAGGGAATAGATAAAATAGAAAAACTGAAAAGTTGTTTTTGCTATTAAGCGATGCTCTGACTACTATAATTTTTTTGAAAATTTTATATATTGAAAATGATGTGTTAATTGTCAAAATAATCGAAAAACAGTTCAATAATTCATTATGGACTCTCCTTTTTAATTCCATTTTCATGGCATGTGCATGCGCAAAATCTTACTTTCCACACATTGTGATGAAAAATAGGGTTCGACACTCATCAAAAAAGTGCTCTTTAACTCTTTCTTTAGAGTTTTTTTTAATTATTATGTGATTTGGAATTGAATCAATAGGACAAACTAATGAAATTCTTCTTTCGCCAAGGATTCAATTCCTTCGGAAATAGTACATTACGCAACTAGTGCTGAAAGTAGGCGGTTACTCCGCCTGCTGTCCGCACGTGTTGCGTATACTATTTTATATGATAAGTACGTGATGAAGTGTGGGGGCGGAGGGGGGGGG
>NW_021680362.1:1234449-1235126 GCF_001412515.2 Diachasma alloeum
GAAGAAAAAAGATCACATTTATTTTAAAAAATAATTATAAAAAAGTGTGATTTAAAAATTTTGCGGAACTTCTGAAGGAAAAATTAATTATATTCATGAAATATGTAGTTCAAAAAACTTGTAAAGTATTTTTAACTGAAAAAAATTAATTATAATAATTACAAAATACAATTTTTAAAAATCATTAAGAATTCGCAAAAAAAAGAAAGTTATAATTATAAAAAAATATGATACAAAACGTAATTGAAAAATCGGAGAATATTTTATTTCCATTTTCTTCAAATGTCACATCACCAATAAACTCCTCCTCATCAGTAAATAAATTCTCCTCACTGCCTAACTCTTCATCACTATCAGGAATTATACGATTTTGGCTCATTTTATCTGCTTCGAAAATCACCTTTTCATTTTTCAGTCATTCCATGTATTCACTATTCGGAGGTTAGATTTCCTTCCTTGTTATTCTCTTTTAATAGGTGATGCGCATGCGCGTCATGCGTTATTTCGGGTTTCAGTTGACTATAGTCAACTGGAAAGTAGTGGGTTTTAAGCGCCTACCCACACTCAACTGTTAGAACAGTGGGTTTCAGTTTAACTCAACAGTGGGTTTAACTCAACTGTTAGAACAGTGGGTTTCAGTTGAGTGTGTGTAGACGCTTGAAACCCGCTACTTTCCA
>NW_021680362.1:1235295-1250284 GCF_001412515.2 Diachasma alloeum
AAAATAGTATATTTCAGCACGTGTGGGGCAATTTCGTCTTTAACGTGTGTGGGGTTTACAGCATGAGCCGAAGGCGAGTGATGTAACCACACACGTTAAGGACGAAATTTCCCCACAAGTACTGAACAAAATTTTATCTCACGAAGCCTGAAACCGGCTGAATTAGACACGAGATGCGAAGCGTCGAGTGTGTAATCCAGCCGGTTTCAGGCATGAGTGGCATAAATATTTTTCCACTGATAGAAACGATCAGTATTGTTAACGCATGGATTTGGTTGGAGACGAGGATCTATTTGGTCTCACCAAATGTTTATTCGTTAATAGTTAACAAATGCATATTTAAGGAGCCTTGTTTGACTCGATTTTCACTTTTCAAGTGAACCATTCGTTAATAGTTAACGACGCTCGTTTGAAATAAATGAATCAGTCTATCAGTGTAGACATTTTTGTTCAAACTCAATAGTATCTGAGATGTTCCCGAAATTACGAAAAAAGTCTAACCTATGTCAAATGTAAATAAAGGAAATTCCCGAAATCAATAAATATCTTGGAAACTAGTAAATAAGGTGATTCTTCTGATGTAATGTCAATGGAATTGTGGAGGAATGCGTTCAACGCGGAATGCTTCTCAACGGGGCCTTTCTTCTATTCAACAAAATCTCCCTGAGAAAGGCGTTATACGATTATCTTCTAAAACCGCTCATTATCACCTGAAATCCTTCATCAATGAATGTCACTAAAGCCGCAAACTTAATAAACCCCATATTTCATCAAAATTTAATAATAAAGACCTGCACCAATTTCACCTTTACCGGAATAGGATCCATTGAGCGCAGCGGCTCACCCGGTTTATATTAAATTGAGCCGAGGCACGCGAGCCTGGACGTATTAAGATTATGAATCCATTAGCAACAAGATCCCCAGATGAAATTCATTCGTTCCCCAGCCCCCGATAAAAAACCATTTACCATTTTTTCATCACCAATCTGTTTATTCTATTTTAGTGATGCCGTCGAGACTACACGATAAATTTGTTGGATAGATCATCACTGCCTGAAAAAACATCAAAAGTTTTGAAATCGTTGCAATACCGAAAGACATTGGATCGGTGCATCTTGTCACGATTTTTTAAGCACTTATTTTGCCTGGGTCTCGACTTTTTCGTTTTTTTTCTGTTTTATCGTAACGATATATCAGTGATATAAAAACAGAAAGAAACGAAAAAGTCGAGACCCAGGTAAGATAAGTCCTCCCAAAATCGTGACGAGATGCACCGATCCCATGGTTTTCGAGATTGCGACGATTCCAAAATTTTCGATGTTTTTTCTGACCGTGATGATCTATCCAAAAATTTTATCGTGTAATCTCGACGGCATCACTATTCTATTTGTATTCTAAGCATCGATTAATCGAGATAGCCACCTGAGCGCTGATTTCACGAGGCCATACTTTCCTCAACATTACGACCGGAATAAGAATGCAGTTGGAGGGGAGGGGCTCGTGCTGCACGTGATTAAGGAATGAAAATCTACCTCGTTTTACTGGCTGTTATGAACCCGAGGATGAGAGTGAATTCGCCCGGATCGATATCAGCATTACTCTTTCTGGATTATTACTCGGTTACGTCGGCAATTATGCGTCCGGCAATTAAGACAACAGACGGCACTCTCGGCAGTTGGATAAATACTCGTGCAATTAAGTCGACTGGAATTATGTTAATTAAATGATGCACTTTGGAGTAACGCCGCTGGTATTATCGTCTGTTAAAGAATTATATAAAGCGTAAATATATTGCATTTTGAAGGTTTATTTGTTCTGTTCATTTTGGGAATATTTTTGACACTACTTTGTTAGATAATTGCGCTAGAAGTTTCCATTGTCATAAAAAAAATACTGTACGAGTTAGTGGGAAAATTCATGCAAAACTTTTCTGAATTCTCAATCTATTGAAGATTCAATTGCATTTGATATTTAATTTTCACAATGAGTTTGAAAATTCACGCTTTCGTTGAAATATCAATGATCACTTAACATGAAAAATCCGATTTTCTTGAATTATTAAGATGAGTGAGAAATTTTATGATCATTTTCATTTGAAATTAAATTCAAACTCGCAACATTGAGAATTCAGACGACGCTGTGACTGAAATTTCAAGAAATTTCCAACACTGAGGGTTTCGTTCAGTGCGAGATATTTTCTTCTTGTCAATTTTCTCGTCAATTTAGAGAAAAACAGCAAAAGTGATTCTTTGCAGGGAATTGAACTCAATTGTTTTAGCATTACTTTTTGAAATTAATTTTGTATCTAAACAAAATTGTCGCATAACTTTTTTTGAACCGCATCCTTCCGAAAATATTGGAAAGAGGATCTGAATATTCGTTCGGCTCCAGATGTCTTTTTTTCATTGAGAAAATATTTCCAAAATGAACACATTCAGAGAAAGATGTCAATAGATTCCTTTTGAAAAAAATTAAATTTAATTGTTCTTGAACAAAATATTTACACAAAAAAAAAAAAATAACTGAATTGAGTATATACAATATACGTGAATCAAGTATATTTTATTCTTGAATCAGGTTTATGCGTAGACTTGGCTCTCGTATAAAATATACTCAATTCAAGTATATTTTTTTCCATGTGCTTACATATTTGAGAATATCGCTGAAACTAGAAGGTTAAGTGAAAAATGTTTCGAGAAGTTTCTGCGGACAATTCAATTTTCTGCTACGTTCCTCTGAATTTCTTCGTCTTCAACTAATTTATCTGACCTCCTTAGCTCCCACAATCCAATTCATTCTGTTTCTGCAATCAAAGTGCAACAATTTCATTCATCTCAATCACCCAGAACTTGTACTTTTCCTGAAGAAAACCCTCCAATTAATTAATTCGTTACAAATGAGACCGAGAATTCCCATTTTTTCCCTCTCTTTACTTTGAACTTGTGATAATGAAAGGATTTATTTTAATTGGACTGAATTTCCTTTCATTTGAATAAAACTCTCCTACGACTGTAATTGCCACTGCACTGGGTCATGATCCTTTTTAAGGGCAGTAAATAGGCGAACTGCAGAAAAGTCGTTCCAGAAAACACGAGAGGGCGGAGTAAAAAAAAGGTCGAATGAATTCGGTGGGGCACGCGAGGCACAGTGACACGAAAAGAGGTGGAGTGAGCCAAGTTTGGCAGGTATCCCTTGGAAAAAGGGTAGCAGATGGGGCTCTTTGTGATGGCCCAGGACTTTTGCCAACAAATTTCAAGTTGTAAGAATGGAGGGGTGTAATGGGAGTTAAATGAGCCTAACCATGAAACTGGAGCATGATCGTGTTGGTGATTGCTACCTGGGTTTTTCGTTTTTTTTCAACAAGTTTGATCTTTTCGTGTGAATTTTATTGATGTTAAGTGAAACACACGAAAATATATATTATACAACACTATTTGCCAGCTGACCAATTTTCTTTCAAATTTTTTTGCTTCTGAATAGAAGCTTTGTGATCGTTGATCTTTACGATCTTCTAAGTTTGGCTGGAAATGATGTAGAATGTCGTGAAACATGAAGATATGATGTTTCTAGAAATTGTGTGTACATATAGGTCCGTACATTTAGAAGAGTGGTTCATTTCAATCCAATAAACAATTCATTAATTTCAAATAAAATTTGTATCAAATCTTGCTTGTAATTTTTTCTTCTCATATATCCTTTCGGGTCTTTACGATTTGTTCCCGTCCCACCCCCCTCAACGCCCTGTACCGCATTTGCCGAAGGGAGGGAAAACCTCATTCGAGGGAAAAACCTGCCCTGGTACAGTCGTCCTTTTGACGGGACTACCGCTCGGCAGTGAAACTGTGAGATTAGAGCGCTATAAATTTTGACCGCCGGTGCCGGGAAGCGAACCCGGTTCATTGGCATACGAGTCTAGCACTCTAACCGCACGGCCACTACCGTCGGTGTAAATCTTGCTTGTATTAAATTCAAGGAGACCATTTATTTATTCTTAATAAATCATTTATTAAAGTCAAATAAACAACTTATTCATTAAAAAAATGAGTTTTCTTATTTTAAGAAAATCACATTATTCGCATTTCATGAAGATAAACGTAAAAAACATTTCTGTATTATCCCCGGGCTATTATTCCGAAAGAGGCGTACTATATGCTATTCATCCAATCTCATTTTTAAAAAAATCATATTGTCATTTGTTCTGAAAACGATTGGATTTTTTTCCTGACCTCCAGTGATGCCGTGAGAGGCGAGAGAAACGAGACGAGAGACATAACGAGACGTGACGAGAAGAGTCAGTCAAGACAATGACAGAAACGAGTCGAGACGAGAAAATCTGGTCGAGAACGAGAGAAATGAGAAGCGAGACGAGAGTCGAGTCTCCCCCGCTCTGCCCCTCTGTGTATTTCTTTTCCGTACAAATTGGATTATAGAGACGAGATAAGGCGAGGCGAGACGAGAAAAGAAATTGCTCTCGTATTTCGATACGAGACGAGACAAGAGAATGGTTTCCTCACAACAAGACGAGCCGAGAAGATGCAGTTTTTCGTCTCGTCTCGTCTCGCGGCATCATTGCTGACTATACGAGCGAAATAATTAAACAATAATCATTAAGCACAAATTAAAAAATTCGGAGGCAGACGGATTCGAACTGGAGTCTGTCCATGTCATTTATGCTTTAAAAACATCTAATGTTTTCCGAATAATAGCACGTATAAAATATCTCGAATATAAAGAACATTCTCATCACGAAAACACAATGCAGTTAATATTTTAGAAATTATCAAATTTTTTCGAAATAAAACTACATTGAAACAAAAAATCCCCAACGAATTACCTCATTTCTTCCAATTACGTAGTAAAGTCAATGATCTCCCTAAGCATTCCGCAAAATGTTAACCTCCTGATAAACAAACGAGTTTGTTTCCTCTAATGACAGAGGAGTACCTCGCGCCTGGAGTATAGTTACTCCGGGTCCTAGAGGTCGCAATAGCTCGCGTATAATAGCAACATAAAAAGTGCCAGTGTGCGGTTTACGATTGGAGTTTTAACACGAAGAGGAGGTGTTACGATGTACAAACGTATATACCCCGCAACTCGCATGGTTAGAAATATATCCCACTTGCAAGTGCTTGAAAAAGACCAGGCGATTCTTATACTCGATTATTTTTTTTCCTTTTCCGACGACTGAACTACCCTTCTTCCCCTAAGTTGTTTTTATTTTTGTACCTCATTCGATTTTTTTTATCTCTCTCATAGCACCGGTGAATAGCGAGTTAACTCTAGTCGCGGTGAGATAAGGGAGAGAAGTTAGCACCCAACGACAATTGTGCAATTATCCGTTTCTCTTTTTTTTAAACCTGAACTGACAATTTCTTAAGTGACCCAGATTTTTTTAGAGGCCAATTTGGACAATGGTAACGTTCATTTCAATGCCCTTCCTGCTCTTGTTATTATTCAACTATGCATTCATTATTTTAAAGAGTTGAGGAATACTTTTGTTGACATAACAATTGCAATTACGGATTTACTGTTGAATGAGGAGCTGCAGAATTTTATGTTGAAAGCTCAAAATGCGAAATAAGAATTGGAGCGCCATAACATTTTTGCTGCTCCAGCCTCCACATTTCATATTCATCTCATTATTCGTTGTCGCAAGTATTTGCATGTAAATCCCCGATTTCAATTTCACGAGTTAGATATCCACTGGTAACACCTGTTTCAACGCTTGAAGCACATACAAGTTTTGTGTTCTGCAATTGGCTGTCTCGTCTCCTCCGATTCGTTTTAGGTAACGAGTCAACACGGCAATTTCCCTTGAAGCTTTACAACCCCATTTCGCTCTCGTCGGGGCTTTTATTTGTCGCAAAATAGTGCACTTTCATGAAGCGCAGTTAAACCTGCGTCATTTCTCTTTCATCGTTTTATCTTACGAGGTAGACGACAATATTGAATCAAGCAAAGACATACGATTCCATTTATCTGAGATGCAGAGATCTAAATGAGTCGAATTTGCTCTCTCCACTCAATTAGATGTCATTGCGATGGGAAATCTATTAGGTATGTAATACCAGGAAATTCTCAATATTTGGAATCAATTCGGAAATTACGGAAGGCACATTCAAACAAATGTTATATTGAGGTAAAATATAATTGTGGAAAAATATTACAAAGAGTTTTCAAAGTCTTACTTTTCGTCGTATGAATTCATTATTAAATGTCACTTTCAACGAAGGTCAAAGTGACACTGGTGCTTACTTAATTCGAACTCTCTGAGCTCAAGAATCAACAGTGTGAATACTAGAAAGTGTCGGCAAAGTGGCTGTAGTGGTCACGCGGGGAGTGTGTGGCTCTGGCTCTGGCTCATCCAAGCTAAGATACTAGAGCGTTTTTTTTTCACACATTAAATACAACCTTTTTTTTTTTTGAAAATCTTTGCTTTTTTTTTTGAGCGCACTCAACACCGATACATAATGCTTTATAAAGGAGCAAAAGTTATCATGAAAATATCGCTATGGAGACATATTAATTAAAAACAATATACTGTTTAAAACTCGAGAGCCACTAAGTGGCCAAAGTTTTAAAAAATCCGATAACTAACGTTAATTTTTTTATATACCTGTTTTTTTTAAATTTAAATAAACTGTAAATAATTGTAAATATCTTCTGCACTAGTGAATAAAAACATTGTTAAACAAAAAAACAAAAAAAAACAAAAAGTCATCCAAGCTAAGTAGCGTTCAGTTTGCCCAGTACTTGGATGGGTGTCCGCTTAGGCAGACCTAACCGCGTGGGACTACAGTCGCTAGGCACGAATGTAGAGAACCACTGTGCCCATTGAGTCAGTGTGACCAATGGACACAGTGGAATCCCTGCATTTATCGGCCGGCTGCACGACTGAGGTTTTCCATGGTTTCCCTGGCAGTCCAATCCCGAATGGGGTGCAGTTGGGGATAAAGTAAGTCGGCCCATGGTAACGCAGATAGGGAAGGGAATAAAATGTAAAAACCCGAGAGGGTATACATATGGAACCATAAAAATAGAAAGTGTCGGCGTGAAAATCCTTTGCTTCTGGAGGATTCGAACCGAGGTCGTCTGCGTGTCAGTCTAGCAATTAACGCATATGCCACTATTAAGTAGTTGCTCCTAATTAATTTCATACAGTTCGTAAACGATTCCAGGAAAAAAGTTTTTGTTTTTTTTAGGGACATTATATAGTTCATGTACAACAAAATCTTACTTGAGTGCAAGGATATTTTAAGACTATCCAAGTACATTCGATATTTTTTTTCCAGTGAAATGCTTTCCGACTTCCGTAGTCGAACACCGGAGCTTTCATTTGAGCTCCATTTGATCCTACATTTCTGGACATTTTGCAATGATTTTATTATTTAAACCTTGCAGGTCTGGATTTGAATCTCGAATTTGAACCGTTAGAAAACATTTTTTAAATGTGAAGAAAAATGAAAAAGTTTACTTTTAGAGGAAGATTAATAAAATAATTTAAAAATTGCAATTTTTGAAAATTGCGAGCATTTTCTATAAATAACTTATAAATAATGAATTTCCCACTATAAAAATTATTTGTTCGGAATTATTACAAATTTCGAAATCAGAAATACAGAAATCGATGTCATGCCTAAAAAAAATAAGGTTTCGGAAAGTTTAAACAATTTCAATTATTTATTTATAAACAACCCATGTTTGAAAAAAAAATCCGCGCAAAATAACGCTAAATATTCATGATTTTTTTCCTAATTTTTCTCACGCAATTTAATTAACAATTTTGATGATTGAAAATAGTTGAATTTATAGTGTGGTCTTTACCAAACTAAAAAAGATACTTGGATATCCTTGTGACGAGCGATAAAATGACGAACATAATTTTTCTTCACAATGTGCGTAAAATAATTTTCCATATAACGAAAGGAAACAGGTATTCAATCCTCAACCTGCCCCCACGATCGAACAAAAATTAATATCGCATTTCCTTCAATTTCCCAACCTCAACCCACCGCTTGATAAATCACACCAAACCAGAAGCCAAGTCAAAGGCCTTACGCCACCCGGAAAACTTTTGACTCAACTACATGGAGGGTTATAAAGTCTGCGTGTGTGCGGTTTTCGCCGTTGGCGCGTGGCTTTCATGCATCCCCAAATCAGGCGTCTAAATCTAAACGACCCCACGACACGACGAGAGCATGCCACCGCCACTAATTACCGTTAACGTGAAACTTGGTTAATTAACCCTGAACCAATCGGCATTAATTATTCATACGCCAAAATATTAATCCTACCGGTAGATAATTCTTTTCCAATCGTGCACTCGATACATTTGGCTTGTCTGGAAAGTTTTTGATAAGCCTTTATTATTCACTCGCTTCTCATCGGTAATCGATATGTTAAATAAAGATAAACAATGCAGCGAGGAGGGCGGGTGGAAGAGGGGGGGGGGAATATAGGGAAATTAAAACAGAGGGAGTTTGAGAGGAGTGGGAAAGCTACTTTTACTCGTGAAGATGAGGACCTCAAGTTTTTTACTCATTTTTCTTTGTTTTATTCTCCATCGTAAATTATGAAGATTCTGCCTACTCCCTCTTGTCCATTCACTCCGCCCATATCGCGTCGTCAACAGCATCAACGCTCGACTCCGTGGGTAACGCTGCCATTACAATTTTTTTAATAGTTTTTTTTAGGACGGGAGCTCTTGTACCGCGGGTCTTGGATGGTTACCTTTTTGTGTAATTAATGGAGAGCTGCGTGGGTAAAGGAGGGAGGGCGATGTTTTCTCGGTCCAATTATGAATTTATTGTTCAAGGTGTTGGGAGAGATTGTGGGTATTCAAGTTTTTTTAGGGATTTTAGTGGATATATGGGAGCATTTCCGGTTTACGAGGCATATAATGACGTTTTTACGCACTTTTCTTTATTTAAAAAAAGGGTTCAGGCAGGAGTTTTTTGATATGTCCAGAATTAATGGGGGTGGAGACCTTGAATATAGAACGGAACTGGAGATTTTTCGAGTTGTTGACTGAACTTATGATAAAACAAATTTCTGAAGTGTAAAAATATTAGAAAAATTTGAAGCACATGTCACGTTTTGGTTAATAATTTGGGAACAAAATTTTTAGTCAACTTTTTTGAAAAGCTGGGGATATTTACGATTGGGAACTCAATATAGCGAGTTTCATGTTTCCATTTTTTGACTTCAAAAAATTTTTCTTTGAACATATCAAAAAGTAATGGATTTATAAATTGAACTGACATTTTTGCACAGGGAAAAAAAGTTGTAGTTTTTAGGAGATTATTCCTACTTTTTAGGAACTCCCGATTTTACCTTGAACAATTTAAGAATCTTTGTGTTTGTATAATTAATTTCCAGTCATATGATCCAAAAAATGAAATAAAAATGTCTGATTTTTAGTAATCTTCCTATTAAATTCCAGATCATTTCGCTGACATTAAGCATTTACCCGTGACTTTTTGATTCTGAATTTCAGGGATTTTTTTCTCCAGATTTCAGTGAGAAAATCGCTGATTTTTGAGACAACTTGAGTCAGAACTCCTAAAAATTAGATTAGATTAGATTAGAAGGAATTTCTAATTTTCCTGAGATATAAAAATTCCCTACGGGAAAAACAAAATATAACATAATTATTATAAATGAATCATATGAATTATCTACATTGTTATAAATTTGTTTTCGTTTAATTTTTAATCGTAGATTAGTTATCATTCGTTATTTACTTCACAGATTTGTTTCGTTTAGTATTTTCTTTATTTTTGATTTAATTATTTATTATTTTTATTATTTCTTTTTCACATATATAACAAACTCATAGCTGTCACTACATATTTTCATCATAATTATCATTATCATTTTTGGGGACAGGTTCCAGAAAAAAAACCTTTCTCTATGCTTTCTCTCCACAAAGTCTTCAATAACTTCAAAATTCTTCATCTCAAAAATGTATAAAATCTGCATATTCAATGAATGATAATTTCTTTGGCTTAACGGTCAGTTTATTTATAAATTATTTATAAATACGTTTTCAATTAACACAAACGTTTCGATCCCACCTCTGGATTCTCCGCAGAGTAATTGCACATAAATCTATTGGAATGAACGTTGATTTACTGTTAATTGAGTTCAATTCCAAGTAATATACATATTAAAGTGAAGAAAACAAGATTATCCTTGCACAAACCATTGCAGTAACGACGAGTATACACTAATTTGTATAATTAAAATTGCATTTCTAAATAAACTAACTAATAAGCCGAAGAAATCATCATGTAGTGAATTAAAAGTACTCTCGAAGAATCCTGGAAAAAAGGATCAATACATTTATCAAAAAGTTATAATCTCAAACTGCTAATTTTAACGCTAGTTATGGATTATAACTCAACCCTCCCACCGATAAATTCCATCATCAATTAGTGTTTGACGTTTCAAAGAAGCAAAAAAATCCAGTGAAAAAAACCTTTTATGTGTTTATCTCGAGTCTTGTTCACTCTCCAACATCCCATAAATTTCATTTACAAGAAAGATTCTAGAAGACAACTGCAGTCACCGCCTTGTCCACTCCCGAAGACAACTGTTAGCAACTTAGTTACGGTAGACACATTTTCCCCGGTGCCGTTCAATGGAATCTCGTGATTAAGGCACGTGGGTGGATGGCGCGTACCACGAATGTCACGTTTTGCACTTGCAGAATAATAAGAGAGAAAGGGGGAAAAAATATCGATAAACCGTTAGGTATACCTCCGATGGCGTAACGTTTGCCCACGTATGTACGAGGGGGGCAGGGAAAACCTCTTGAAAAGTTCACGTGAGTTCGTAGGCCTGTGTAACGTGGGACCAACAACGTTTGTTGTTACACTCATATCGTGAATATGAAATTTATATTTTCCCCTCTCTGTAATACAAGCACTGACTTCTGTTGCTTTGGCAATTGAAGGTGAATCATCTCGAGAGGGTGAGAAACGTGTTATTTTCTACGGTTCGCGGAGGGAAAATTGTTTGAAAACTTCGATATCTATAAAACCGGAAATGTATTGAAGCTCTATGATGGTATAAAAATGTGCACTTTTCTAGGGTCTTTTTGTCTCGAGAGGATTCGAACGATTGAAATTGTATAGGGGCGGTTTAGGAGAGTTTGAAGTAGTTGGGTAAAGTAAAAATTTTATGGCTTCGGGAAGAAGAATTTTTGTGCTTGTTTGTGGTTTTCGGAATTCTCGGGCTCTTTTAGGAAGATTGAGGGGAGTTTGGGGATGAGGTTCGAAAGCGGGGGAAATTTCAGGCGGAAATGCCAATAATCGCAAACTTGTCATATTCATTTTTCAATTTAACGCTTGAAATAGGCTTTTGAGTATCTTGAGATCTAATAGACCTTTTCATCCTGAGTCATTAGATTTTTGGTCACTTTTACGGAATTTACATTTCAATCATAATTTTTGAGGGCTGAAATCTATTTTATCTTAAATGTCAATATTTATCAGAATTTTTCGTAACTTTTCGGACGATTTTTCAGTTTGATGAACGGAATAAATGATTCCCCTAGATTTCCGAATTGAAAAGGTCTATTGAGTTACACTGTTGAAAATTTCCGGCAAGGATCTTAGCAATTTGTAACAAGTAACATGTTCACGGAAATTTTAAGGAAGTTTGTCATTGAAAATTCATATTTTCATGGACAAATCCGTGGAAACTGTAAATTTTAGTTTAATCGTTCCGGAAAATTGATGAAGAATCAGGAAAATTCAGAGAAATCTGTTGCAGATTCCTCTGAATTCTCAGGCAATTGCTTTAAAAATTCAAGGAATTCCAAGATTTTGAAAGGAAATCTCTGAAAATTCGTTGAAATTTGGCAGTGAATATTCATTTTCCCTCGAAAATTCACGTGAATTGTGAAAGTACTGTCTTTCTACCGCTAAAAAATTGAGACTTCACTTGAATTCTCAGAAAAATTGGAAATTCCATTGACTTTTTACTTTTACAACGAATTCAAGGTCTTTCTCCGGAAAATTCAGATAAATTTGTTTAACAGTGTGAAATGGGTGTCAAATATCAAACAGAGCCGGCAACTTTCATTTTTTCGGCTGAGACTTTTAACTCACAATAAAACTCCAAAATTAAAAAGTTTGAAAAAATTGAAAATCCCATGTAATTGTTTTACTTCAGACACGTTTTTATTCAAGCTTTCTTCTGTCCTTCCACTCCAGAAATCCAAAATGTTTGCGATTGAAGAAAGTTGAGAACTAATTCACAATTGAAACCCCAATTTTGCTCCAACGACGGATAGATTTTTCCGGCGAAGAAAAAACTTGAAAAAAAATGGGAGTCCATAACTAAACTGGAATATCTTCAGTGGTTTCATTTCTTGAAAATTAGTGGAAGGGCCTCTCGATGGTGTGCCCACCGGATAGGGTGAAACTGTGAAGGGGGATTCGACGAGGGTAGAAATGAATATCCGGATGGTACTGACGTGACCTCCTCAAGGCAGAATATCCCTGAGTGGTTGTCTGCAAACTTTGATTACATCTCGGTCGGATGGATACCCTTCTCACTCTCACTGTCCCTACGTCTCCTTAGATATAACACTGTGATCAGCAAATGCTCATTCTTATTTGCATGCTCAACTGATAAAAGATCATGAATTGGTCGTAAGAAAAATTCTCATTTGAAAACGTGACGAAGTTTTGCTCGATTAGTTTCCAACATATGAACAACTTTTATTATCATTATTATTATTAATTTATTATTATTATCCATTGTTTATATCTCGAAAACTGATGAGATGAACACACAAAAACACTTCAGTTGAGTTGAGTAAAAATCTTTATTTATTATTAATGAAGAATTTATAATAATTGGATCACATGACGATTTATTAATAATTTATTTCATAAAAAAACATTTATTTCATATAAACACAACCTCAAATAAAGAAAAATTTTCAATTTGATTAAAAACTTCATCTCGTACTATTTAAATAAATTTATTCATTTTGTTAAAATAAATCATTTTTCTGAATAAATCGTCTTGCAGTTTCTTATTAATTCTAAGTGAAATTTTCTCGTTATTTTTTTCAGTAGGCCAGTACTAATAACAATTTTATGTGAATAACATTAGCAAAAGTTTTTACTCGTAACAACAAAAATTCAGTTTATCAGAACAAATTTTTTTAACTTTATATAAGTTCAGTTTCGTTTTGATCACAATGAGGTACCTCCACGGAGCTAAAATTGGATTCATTGGATTTTTTTGATGATCAAAACTCGTTGGAGGAATAAAAATAAAACAAATGTGCAAAAGAGTTTATTTTGAAAATGTAACGATTAATCGAGGCACTGTACCACCTGAATCCCAGTGGATTTAGTGCCGGTAACGCGTCGTGGTGTTCCGAGAAATTTCCCAGTTATTTTAATTGACCGTGGCGCAGACTGAAACTAGCGCCGCCGACGCTTTAAAGCTTATGTACCATGTGTTCTCGGAAGCACAAATCCGTCTGAGTGGATCTCAAGTGCAGGGGAAATGCGAGCTTATTTCAACCGTGGTTAGATTTTTATGAATTTTTATTATCGAATCTGCGTAAAAACCACCAGGAGAATTCTTAAAAATTATGGACATGATATGAAAATTGTAAAAAAAAATTGTTGACTTAAGGTTTTCGCAAGTTACGTTGAACATTTTTCTAAACGAATTCACGTATTTTGTTAACAAGAAAAATTGAGGTGTTCAGTGCCATCTGAACAATAAAAGTGTTCTTCAATTTTCACACTTTTTTAATATTTTAAGAATAATATTTTTTACCAAACGCGGTATGATAAAATTTTATCACAACAAAATGTCGTGAATCACTCTCGTCTGTCCCCATATCTTTCACATTGAAGTTAGAAAAAAATACCCTACCGTTTGGAAAATTACTATACAGGGAACAGTAATTTTTGCATCCACAGATGTGTTTTTTTATCGAATGAATAGTAAGATATCCTCTGCAAAAGGTATTTTGTATTGAACTACAATTTCGCTCCACGATTACCTTTGATATAGCACAATTTTCCACGATTTTCTAGTACTTCTTATTTAACTTTTCTCTCCCTGTAATTATATTAATCTCTCCCCCAATCTTGTGAGTTTCAAATAAAAAAATTAGTAATCTTTAATCAAAATTACTGGAATTGCACCTTCTGAAACCTACAAGAATCCAAAATTATCAAACAAACTGAAGATGTCAATCCAATTATAAATCTCATATTTTCTATCAAAGAAATCGCATTTTAATGCACATTAACACCTCATTTTCAACATATAAAATCCCCAAAAAAATTATCTTACTGATTAGCTGAGAACATCGCCGAGTCAATACATTTCCTGTTCCATATACCCAAATCACCCCATCTTTTCCCTCCCCCAAAAAGTCTGCCAAGTCGTAATATTTCAAAATTCCAAAACTCAAAAAAAAAGATGAACCAATCTAACGAACCCCTCAAATCGAACTTCGTTTGAAGAAACTTCCCACAATATGATCACTCGCTGAAAGAAGGTAAACGTGTCTGGAATACCTCGCTTGCCATCAACACCAAGTGATAACGTCGAAATGACAGACGAGTGTCACGTAGCCATCATCGAGGTAACGTCAAGGGACGGTATAACGTCATCTGGCAATTTGTTTCTACTCCACTGTCTCTTGTTCATTCCCATCCCTCCCTCATTTCGCGCCATTTTCCCATCTTCCAACCACGAAAATCCGTCGGGGAAGTCAAATCTCGTTACTACCTCACCTCTCTCCTCCCTTTGCCGAGGCCCGCCCCACTTTTTTTTATTTAAGAGATCAAAAAAGCAGAGGAGGAAAACGCTGAGGAAAAGAAGCAGTTTAATAAGACCTTAATAACTTCGTTTCCACTGGGAAAAGCGGACGTTGGTACTCAAGTCAACGGCTGCATCTGACGGCGGCTCCCTTCCTCTCCCGTCGGCTCCACCTCTCTCT
>NW_021680362.1:1251678-1259954 GCF_001412515.2 Diachasma alloeum
CTCTCTCTCTCTCTCTCTCTCTCTCTCTCTCTCTCTCTCTCTCTCTCTCTGTTTCCTTTTCACATTCTCCTTTTGCTCTTCTTTATGGTTTTTTTTGTTGCTTCAGAGTAAACTTTTATTTTTCTTCCCTCTTTGCCACTGGTTCCTCACTTTTTTCTTCTTTCATTCTCTTTCTAACGAATTCGCACTCTCCAACGGGTAACGAAGTCCCGCTGCCTTGGAAGTTCATTATTTCCAGGGGTAAAAAATTGTTAAATACCTCTCGGGGAGGTTTGAATCTGGGGAGGGGTGGGGGAGTGATGGAGTCAGAGAGGATATGGAGATTATTCTGGGGATTGAGAGGTAGGGAAGTCTAGAGGAGTTTAGCAGAGGACATTTTTCGTCAGGATTTTTCAGGGTTGCAAGAAAGGTTTTTTCTACATTGTTAAAAATTTTCGTCTGCATTTTCTGTGCGAAATTCCGGAAATCTTTACCATATTCAAGTTCCACTGAAATTCCAGGAAATCTTGTCATTGACAAATCAAATATTCCACTGATATTCTCCTCAAATGATCTGGAAATCAATAAAATAATTGATTTTTCAGTTCAATTATTCTGTGAAAATTCAGAAACAGGAGAATTCAGGGAAAAATGGAAAATTCATGTCATTTTGTTCCTGAATATTCATGTTCCATTGAAAATTCAATCAGGTTGCGAAATTTTCTATTTTCTTAAGTGAATTCTACTTAAAACTTGAGATTTCATAATAATTTTTTCCCTAAATCTGATTTAATGTTACTCTCATGAGATTTACTGTAATATCTTCCATGAAATTTCAAATGAATTTCTAACAGTAAAATTCCTATTTTTCTATTCCTATTTCTATTTTTCTATTTCTATTCTTTTTCTGTACGTTTTTAAAGAATAAATTTACGAGTGTGAATATTTTCATTTGTTGTGGATCAGAGGAGTTTGTGAAGTGTGGGGAGATTATTTGGCAAATATCTTCGGAATGAAGGGGTTTAATTTTCGGATATCTACTGAAACATGTTTTTTTGAGAAGGCCACTCGGTATGTCTTCTTCAATTTTCAGTCCTCGCTTGATTTTTAAGCGAGTTTCCCAGAGGCATTTTTTTCTAAAAAATCAGCAAGCTAAAAAAAAAATATGAGGAACTAAACAGGAGAAACCGGGGCAGAATGAAATAATGTAGAAAACGCATTACTCATACGATTTGGGGGACTTTTTTTGCTCTATTTCGCTTCGAAGGCGAGGCCACGAATGCACTTCATTAGTCTTGAAATTCCCCTCAAAGAATACCTTTTGATAATTTCTCATAAAATCACTTGTTGAGGAGATAATTCTATTAATAATTTTTCTTTGTTTTTTTCTCTTCATTTTCTCGTCCAAAACTGGTTTAGGGATTATTCTGCAATCCTCGCGACATTTACGGCAATTTATCAGGGAAACTTCTCCGTGAAGAATTTAATTTGCCACTGGCGAATTAACACACCAATTAGTTCCTGAGATATTCCCAAAATGATCGAGACAGAATATTCTATCAATGAAAAAATTAATCTTCACTCATGAAATCTTCACTAATTATTCATTCATCTCTGTAACAATTGATTTGAAAAATTGTCGGCGAAATGTCAGAAGAACTTTTCTGTAGGCGAATGAATTCTTTTTGTTCTCTTCATTTTCTCATCCAAAACTGGTTTAGGGATTATTTTGCTAATACTAGCGACATTTACGGCAATTCATCAACAATGAAAAAGAATTCAATTTGCCACGGGAATGGCTTCTTCACATTGCCTTCTCACGTACTAGTTCCTGAGACATTCCCAAAATCATCGATATAGCATATTTCATCAATGAATGAACAAATCTTCACTCACGAAATGTTCATTAATTAGTTATCCATCTCACTAAGAATCGATTCTTCAGCAAAATGTCAAAAAAAAAAATTTGTAGTTAATTACATTCTCCACAAAAAAATATTATGTCCTGATTATTTATCATAATACCATTCATCAACGCCACAATTTTATTATGAATTTTTTTTTCATTCTCAAGCCCCGAACGGGTTTGCGGATTATTCTGGAAAAAATTGCGAGAGGAAGAAATTTACCGGTTCCTGAGACATTCCCAAAATGATTGATATATATTTCATCAATAAAAGAATGAATCTTCACTCATGATATCTTTATTAATTATTTATTCATCTCAGCAACAATTTATGCTTCAGGAGAATGTCAGAAGAGAAAAATTTTATCCCTCGATTATTTATCAAAACACCGGTCATCAACACGACAATTTCATTATGAATTTTTTCCATTCTCCAGTCCAAAACAGGTTTGCGGATTATTCTGAAAGAAATTGCGAAGAAAAAATTTACGAAAATTCATTCTTTTTAGAGAACTTTTTTTTTATTTTTTATTTTTTTAGAGCACTTAATCTCCAACAGAATAAGTTTTCTGACATTTCTCTGTAAGCCCACAATTTCCTGAGTTATATGAAATAATCTCAAGAAATAACCAAAATGATTTGATATTCATCACCTCACTAATCCCCAATCTCCTTTTATTTGCAGAAATCTCGAGGGCAACAACATCTCCGTAATCTTCAAAACAGATTTCGAGGACATGGCGACACTTCATCTTCTTCAGTTGTCAAACAATCAGATCCACACGATCGAGAGGGGTGCATTCAAGGATCTGGTGGCAGTGGAGAAGCTCAAGCTCAACAACAATCAGATTCGATACCTGCCAGACACCCTCTTCACCAATATGATGAATCTACGGAAATTGTGAGTCTTAATCTCTCCTTTCTCTCTCACTCACGGTAGATTAAGGACCTTATACTCTCGGATTAGGATATTCATGGTGTCATAAATTGCGTGGGGAAGTGGGGCAAGTCGAGAAAAAGGGAAAAAAGTGGTTACACTTCAGAGAATAATTGGATAAGCTGCACGCAAAAAGGTGTCAGTATCAGGGGCTTTTGTCACTCGGATAAAAAGAGAAATTCCAACCTCGCTGGGGGGTAAACGATGCAATGACACGCCGCAAAGTTAGCCTAGAATAATTACTCAGCAATTAAAGTTGAAAAAACTTGAATTCTCTTGGGGATTAAAGAAAAATTATGTTTTCATTGAAATTTAAATAATCCTGCACTTGATTCTGGTAATTGTACGACGCATTGTTTTCTTAGCTCTATTGTTTTTGAATTCTAGTGAAATTTTTTGAATATTTACTGCATTTAAGTATTCAGTATTATGATTTTCAATTCAATTTAAGGATATCCAAGTACTTCGGCAATTTTTTTCATTTTTCATTTGAGCTTCACTTGACCCGAAGTGTCCGGATATTTTACAATGATTTTTTGACTTGAACTTGGCAGATCTGGATTTGAATCTGGATATTGAACCGTTAGAGAATATTTTAAAAATCTGAAAAAATAGAAAGTTTACTTTTGTAGGAATATTGTTTAAATAATTGAACAATTGCAATTTTGGAAAATTAAGAGCAATATTTATAAATAATTTGTGAACAATCAATTTTCCACTTAAAAATCATTTGTTCAGAATCGTAATAAATTTATTTATATTCAGAATTTTACCAGAAATCGATTTTATGTCTAAAAAATAAGGTTTCCGAAAGTTTCAACAGTTTCAATTATTAATTTATAGAAAAGGAATGTTGAAAATAATAACTGTGCTGTGCAAAATATAATTTGAATGGCGCTGAATACTCGTGATTCTTTTTTTTATTTCTATCACGCAATTTAATTGACAAATTTGATGATTTGATGATTTTTTTGTTCATTTTGGAAATTTAACAAAATTAAATTTTTCGTTACAATAACAGTTGAAATATTCAAATTGATTGTGAAAATGGCATTACATTCACTTGAAATTTCCATAAATTAAGAATTCAAAAAAATAGTTGCTTGAATTTTCACCTAAAATATTTTATAATTTTTACCAACTCATTGCATTTTTCACTAGTTTCCTTTAAAATTGCTGCAAGGCAAAGACGCTCCATAATTAGTAGAATTGTGGAATAAATTTCAGTAGAAATTTCTCTCTGTAATAAAAGATCCTCACCTGCAGGAATAAAAAAGAAAAATAGCCAAGTTAAAAAATTTAATTTCGGTTGAATTGAAAAAAAAGTTCAATGAAGTTAGACATTCCTCCAAGTTTGAGTAGTATCTCCTCGTTCCTTTTCTCCTGCTAGAAACATTCGTAATGGTAAGTAGCTTGAAGCGTTGCAAAAAGAACCGGAGGAAATGTAAGAGGCCCAGATGCACCTAGAAGTACTAGTTTTCACCTTCACGATTCGTATGTATCACATAAAGTTTTCAGAAACTAGCGACCTACATTTCTCTCAGTCCATAGACGCGAGTCCAAGTGTATTTACCCAGAGGGCAAACCCCCTTCTGCAGATATATGTATAATATTCCACCTGTGAACTTCCGGTTTTGCATGTTTTATCAGATATTGAAATGAGCGCCGATTTCTTTGCTGATAATTCTTGTGATTGGCAGAGGTATCTTTGCCACGATGAATTATTCAGGATTATAAATCGTGTCTCCTGGGGAATGTATCAGTTATCGATTATCGGTCATCGAGGTGGAGGAATAAGTCTGATTTTTCATTCAAGAATTAGGGCTTTGTGAGAGAAAAATCGACATAATATGATAATAGTATATTTCGTAACGAGTGCAAAAAACATTTTTTCACGAGTTACGAACAATATTTTTCATCACAATGTGGCGGAAATTGGACTTTTAGGCACGCGGAGCGTGCCGAAAAGTTCACTTTTCGTCACAGCGTGATGAAAAAAAAATTTCTCGAGTGGAGAACATCGCATGTATATTCGATCAATTCATGGTAGGTTTCCTAGGAAATTTTTCTCAGTGTTTGAGGTTACAGGTCGAGCCGAAGGCGAGTTCTGTACTTATATGAGATCAAAAAGTTCTTCTCAGCCCTGTATTGAACGATATTTTTTATCAATCAGTCCGTGATCGATGATTCACGAATGCTTCGCGGGCTGACTTCCAAAAATAATCAAGAATTCATCAATAAAAAATTTAGAAACTTTTTTTTTGTTTCCGCCAGGTGTTCCGTTTCAAAAGGAAATATTCATTAGTTTTATCAAAGAATTATTAATGAACTAAAATAATTATGTAAATCATTTAACTTATGACGATTTTATAAGACATTTGAATATTTACTGAGTTTTTAAATCCTAAAAATTCGCATTAAACAACCCATTATATCAAATTATCACCTTCATTCAAAGAAATCAATTAAGGTTGATAATAGTCTGAATGAAATTATTTATAATTTAAAAATATCGTTAACGTGATTGAACGCTATTGTATCGTTAACGTGATTGAACGCTATAATATCGTTAACGTGATTGAACGCTATTGAAAAGCTCGACAAATTTTCGATCCAAGAACAATATGATATCCTCCCCTCATTCCCAAATCCTGCACTCGAAAAATTTCCTTCTTGGATATCTCGCGAAATAATCGCCTAAAAGAAATCGTCAAATATCAAAACGAGCTGGAAACTGACCACCCCTATTTTTTCCTTCTTAAAAATCTTAGAAACCGAAAATGTTAATTGGATCTCCAAAAAAATCACTATCCCCTCGTCAACTCATTTCTTATGGTTTTCCAGAGGGACCGAACCCAAAATATAACAAAAAATTAATCAAATCCACCCTTGAAATAGTTGAACAACTCAGAATTTTGAATTTTGAATTCCCAAAGATAATTTAATAGAAATAGCAAAATCCTTTTATTTCAGTTGAGCATCAATTTCCCAAAAATTATTCCGTTATAGACAAAAATCCGTAAAACAAATTTCTGACAATTTTTCCTTTCACATTAAAAAAAAAAAGGAAACAGCAAATCAATTCAATCTTGTTGACGAGAGGCAGCCAAAAACGATAATTTTGATGTTTTGAATTTCCAAAAAAACTAGAAACAAAAAATGAAAATAATGGAGAGGGCCCTTATCTCGATCTCCCCTCAAAAACTGCAATCCAGCTCGCCTCAGTTATTCCAACTATGCCCACAACACCATGACCCATCCATCATCCGCAAAGTGGGCAGACAGACGGGTCTCGAAAGTTCCTGTAGCGCAATAATAATAACAACGATGCCTCCACCTTGCTCACAATGGGATGTAATACGATCAAGGATACAAGGAGTGGAACAACTGAGAGTTGGCTCCCAACCCTCACGAGACAACTCCTCCGCATTCCCATATTTTATTATTCACATTTTTCCTTGAGGATCCAACCACAGGTGCACGAGCTTTCCAACTTCACCACCATGTATTTTTCGTAATTAAGATGCTGCTTCTATTCAAAAGTTTTTCATCTTTCTCATTCTCTGAGGGGATTTAAACATGATTCGTTGAGAATTTAAGGTGGACTCTTGCCAAACGGATTTGGGGATAATCTTTGAAGTGAAAAGTTTGGTTCAAGTTTAATTGCGAAGCAAATTGAATATTTTTGTTTTCTTATTCGAGTTGACATCAACGGTTGAGAAAATTTTCCAATACCATCGATCCAATAGGATAAAATCCAACACCATCGATCATTTTTCTTTCATTTCACCGTATATCTTTCGGTTTCTACAGGAACCGAAACAGAAAAAAAAAATTTTATCAAAAGAGTTTTATTTGAGCCAACTATCATTTGGTTACTAATTTTCAAATAAACATGATTTCACAGTGAATACCAGTTATGTCTTCTTGAGATACATTTGATTGGGAGAAATCGAACTTCTCTAGAATTAAAGTTCCTTTTATTTGTCGCAATAATGAGAGTATTTGATTTCATTCTAGCCAAAAATTTCCTAACTCCAGAAATTCGTTGGTTTACTCAAAAATAAAATTTAACCTCATGACTAAATACGTTGTTATCAGGATCAACACGATCATCCGTTGTGCCAAGTGAATTATAATTGAAGTGAACATTACGTATGTCGAATCAGGATGAATATTGTTACGCGGAAAAAGCTTTGAGATTGTAGTGAGATGTCGTTGAGTTGAAAGAAGTTTATATTTCTTGCCTTAAAAAAATCGTATTAGTTTGCAATAACAGAAAGACAAATTATGGCGATTCAACACAAACTTGGATGTCACAAATTTCGTTCAATGTGGTGTACGAAAAGCTCAATTTAAACATCGGCTTCATTCGAGAAAAAACCTGCTATTCATTCCCCAATGTAATCATCTCCTAGGTACGAATTTTTGATCAATTCATGAAAATAGAAAACTTTGCGACTGGAGATTATACAGTAGAGGATTAGTTCGTATAAGATACCTTAGGGACAGTAGGAGAGTGGAATTCCGGGAACCCCTGTGCCCCACTACGCGCGCCCATAGAGAGAAGAAAAATAGGGATCAGTGGGTTTCAATTAACATACCTCGCTCGTTGCGCCCGAATTCAATGAAATTTTATAAGTCTGTCAACTCGAATAATGAATTCCATATCATTTTGTAACATTTGAATATTTACTGAGTTTTTAAATCCTAAAAATTCGCATCAAATAACTAATTAAATCAAATTATCACCTTCATTCAAAGAAATCAATTAAGCTTGATAATAGCCTGAATGAAATTATTTATAATTTAAAAATATCGTTAACGTGATTGAACGCTATTGTATCGTTAACGTGATTGAACGCTATAGTATCAAGTTAATGTAAGTTAATGTAAGGGAGAGTGGGGTAAAACGACCCTTTTTGAGTTTTTTTGTGATACTCATAACTCAGAAACAAATTCATTAATTGAGATCAGTCTAGGCTCATTCTAAAGGGGAAGAGGTGTAGTTTCCATGGAAAAAAAATTATTCCATTTTATTTAAAATTGAATGAGCTGTTACCATTTTTGAAAAAATCAAAAGTCAAAAATCATTCACTGTAAGATCTTACTTATTTGACATTGGTTCAAATATATAATACTTGTTCCAAGGAAGAAACATCTCAATAAAAACAATGTTTTCTATCAGTGTAGGGCACCATCAATCATTAAATAATTATTATAATCGTAACCACTCAAGAAATATCAATATCAATCCGTCAATTGATTACGAATGAATACCCTTCAACGGAAGAATAATTCACAAATCACGTACAACTGTCTAGGAGAATTACGATAGGAAGTATCTCTCAACGTCTATGGTCCCTTTGTGAATTCCACTGCATCGCTTGACGTTGTCCCGTGTGGCCATGCGAGTCAGCAAAATCCACTGCTGCTCCCCCCCCCACCCCCCCG
>NW_021680362.1:1259972-1260295 GCF_001412515.2 Diachasma alloeum
CCCCGACCGTCCCACCCCGCCATTCACATCGAAATTCGGTAATTGCTTTCTGGATTGGGTCGAGCGTACTGGGACTCAATTCCTCCCACCGGTTTGTCTTATAACGTTTCCTCTATTCCAAATTACTATCGAATGTAGAAGCTGAAGGGTTGGCAGTGCGAGGGGGTGAGGAGGCTTATAACGCAGTCCAATCCGGTTCCCCAGTGGTACAGAACATAATTACAGATTGCAAGGAGAGTTCAGAGCGAATGGACGGTCAATGGTGAACTGTGTCTCGGTAGTTTACTAACCTATCATCATCAATGTCGTTGAGCGGGCGGGGG
>NW_021680362.1:1260331-1295405 GCF_001412515.2 Diachasma alloeum
GGGGGGGGGGGGGGGGGGGGGGGGGGGGGGGGGGGGGGGGGGGGGGGGTAGTTCTGAGAGGATTATATTCCGGAGGGAAATTGAGAGGGGAAAGAGTTGACAATTATGGGGACATTGTTGGATTTTGGGATTGTCTGGAGAAAATTCTTCTAGGTCATCGGACTCACTATACAAGAAATTTATGGTGATTTTGTTCATACACCACTAGTTCATAATGAGATATTGATAAAATAAGCTTTATCCAATATTCATAACTCTACACTGAGAGAAAAACAAACACGTTGTCAAACAAGTCTTGTTTGAGCCAACAAAATTGCGAAAAAAGAATTTGTTTTGTTCGAATTCGAAAGTCTCAAATATGAATAATTGTTCTGCTTTCAACAGCAACGAAATATTTGGCTCAAGAGGCGGATAATTCACACCAGACAGTGCTTTTTCAGGACAAAAATATCTCATGTAAAGGACAATTTATCAACGAATATTTTATTCCTAAGTTGCAAGATTGCTATCATATCATTATTATTGTTTCATTTAAGGGTTCATTTCTTGTCTGTGATTATTAGACAGTCGAAACGAAAAACTACTATCCCTTGTTTCGTATGAAACAAAGATTTTTCGGGAGCAAAATACATATGGGAGTATCGAATAACGAAGGAGTAGTGCTAGAAATTACATTTGTTGCGTGCACAGTAAATGCAATTTTTTTTCAACTACTAAATCTATTTTTGTGACAAAATTTTTTCATTCCGGCGTACTCTCTGCATGTTTGGCACAAAAAAAAACTTTTTTGATAATTTTCAAAAAACTATTTTCTTGGCACAAGTAAGACTTGTTTGAGAACTTTGTCATTTTTCTCTCAGTGTATGTTTCAAATTCCCTAGGTATGATCAGGTCTGTCTATCAAAATGTCGTCTGACAGTTTTTTTTGTGATGTATCAAATTTGTATGAAATTCCGTCCAATTTTTGCCGATTTCCATCGAATTTCACAGAATTTTTACTAAATCCTGTGACGTCACAAGATGAGGAACGCAATGGAAACTCATGTCTTTAGTGAATTTTATGAAATAAAATCAGGAGATTGTAATTTTCCTACGAAAATTGAGGGGAGAATAAATTTGACAATTATGGGGACGTGTTGGATTTTGGGAATATCTCGAACACGGATAGGTTTAAAGGAATATGTCAAAAGGAAAATTTTATATTTCGTCAAATTTACAACAAGAAAATTCTTTTGATATTGTTTATATACCTACTTGTTTATACTGAGACATTAATGACATAAGTTGTGTCTAGAGATAAATATCCGACTATTTTTTTTGTCGTTCCTTTGTCTACAAAAATATCGTCCAACAGTTTTCTATGGCGTACGAAATTTGTATGAAATTTTATTCAATTTCTGTCAATCTCTCCTGAAAGTTCATAAAGAAAAGTCAGACCATTGTGATTTTTTTATATGACTCATTCTCATGGCATTCCTTTTATGAATTTTTTCGGGCATGCATTTCCCAATTTTTTCTGCGGTATTATGTTTTTTTCCTAATTAAAAAATCTACGCAAAAATCTTGAAAAAATCAAGCAGAAGACTCTTCACAAAAGTATCGCAACAGAATAAGTTGTACAGAAAAATTAAAATCTATTGATTTTTTCTTATCAAAAATCAATGAAAAAATGAAACAGCAAAATTGAATAAGTCTTGATTGAATTATATACGTTTTTCCCAATGACTGGGTTTATATGAAATTGTCATGGAAAATGCTTTTCATTCTCCAAATTGTTCATAAAAAATGCTCTTTGATGTTTGTTCCTACATGCATTCGTCCTACAGATATAAAAAAACAGAATAACACGTTTTTTAAAAATTATTCTGTTGATTACTTTGCTCCTCAATGCAATGGGCACATTAAAAAAAAATATCGAAAGAATCTTCTAGTTTTTTCACATTTCAAGTACATATCTGTGAAACCCTCCATGTACTTTTTATAGTGCGTAAAATCGAACGTAAACCCCTCGAAAACATTTTTACTCTGTTTATTCGATATCCATCGGTGAAAAGAAATTCCACGTTTCAATGATGTCCATTTGCATCAAACAGACCTCTCTGTACAGATGTAAATTTTTGATCAATACAAATAAAAGTCAATCCTTTTAACCTAGATTTTTCATGGACGTATTAATCCGAGGTAATTTTATGGCACAAGTGAGGGTAATAAATGGATAACAGAGATAAAACGGAGATTTTTTATTGGAGAATTTAAAAATTTATGAATTCGTTTCAACGATTCCATCAATCTTTGGGTTTTAACATCACGGAACAGTTTCAACTCTGCTGATGGATAATTTGACCTCGAATTTTCAACAAAAGTCATCAAATTATCTAAAATAGAAACAATTTTGAAAAGAAGTTGGAGCTTTTTCTTGTCAAGAAACCCGTCATGTAAAAATGAATTTCATTAAAAAACACACGGAGAAAAAAGTTGAAAAATCCAGTAGCGAAGCGGTAAACCGGATTAAGTCGATTTTGCCTATTGGCCAGTTTTTGACGGATAGCTCGAAATCTAAAAGAGGTAGAAAAATTTTTGTCATCACCTTTTTTTAGAGCCAATTGAGGGTTATAAAAAAGGTTTTAAGAAATTTTGCTATCTCTCTTAGATTCTGAGATATTCATCAAAAACTGACCAAAAGTCAAAATCGATTTGACCCGGTTTATCGCTTCGCTAATGAATTATCGTGGAGCAAACTCGATTGTCAGTACTTTTTCACTCTATCGGGAAAAAAGTGCGAGACGAATAGTAAATTTTTCCCCGTTGGCCCGGGAAAATTGACTGAACATCAGGGTAATTTGTGCCGAAAATGTAAAATTTATCTTGAATTTCATCAAAAATTATCCCAGTGAACGTGAATGATTGCTCAATATTGCGTAAAATTTTTCTGTAATGGAGAACGATTTTTTACCAAACGCAGTCGGTAAAATTTCCCTTCCATTCGTTCCGTCTCTAGATGTTTCTCTCAAAATCCCCTTATTCCAAAGATATTTTCAAAAAATACTTTATGAATTCCTTGTCCCTCATTACTTTACAACCACAGTTTCTACAATAATTATAAACTTTCTGTAGAAACGTGAAAAACTTCTACAAAACAACTAGTCCAAATTGTTAACCAGGCATAGGAATCAATTTCTAACCCAGAAAAACACGTGATAATAAACTTTAAAAAGTTGAGAAAACTTAACCGCGTGTAAAGGTAGTTTGTCAACTGTGCCAGACAAATTGATCGCATTTTTCCACGCTCTGACACGTAGGGCTACTCGAGAAAACTACCTTTCAAATGCAAGTACAAACTCCTCGAGTGAACTGAGACCAATGAACTGAGAATTGTATTTCCTCCCTTCTGAAAGATGGGAAAAAGAGTAGAACTGTCGAGGGTTTGTCTGAATTTCTATGGGAATATTGTCGTTGTCAATGGAGGAAAGTAACAAACCCCTTTCGTCTTTCTGATGTCTGAGAACCCTCCTAACTTTGCCATTTGCTGTGTCAGGGCATATCCACTAGTTGTGGTGTTGCTGGACTCTGAAGGGACTCTAGAGCCCCATCAGCTTGAGTTCTGTCTGTCCCTCAGTTAACTTACTACTGCGTAATAAGTGGACGCCGACCCCGGTGAATAATGTATTGGGTATGTAGGTCGAACTTGCGATCTATGTAGAAACTTGATAATTTACTTGCTCTGTTGTCATAATGGGGCGGAGGCAAAAGTCAAAGTTTCCGTAGTTCAATGACATTAAGGGGTGTAGAAGTACATGGGAAATCATCAATTCTGGGAATTTATTGGTTTAACATATTGTTTCGAAAATTATATATTTGTTTAAATTTAAACTTTCCTTGTTGTTTGATAGATTTTAATTTTTTACATATATATATACATATATATTTTTTAATTTTGTTAAAAAGATCAGCTTTTTGGTTTCTTTGGTTTTATGAATGAAAAAAATATTGGGAAAAAACAGATAATTCTTACCCGCGGGTTTCTTAGGAAGGCTCACAAGACAAACACTCATAGATAAATAAAAATCTATTGAAATTTTTCCAATCGAATATCTGTCATGAAATTCTAAAAAATTTGCATTTTGAAGAGAACTCCGGTAGAATTCTTCTAGTGTTTCAATTGAAATTTACCAGGAATTTTCGTACGTGAAGATCTTTCCTCAAGCTGGGGACTTTGTGAAAATGTGCCTGATGATTCTTCTTAATAATATCACTCATTTTTGAGATATTTTCATGTTCGATAAGCAATTGATTGGTCGTGTGCATTGAGGTTTTCATTCTCCCCTGATAGACAAATTTACATTTTCGTCAATTGCATTTTTTGTCGGGAATCACTGGTTTTCGGAGGAAGCGTGAAGGGAACTTTCACGTGAAGGGAATTAATGTGTTCTCTTTTTTTTGCAGAGATTTAAGCCACAATCAAATTGCAATGGTTGGACCCAAGACACTTCGTGGAGTCTCCGCTTTAAAACACCTGTAAGAATTCCTCCAACATGATTCATATTGTTCTCAAAATCCAAAATGAAGAGTTAATTATTAATTTCTCATTACAGATTACTTGACAATAATGTTTTAACATGCATCGACGAGGGTGCAATTAGGGAACTAAAGGATTTAGAAATTCTGTGAGTATGAATTCCTCAAATTCTCATTGTCAATTAAGCAATTATTATAATAATTCAATTTCCTACTACAATATTCAAATCAAATTTTTCAAAATGAACATTTAAATTCAATTGGTTTTCGCTGATTTCATTGAGGATTCCCATTGTTTCCCGCACTTTTTTCTATTATAAGTAATCGATAATATTTTAAAAGAAAAAAAATTATTCTATTGAGATTTCCGCCGTCAAAACACCTCGGCATCAATTTTTAGACTTTATTTCGCTGAACCTCTTTCTTCTCATAGAAAAATTCAAGCAAGAACGCTTGGAAAATTTAGGGTGAAGAATTTTTATAGGAGCAATCTCACCGGTATAGAAAATGAAAACCTATTTGCTTCTTTTTATAACGTATTTTCAAGTATTGAACATTTTAACAACCTCTAGAACAAAGAAGATTTCTTCCTCATATTTCAACCGCGTCAATAAATTTCTTCTCCTCAACCTCTCCTAGCCATAACGGTCATCGACGCTGTAATTAAATGAAGTTATTCATAACAAAAAATCACAAAAACAATTCTCTCAGTACCGACGTGTCAAACCAACTAAGAGTTTTTCATCAGGGCAATTTATTGAATCTAAAAGCAATTTACAAATTTCAAAATTCAAAATCTTCCCATGCGTTATTTGATGGAAATGTCACTAAAACACAAAATCAAAAAATATAATAGTATATAATTTACCTAATTATCCGAAGATAATTAGGGACCGCATGCATGACCGTTATGGCTGTGAGAATTTCAGAAGAGGGAATAGAACAAAGAGAACTTTGAATAGAAGTTTTTCGTACACGATTGAATTGTCCCGTCAATGATAATGAAGATGAAGTAATCAATTTTTACAGAACTCTGAACAACAACAAACTGACAACCCTTGGTAAGGAGATGCTCTTCGGTTTATCTCGTTTACGTACACTCAAACTAACCGACAACTTTCTGGCCTGTGACTGTCAGCTTGCCTGGTTGTCGAGGCACCTCAAGAGCATGCCACGACTTGGCCAGCATACCAAATGTGCCTCACCGGCTCACCTCAAAGGACAAGAGCTTGCCAATTTACAGGTACATAAACACACAATTCCCCCCCATGTGCAGCCAGGATATATTCCCTCAATATTGCAAGAAAAAGGAGGAAAAAACCTGTTTTTAACGTTTGGGAAAAAGATGGTAACCATAAAGGTAACGACAGGGTGAAATGGCCAGTGGATTCGATCATTTTCTTCTTTTGCCTGTCCCGAGACCACTTGGATATCGCGTAAAATGTCGATTCCGTGGGTGGGCAACGAGATAAATTTCCTTAAATACGCCAGTCGTAAATCAAATGCCAAGATGTCGGAATGTATGGGGAAACGTGTACTGGAAATGCGACGTTTTCAAGCGTTAACATATTTTTGAGATATTTATTTTTGTTTGTTTACGGGTGTTTTTGAGAAATTTATTGCGCCACGTGCACCTATCTCATTTTTATTACAATGAAAATGAAGATTATCAACAAAGTTTCAATTTTAGGACTGAGAATAGCTGTTTTACTACATTTCGTTTAGTCTCTCATTGGTAACTTGAGATGTAAGATATATGGACGGTTCTTTATGAGGAAAATTTTGTCGGGGTAATTAATAGCTACGAAAAGAGTTCGAGTGAAAAATTCCGTATGTCTGTTCGATTCAGAGATAATGGCAGGTGAGGGAGTAATGGAGTCGTTGAAATAGGAAGAGAGTTGCCTTTTTAATGTCCGAGTATATTATCTTTCGATCGTGATTTTTTTTTTATTTCGATAATTTGAAATGTTCTCCATGCCATTGAGTTTTATATAGCCCTAGAGTCTCTAAAAATTATGATTTAACAATAAAAAAAAACGTTGAAAGAAAACTGAACGTTTCCAAAAAGCGTTTTTGAATAATATTGGGAGATAACTGCAATAGGGAGGAAATTGCAAATTAATAATTTCCTGCATCTAATAGCTAACAGATCGGTAATTGCCATGATAAATTAGTCATTTACAATTTCCTCTCTATTAGAGTTATTTCATAATCTGTATTAAAAATACTCTGATAATTTTCTGTTTCTGTTTTTCTATTTTTTAAATTTTAGAATAATAATTTTCAGGAACGCCTACGGGATGTAAAATCCAATGGAAATTGTGAGATATTTTAGATTATGAAGATGGAAAAACAGTCGAGATAACGTGCCAAAGATAATCCATTCGGGCCTTAAACTGAGAATATTTTCGATAGTAACAAAGATGGATTGATTTTGCACAGAAACTTTAGAGCTACAAAAAAATTCTGATAACAATTTTGCTATTTAGCGGACTTCAATTCTAACATGATTTTTACATGGAAGTATAAAGAAAAGTGAGAACTATAGAGAAGCGCTCTCATAAAAATTCTATCTTCTATAGACTTTGAGATATTCTCCAATAAAAATAATTTGTCCGGAATCCTCACAAATTTATTCATATTCAGAATTTTACTAAAAATCGATTTCATGCCTAGAAAAATAACGTTTCCGAAAGTTTAAACAATTTCAATTATTTATTTACAAACTACGAATGTTTAAAAAAATACCAATTCTATGCAAAATGTAATTTTAATGATGCTGAGTATTCATGATTTTTTCAAATTTTACTCACGCAATTCAGTTGAGAAATTTGATGATTGAAAATGGTTGAATCTATAGTGTGGTTTATCCCAAACTGTGAAAGACACTTGGACATTCTTAATGAAAGACCAAAATATGCATTTCCCTAGGAAATTCTGTCATAAGCGCTCTTTTCCAGATCAAAACTTTACTCGTTAATCTATTTCTGGAGAATTGAATAACTATGCTTTTTGTCATGAGATTTATCAAACATCGTGCGTTAAAAAAATTAATTTAATCGGAGAAATAGGAGCTAAGATATATGATAAAAATTGTGGGTCGAGTCGACCCAGATGTGCAAGGAAAGGGGGATTAAAAAATAACTGCATGTCAGGGGTCAATATCAAAAGACGTTTCTTACAGAGAATTTTCTCCTGTACAAAAAATACATTCAGACGTTTCCACCTCCAATCCCCAATTACTGAGATAAATTCACATTTTGAAAAACTAAAAAATCAAGTTGGTCCCTCCCATTGTGATATGTTTTATTATCTCAATGGTCAAATGTCTCCCATAACAATGATAAATTGCTACTTTCAGGAGCACGAATTCAAGTGTTTAGGGCTTGTTGAACTCCGGGCTGGTTCAGAGTGCACTGCTGAGCCGCAGTGCCCTCACCCGTGCAGATGTGCCAGTGGAATAGTTCATTGTCGATCGACTTCCTTGGAGAAAGTGCCCACTCACTTGCCCGAGGACACAATTGAATTGTGAGTTCATCTCAATTGAAATTTATCGCGATTTAAGCCGTCTGGTAAATCCTCAAAATGAATAGTAATTATCATTTCTATTTTTACAGACGGTTGGAGCAGAACTCCATCACTGAAATACCACCGAAGGCATTTTCTCCCTACAGGAAATTAGTGAGAATGTAAGGAATTATTTTCAAAACACAATTGAGTCATTTATGCATTGAAATCAATACACCTTCATCAATTATTAAATAATTTGCCTTCAATTCAAATTCAATGCATTAATAGACTTAACAATAATCTGAAAAATTGTTGTTTATATTTTTGTAACATTTATTTTATTTATTTCCAGTGATTTGAGCAACAATAAAATAAAAAAAGTAGCAGCAGACGCATTCCACGGATTGAAATCCCTCGAATCTCTGTGAGTAATTAATCAACAAAAACAGAAAGAAGTGAAAAACAAATTCATGAGTTCATTAGAATTTCTGATGACAAACATACATTCTGTTTTTAGTGTTCTCTACGGAAATAAAATCACCGAGCTACCCGGTGGCGTATTCCAGGGCTTAACTAGTTTACAGTTGCTGTGAGTTCCAATTAAACATTTCCACCACTAAATAGAAGTTATTTTCGAGTTTATATTGGCTGGGGATATCATGTTTATACCTCACTCTGTATTCATTACTGTACATATGGAGACACGACGATTAATCAAAATTTGAATTGTTACAGTCTACTGAATGCTAACGATATATCCTGCATACGAACTGATCTGTTTCGTGATCTGACTAGTCTCACGCTCTTGTCGTTATATGACAATAATATCAAGTCTCTGGCTAATGGAACTTTCACTAATTTACGGAGTATTCGGACATTGTAAGTTGATAAAAAACCTTTTTTTCTCTTTTATTTGCTCTTTTCAAATTATGATAAGATAATTTCTTTGAGTGAAGCCAATTGTTGCAGAAATTACGTGCAGATTATTTCCCAGAAATTTTCGAATCGAAAAGGTTGCGATAATATTTTTGGAGAGATTTTAATGTTATCCAAAAATGTTCTCATGACACTTTGGGATAAATCTGATAATTCTAGAGGTATTTGCAGAATAATCTGCATGGACTTCTTCGAAATAATAAAATGAGAAAATTATTGCAGAAATTATTTTGCAGTTATATTGTTAAAATCTTTGAGTGCAACAGGTTCAAATAAATTTTTGCAAAGACTTTTTAAAGAAAATTTTATGATGTAGAAGAAAGTATCTTAAAGTAGTATAAATACAATCTGAATTTTAAAGAGTAAAATGTAAAGTAAATTCTAAACGGAAGTTAATATGAAGCAAAACATCTTAGTCAAAATATCCTAGGCAAAATAACCCAGACTCTCATGAGAAAATAAATTATTCGAGCGTGAAGATTAAAATGTAGAATAAATCGTGAAAGATTAGAAAAAAATGATAAAAATTCTAAGCCTAATACGAACGTTATCGTCAGTATCAAAATTTCGTAATGAATAATTTAGGTTCATGGGTACCCCGAGAGTAAAGGGTTGCCCTAGTGAAACGAGAGACTATTGTTTAAGAAAATAATCGTCAGAGAATTTGATAGATTAGTATCTCACACTCATCAAAGTTGGAATCCATATAAAAAATTATCAACGATGAAATTAACATTTATTTATCCTCATTACACTAAACGACTCACGTGGAGTTTGGATATACTACTTTAGCATCTTCCTCTAAATCGAGTCATTTTGAGCCCATCTACTGACGTTCTTTCGTTACTTCAGTTAAAACCAAAAATTATAAGATCATTTGCTTTTGGAAACCAACAATATTCCACTAAATAGAGAAATCCACTCGATATCTTTCGAATTGACGGAAATAATTGATCAGTCATGCAATTTCCTTCTCTTCAAACAGGCATCTAGCGAAAAATCCGTTCATCTGCGACTGCAACTTGCGCTGGCTGTCCCTCTACCTCCACGAGCATCCAATCGAGACATCCGGAGCAAAATGCGAGTCACCAAAGCGCGCTGCCAAACGGAAGATTGACGTGATGCGGGATGAAAAGTTCAAATGTAAGGGTAAGCACGATTCGACTTCCGGTATCTTCTCTTACTTCGACAGGATGGTATCAGGTCGGTAACCTTATCACTCCTCATCCAATCAAAATGGACCACCAAGCATAAACAATCCTCGCTTCTTCATGCCCATCACCATCATCACCTCAAGAGAGAAAGTGACTTCATCACGTCTGCTAAACTCCCCTTGATCTAAAATCGTTTTGTTTGTATTATGATTTTGCTCTCGTCAACTGCACGCGAATGCTCCTGCCTGGGTGAATGAATGAATGATCACAAAAAAGATTGAACAGAAGGAACAATATTTAGTTTATTTCTTTCTTTTCCTCATTTATTTGGCTTCTGATTTTCTAAAATAAAATGGTTGAACTGGCGGAATGTTTTCATAACGGTACGTACGCTTGAAAAAACTAACAATCACAGATCGTAATAACATCAGTCAAGGTCATTGGATATTCCCCAAGATCAAAAGGTGACGAAGCATGCATTGAATCATTAATAATACCGAAAAATTGTACTAACATTATCTTCGATTCTAGAGACCATGTATTTACAGCCCCTGCATGGGTTCAACTCTCTGATGTTTTGTGTGTAAACATCGTGCGATCTCCTCGTCATTTCATTCGCATTTCCAATCATACCGAGGAAGATATTACTTACTGATACATTTAATCATGATTATTGTTTGAATTTGATTCTGTACGGAGGTTGAATAAACAGAAGATGGGTCGAAGAATTTTATACAAATAATTTGGTGAAATATCTTTGGAACTCATGAATTGTGTGAGAAAATCATTCATAAAACAATTTTTTTATGATGTTTTTCTAAACCTAGGTATTTCAGAGGTATTTGCAAAAGAAATTGCGAATTTGTTTTGAACTTTAAAATTCAAAGGCTTAATTGATTATCTGGTTTCATTGAGTTGATGAGTCGTTTCAGGAGAAAAGAGTAATAATTTTTTTGAGGGAGGATTTTTTTGAAATTACATTTCATGGGAGTAAAAATTTATTTGATTAAATTTTCAAATTGGGATTTTTTTAAATTACATTTCCTGGGAGTAAAAATTTATCTAATTACATTTTCAAATTTTTCTTTCTAATTCATTCAAAATAAATAAAGATGAAATATGTATAGGTGAAAATGTTATTACATTTGATGCACATATTTACCATTTATTGGCCAGGTGGAATAATGAAGTGGAAAAGTTCGGTAGAAGTCTATTAGAATTCTAAAAAACTTCCATTCAACATTCATTGAAAATCAGGTGATTTTGCAATTTTGTAATACATTTTGGATGGAAAGAATAGATATGAGTAAAGCCATGTCCAATCGGCAGACCAAGAAAGTCGATGCTGAGGATTTTCGTCTAAATTTTTTCCTAAAACGGTGATTATTAGACAAAAATTAAAAAAAAAAGTTGAAAAATATTGATAATTGAGAAAGTTATTATTTACTGTAAATTTCAAGTTTCTTAAAATGATTTTTATTTGTTCCGAATTGGCCCCAATATGTCAGCGGGGTTTTAAGCTATAAAGTTCAGTTTGACGGGATTTATACGAGAATTTTTTGTTCCATCGTTAATTACTCAGAAACCTAATTTTTCAACAGGCTAAAATGTTCACCAAAAATGGTCATCGAAATGACAAGAATTTTGGCTTTATTAATTTTTTCAATTAGTAAAGTAAAAATTTTTATTTTACTAGTACGACAAGTAAAAATTTTTCTTCTCGTATACCGTTCGGATCTTTACGATTTGTTCCCTTCCCACCCCAAACCCCCTGCACCGCATTCGCCGAAGGACAAGGGAAAACCTCATTTGAGGGAAAAACCTGCCCAGGTACAGTCGTCTCTTGCGAGACTCCCGCTCGACAATAAAACCGTGAGATTTAGAGTGTCACAAATTTTGGCCCCCCCAGCCGGGAATCGAACCTGGGTCTCCCGCATGCCAATCCCACAATCTAACCACACAGCCACCGCCGTCGGTCCAATGCGACAAGTATTGAAAATAATCGAAAGTCGCTATTATTCATGCAATTATCACCCAAATAAATAAATATTCAATTAAATATTTGCAAATGGTGAAGTTTAGACTCATTATATCTTCATCTTGAAAAAATATGATTTCTCATATAAAACCCCGTCAAACTGCAGATAATGCTATGTATGACGTCTCATTTTGAAGAGTTTTTCATGTTCTTTGAGTTTGCCAAAGGACGATTTGATAGCTTGAAACCCTGTTGAGATTTTTGAGTCCATTTCGAGCAAATAAAAATCATTGCAAAAAAATCTAAATTTTCGGAAAATCATAACTCCCTCAATTATTAATATTTTTCAATTTGTTTTTCAAAATTTTTGTTTAATATCCATCGTTTCAGGAAGAAATTGAGGCGAAAATCCGCAGCATCAGCTTTTTCGGTCTGTTGATGTGGCGTGGATCTCATATATGTTAATTTTTCTATTCAACTTATTCTATTGGATTTTCTCCTATGAATTCTGAGACATGAATTCCTTTAATATTTTTTTCATGAATTTTCTAATGAGGAAAAAAGAATTCAGTGGAAAAAATATAGAAAACTTATGTCCAAAACGAATCAAAATTACTTGACTTTTTTCTATCAAATATATCTGAAACAAAAATCATGTGAAAAAAACGATTCCAACAGAGTTTCAATAGAAATTCAATAGAATTTCCTAGTAACGACTTTTCACATTAGAAAGGTCTTTCAATATTTTATTCTCCAATTACTCCATCTCGACATATGAATAATTCATCATGATTTCACGTCTGACCGAAAATTGATCTAGATTCCTTCGTCAACATATCTGGAACTAGAAGATTAAAAAATGTCCGGAGACGTTTTCTATCGGAAATGTCAGCTAAACAAGGGATGTTTTAACTTTTCCCCTCGAACTACTATTTACCGAGCTGACTGGACATTCCGACTGCACCTTCTGTTTTTCTGCACTTCATTACAGAATTCAAACATTTTTCTCCACATGTGAAAATAATTATTCGTATATTTCCATTAGAGCAGAGAGGGGTAGAACAGGCACTCGGTTCTCAGCCAGTCGATACCCATGAGATACTTAATTCTGATTTTAGGTGATGAAAAATTACTGACCAAGAGGGCTGGTGAGTGCATTCTACCAGGCGCCTGTCCCTCCCCATGCAGTTGCAATGGAGCTACTGTTGATTGTTCGGATAAGAAACTTACTTCGATACCTAGGGAACTTCCAGTTTACACTTCAACGTTGTAAGTATTTCGGAAAATAGATTGGAATATTTGTTCTCTTTTAGAACAAACCCTCCCCCCCCCCCCCCCCCCCTTCTGTTTTTTGTAGGAAATTTCCTCATCTTCGGAAAAATCGTGCGATGTTTTGTAGTCAAATCATTCGTTCTCAAAAGAGATGCGTGAAGCTCCGATAGAGCGTTTTCTCGATAAAATTACTCATGACGCACAATAGAGACCCTTCATTTTTTAACGCTCTCGAAATTTTGAAATTTTTAGATTCTCTGTGAGAAACATTTCTTGATGACTTTCTCCAAACTTCTTCTCTCAAGTTAAGCTAAATCATCATCACATATGGAATATTTGTTGTCTTTTAGAACAAACCCCGCCCCTTTCTGTTTTTTTGTAGGAAACTTCCTCACCTTCAGAAAAATCCCGCGATGTTTTACAGTCAAATTACTCGTTATAAAAAGACATGCATGAATCTCCAACATAGCGTTGTCTCGATAAAATTACTTGTGACGCACAATAAAGTCCCTTCATTTTTGTAACGCATTTAAAATTTTGAAATTTTTAGATTCTCTGTAAGAAACATTTCTTGATAAATTTCTCCAAACTCTTTCTCTCAAGTTAAGCTAAATCATCATCACCGATGGCTCATATTCATTCATTGTTGTTATTTTTAAGAGTGATTAATTTTTGGAAAATTCGATTCGGGATCGATTTCGATTTAGGATTTAATTCCTTTTTCTTTCGATTTTGTTTGATTTTTTTAATCATTATTTTCATTTTTAAGGTCATGATATTTCACGGAATCAAAATGGAAAAATATTGCTGTTTAAATTAGTTATTGAGAGTGAAGATGAATAAAATGACGACATTTTTAATAAAATTAAATATGTAAAATTTTCTCATACTTAAATATATATTTTTTTAAATATTTTCTCATTATATGTAAGATATATCAAATTTAGGATGAAAATAATCTTACGTCAAGCATGGTGAAATAGATTGTTAACAAAAAACGTTATATTCTTTCTTGAAAAGAGGATATTTGTTGAATATTCTAAGATGAATGCGTCCGCACAATTAGAACGAACTCTTTCCTCCCTCGCAATCTTCACTTTTGAAAATTGAATTAATTCTCACCAGATTACTCGGAAACAACGAAATCGAGAAAATAAAAGCAGATAATCTCTTCGAGAGATTACCCGATCTCCAGCACCTCGATCTACGCAGAAACAAAATCACCCGGATCGAAGCATCCGCCTTCAAGGGTGGACACAAGCTCACTGAACTTCTTCTGTCGGATAATAAACTCAGAGAGGTGCACAATAAAATGTTCACCGGCCTCACAAACTTGGTAACACTGTAAGTACATTTTCATCGTAGTTTTTCTCCTCTTTATCCTTCATCTGACTTCTGTAATTGTATTTTAAACTTTTTTATACAGCAACTTGACGGGAAATACAATCACCTGTGTAATGCCTGGATCCTTCGAGGGGCTCGCCCACATTCGCAACATGTAAGTTATCAAGTGGACCGATAAAAATTCTAATGTACTTTTTCATTTTTGTAATCGTGCAATTATCTTGGGAATTGATATTTTTGAGACACAGTGTGAAGACCGGTTTTAGTGGGTATTTTCTCAGCTATTAAAGAGATGATTCCTGATGATTTGTGATGTACGTATCACTACGATAATTGAAAAAATTACGATTGACATTAATCAAAAATTCAGTAGCGAAGCGGTAAATCACGTTCAGTCGTTTTTTACTTTGGCCAGTTTTTGATGAATATCTCGGAATCTAAGAGAGATAGTAAAATTTTTCTCAGACTTTTTTTATAACCCTCAATTGGCTCTATAAAAAAGGTCGTGACAAAAGTTTATCTATTTCCTTTAGATTCCGAGATATTCGTCAAAAACTGGCCACTGGTCAAAATGGACTTAACACGGTTTACCGCTTCGCTACTGAATTAGTGCTTTCCATCGAAAATGTAAAATGACTCTCTTTATAGCTGAGAAAATTTCTCATCGTCATGTAAAGAAAAATTTGATAGAAAAAATTCAATGGATTCCGATTTCCTTGCACCATTGATTCTTTTGAGATTGCCCCTATAAAAATTTTCAGGCACAAATTTTCCTAATTTTTTGAGTTTGATTTTTCGTTTCCAATTACAAAACTCAAGAGAATAACTATTAAAAAAATTGATGTTCACGACTTTATTAGAAAAATCGCAACCGGATCAGTTTCATATTAAATTCAGATTGGAAAATCTAAAAAAAATAGAATAAAAAATGATAAAATCTAGCGACAGCGGTTGAATTTTCTATTTGAAGTTTTCATACATGACTCCATCCAGATAATTTGATAATTAATGCAGACGTCATGTTTCATTTTCAAATTAAATTCGTTTACCCCACGACAGAATTTGATTGAAGACAAAGAAAATAAAAAATAACATCACAAGAAAATAAATTATTTAATTGAAGTTGTTGAAGTTGACCAAGATAATTCGTTCATTCCAGTGACATGCAGGGAAATCCGCTATCGTGCAACTGCTATCTTGCTTGGTTCGCTGAGTGGCTGAGGACTCGTGATATGCCAGGCACCATAGGGAGGTGCCACGATCCACCGAGACTGAAGGACGCCCATGTCAAAGACATTCCGAGGCATGAGTTCAAGTGCAACAGTCAGTATCATATTTCCAGCCTCACTAGTTCCTTAATTTTTTTCATTTCATTGAGAATAAACATCCTGAGATCTATAAAACAGTCCTTCAGACTCGGGAGTTTTTAGAGACTTGAATAATTTACGTTTATGTAATTTACTTCCTCGTGCAGAGGAACATTATTTCGCTGCGCAGAATAAAAATTGTTTTATGCAGTCATCTTTCTAACATCAAAGAATATTGAAGGAGGAAATTACTTGAATGGTTCGGTTGGTCAAATTGACTAAAATTGGTTACAAAAAATTGATTTTTTAGCATTTTTTAAGAATAAGTTCTTAAAAATTTATTCATGATAATTCTGTAATTATTGAGGATATGCAATGTCTCAAGTCCTTTTATCCAGTCAAGGAAATTCCTTACAAAGAAGGCTGTTGGCATTTTGTTGAAGCATCACTCATTACTGAAAATAATTAGAAAATTAGCGAGGAAAAATTATCTACCACGCGAGTCAGTTTATTCGAAAAGATCAAAAGAATTTTCTCACAGCTGAGGAAATTTTCTACAAAAAATTTCCTTTGAAAATTGTCTGTGGCATCACTCATCCCCACGGTAATTTAACAATTACCACAAACAACGCTCTCGAGAATTCATTATTAACAATGATTGATTTAATGTAAACATTTCAAAAGAAATTTCCAGTAAAAAAATGTCTGGATAGTTTTTTTCTCATGTCATTAATGAGATAATGTAATAATTAACATTGTTTGATCTCGTTTGCAAGAAAACAATTGCCAAGATTCCCCTAATGATGATGTTTATCTTTTTCACTTTCAGGTGATAGCGTTGGCTGTCTCGGAGATGATTATTGCCCACCGAGGTGTCACTGCGCTGGCTCGGTTGTCAGTTGCTCAAGATCCCATCTCACTGAAATACCTCGAGGTATACCCCCGGAGACCACTGAGCTGTATCTAGACGTCAATGATATAAAAACAATCCAACCCGAGAGACTTAGCCACTTGAGAATGCTCACTAGATTGTGAGTATTGGGTTTCCATTGTTTTTTCTTCAGATTAAATAGCAGTATTGGGGCAGTTCAAATATAATTTCAAGGAGGAAGATACGGAGACTGTATTTGTAGCAAAGGAAGAAATATAAAGATTTGAGGGAATTGGGTTTCCTGTTTCGAGATCAAATAGTTTCAGTTGGACTTTTGAAATAAATAGAGCGAAGTAATAGTATAGAACATGAAGAAATGGGATATATTTATGATTCTGTCGTGAAGCGATAAAAGGAGATGAATAGAAGAATATGAATTGCGAATTTTTTTTCGAATATTTAGGGTATGGAGAGATATAAGACAAATCATCAAAATAATTTAGATGTAATTTTTACTCAAATGAAAACTTAAAAACGTAAAATTAAACAATTGAGAATTTACGTCTTCATATATAAACGAATAATTCTAGGAGAACATTTACATTCAATAAAACTTACTCGAAAAATGGTCGTATGTTAATTCCTCAATTATTTTGGAGTTTAAAAATAGTCATGCACATTATATTGCAAATATTTTCGATAGGAAGAGACTTTCTTTCTTGAGATTTTTGTGCTCTGCAAATGAGAACTTTTGAAATTTTCCTCAAATTCTGGAGATTTTCGTTCTTTCCACTATTTAAAGTATAGAAATCTTACATTTCATTAATACAGTGTTTTCGTTTTTGACTATAGTATTTATATTTTTGTTCATTGTCTCTCAACTTTGTCTAAACATGTGCCTGATATTCAATTTTAATTATGCAGTCTAGCAAAAAATAGGCCAATATTCTTTTCTCGGTTTTACCAATTTTTCGATAGTATAATTCTCTCTGGATGTTCAACTCATCTCGTTTTACAGCTCATAGTTCGATGAATTAGTATACAAACAGAAAACATGGAAAAAATTCTGTGTGCATTGAATACAATCCACAGGACAAAGGGATACCCCAACTATATTATAATCTCACAACCAAAATTTCCGCATTACTTCTACTACACGAGCGTTACCGTAAATACACAGGGGGGCCAAATATTTGAACAAACCTAAAACTGTGTAATTTCTCTGATGAAAGCCACGTTATCTCATGTAAACACTCATACTGAAACTTTTTAATTACACAGAGGGACGGGGGGAGGGGGGAATCCTATTACCCGAACTGATTGCACTTGACTGAAAACACAAGGAGATTGAAGTGCTCTCCGATCATTTCGTTTGCTCAAGAATTATTCTTATCATCATGAATCCTCCTTAATGTACTTATGACTCATGTTTTATTGCAGGGATCTGAGTAATAATCAGATTGGAATGCTTGCCAACGATACGTTTAGGAATTTAACGAAATTATCGCACTTGTAAGTAAATTAATCACCAATGTTAAATAAACAATTGAGTTACAATTTTGAAAGCTATCAAGTTTATTTTTTGTAGAGAATTTCGTGAGCTGCAAAAAGGTCCTTTGACATAAGGTCTTTGACATTTCTCCTTAAAAGTGCTAGTTTCAGAGATATATGTGACATAGTGCATTTCAAGCTCACCCTCACTACTATTCTGTAAATATCTCTTAAGGCCCGGGTGGATTATCTTTCGAACATGATCTTGGTTGTTTTTTTCATTTTGATAATCTGAAATTATCTCCAATTGCTATTCAGTTTTACATAGCCCTGGAGTTTCAAAAAATTATGATAGTGCAATCAAAAAAACGTTGAAAAAAAGTTGAACATTTTCAAAAAGCGTTTTTGCATAATATTGGGAAATAAACCCAATAGGGAGGAAATTGCAAATTAATAATTTGATGTATCTAATAGCTGTTAGGTCACCATTTGTCACAGTAGTCAATGGCTTTCAGATCGTTATTTACCATAATAAATTATCCATTCACTCTTCCCTCTCTATCGGACTTATTTCTTAATCTTTATTAAAAACGCTCTTTAAAAATGTTCAGTTTTTTTCTACTTTTTTTGATTGTACAATTATAATTTTTAAGGACTCCTGCCTGATGTAAAATCCAATGGAAATTGTGATATATTTTGCAAACATTATGAAGATGGAAAAACAGTCGAGATAACGTTCGAAAGATAGTCTAACCGGGCCTTAAATTATTAGTTTTAGCAAATAACGTCAATAAGCATTTTTGTCACCCATAAAATTTCCTACAAAAAATATTTTTTGATAGTTTTCTCCCCACCAATTCCTTCAACAAATATTTCCTCATTGAATAATCATGTTTATGTATTTTCCCAGAATAATCAGTTACAATAAACTCCAATGTGTTCAACGAAACGCCTTATCAGGATTAAAATCCTTAAGAATAATTTCCCTCCACGGAAATGACATTTCGGTGATTCCAGAAGGGACCTTCGATGACTTAGAGTCGATAACACACCTGTAAGTGCCCAGAAAAACCAATTTCCAGTGTAAATATTCTTTCAAACATCTTCTAAACACTTTCTATCAACTTGCAGAGCTTTAGGGTCGAACCCACTCTACTGCGACTGTCACATGCGGTGGCTAGCAGAGTGGGTGAAGAAGGACCAGGACGTTGAGCCTGGCATCGCCCGGTGTATGGAGCCGCCTGCCATGAAGGAGAAATTATTGTTAACAGCTCCCGCCAGCGCCTTCCAATGCAAAAGTAAGTTTCAATTAACGTGATTGTTAGATTTATTATTTAAATGAAATAAGGGGATGAATTAACACCACTAACAGTATCTTAAAAATCAACTCTCCTTCTTAAGAAGTTCATAAGTTTTCAATGAAATAGAAAAAAAATCTTAATTTCACTCAGCAAATGCGTCAATTTTATCTCGTTTTAATCCTTCCAAGAATATTTCGGAAAGGATGCAAGATTTAATAGTATTTTGTACAGGGGTCATTCAAGTATTAGATAAGCATAGTTCGAAGAGAGAAGGGTTAAAAAATTCTGACACATATTGACATATACATACGCTGAATATGACTTATTTTGTTCCCTTTCTAAGGATCAAATTTGTTTCTTAAGAACGCCTGACTCTTGATAATTTTTGAGTCTGAGGAACGTTTGACTTTGCGGCATGTCTGACCCTTGCGAGGGGTGAACCACTGAGATTGTCTGATCTTGTTGAATGTTCAAGAACGCCTTTAAAATTGTCTTTTCTCCGGCAAATATTATTGTGTTTTTTATGAAACTACTTCATTTCCTCAACAATGCAATGATCGAGTCGATAAAAATTAATAATTGTAGTAGGAAACACAATTCTAAAAGTTCATATAGACACAGGGTGTAGATTCAGCCGTTTTCAAACATCAAATTTGTCAATTCAGTAGTGAAGTGGTAAACTGGGACAAGTCAATTTTGACTATTGATTAGTTTTCAATGAATATCTCGGAATCTAAGGGAGATAGGAAAATTTTTGTTATAACATTTTTTGTAGAGCCGATTAAGTGCTGCAACAAATGTAATTACCAAAATTTCGCTATCTCCCTTAGATTCGAAAATATTCCTCAAAAACTCAACTGGGAGATTAGTCGACTTAAACCGTTTTACCACTTCGCTACTGAATTCAATTGCGTGAGAAAAAGTTGAACAAATCATGAATGTTCAAATTACATTTTGCACAGAATTACTATTTTTTGAACATTCGGTGTTTATAAATGAATAACGAAAATTGTTTAAACTTTCGAAACCTAATTTTTTTAGGCATGAAATCGATTTCTGGTAAAATTCTGAATATGAATAAATTTGTTACGATTACGAACAAATGATTTTCATAATTGAAAATTTATAGTTTATAAATTATTGGTAGAAAATGCTCCTAATTTTCAAAAATTGCAATTTTTTAATTATTTAATCAATCTGCCTCCAAAAGTAAACTTTCTATTTTTTTCAGATTTTTATAATGTTTTCTAACGGTTCAATATAGAGATTCAAATTCAGATCTACAAGGTTCAAATAATAACATCATTGTAAAGTTAGGCTCAAATAGGGGTCAAATCAAAGCTCTGATGTTCGACTACAAAAGTAGAAGAGCATTTTTATATTTATACACTTGCTTGGATAGAGCGGTGGGGGAGGAGTAACAATTGTCAAAAAATGTCAATTGCTTATGTAATGCCTCAATGGCCCCAGAGAAAATCAATCCCTACCGAAACGAATTCCATAAAAATTGCTCCATCTGCAGTTTGTCTCCTTAATTCATCTAACTAACATTAACATTTGATTTATTTTGGCTTGAAAAAACTTATTTTTCGCGTAATAAAGTGTTCTTATTTTTTATTGAATGGAGTTGGTCTATTTAGTTTGTTTATTTTTGGTCAAAACCCTCAGAACGGTACTAAAATTGCTCATTAATCGTAGACATTTCTTCCGTGCAGCCAAACAACAGCCTGCCGAGGTCTTGGCAAAGTGCGATGTGTGCTACACATACCCATGCCAAAACGGAGGATTATGTGAGACATTACCGGACAGGAAGTTCAATTGCAAGTGCACGCCAGGATATCACGGGGACAGGTGTCAACATAAAATTGACGCGTGCTATGGAAATCCTTGCAGGAACGCCGGAACTTGCAAAGTACTGGAGGAAGGAAGATTCAGGTATAATACAATCAATTCCGATTGTTTTCATTAGTTTACGGATTTTTTTTATGTGTAGAGCGGGTTGGATCAAGCTCGGCTCCCCAATTTTGTTGACATTCAAATTACGCTGAAGATTGGCACGAAATCATTTTTGTTGCATGATTATTCATTGAGGTGAAGTGAAGAAAATGGATGAGTAATTTTTTCTATTTGAGAAATCTCTTGGAAATGTCTTCATAAGAGGTTTAGAGAAAATTGTTAGAGGGCATTTTCCGAAAAACCTAGTAGTTTTCACAACCAGGGATGGCCATCAATCTTCCGATTCTTCAATATTATAGTAATTTCCGACTTACATCGATCAAGGTTTAAATATGTTAATCAAAATTTAAAAATAGTAAAATAATTGGTAATCTAAATTTCCGACTAATGATGAATTAAATATTTAATAATATGGATCTGTAAATTTTTTATTAAGTAAATAATACTAAATTTCTTATAAGGGTTTCCGATGATCCAAATAATCGTCAATCTTCCTAACTCAATAAGTGATCAAGAAATAATTTGGAATTTGAATATTTAAAATGATAATTACTCCAATAATAAAAATTTACGAGTGATATTAACTAATTGACTACTTAATAATTTAACGATAATTACAATTAATGAATATGGTTATCCCTGTTCACAACATTCTACTAGATCGAGAACGTAGTGGTTGAAAAGAAAATTCTTCGATATTTGTCAATAAATCTATTCGCTTTAGAGATGTTCGTAATATTGCATGTCTGCATGAAATTTTCAATTCATCTCTTTTCACCACTTCACCAAAATTGTCGTTTTGCGAGGCATAAAGGGCGATTTAAGTTCGTTCCTTGACTGAGAGAAAATCAATAGAGTTTTCAAACGAGTCTTACTTGTACCAAGCATGCAGAGAGTACGCCAAGATGGAAAGTTTTCGTCGCAAGAATAGATTTAGTAATTCCAAAAAAACTGTATTCTCTGTGCAAGCAAGAAATATCATTTTTAGTACGACTTCTTCGTTATTCGACACTTCCATATGTATTTTGCTCCCGGAAAATGTTCATTTTATGCGAAACAAGGGATAGTAGTTTCTCGTTTCGGCTATTCAATAATCACAGACAAGAAATGAATCCTTCAATGAAATAATAATAATATGATAGCAATCTTTCTTGATAAACTTTCCTCTATGAGATATTTTCATCCTGAAAAGGTACCGTCTCGTGTGAATCATCCGCCTCTTGAGCCATTTATTTCATTGTTGTCGAAAGCAGAGCAATGATTCATGTTTGAATCAAACAATTTCTTTTTTTATAATTTTTAACTAGCGATTTTGTTGGCCCAAACAAGACTTGTTTAAGAACTTGTTTCTTTTCTCTCGACGTTGAATTATTCAAAATTCAAAAAATTTGGCTTATCGCTGATAAAATTGCTGGTGGATCGATCGAGATCCAATCGACGAGCTTTATCTCTCAATTCACGTTAAGTCAATGTGTGACAGTTGCGACTGCGCCCCCGGTTACGAGGGTCTCCGATGTGAAAACAATGTCAACGACTGTCAGAACAACAAGTGCGCAAACAACGCAACCTGTGTGGACCTCGTACAGGCCTACAGATGCGACTGTACACCGGGATACATGGGAGAATACTGCCAGGAGAAAATACCCTTTTGCTCAAAAGGACATGATCCATGTGAGAACGGAGGACGATGCGTCGACCACCGGACCCACTACAGCTGCGAGTGCCCGATCGGCTTCACAGGCCTTAATTGTTCCACAAATTTGGATGACTGCGTTGATCATCTGTGCCAGGTAACAACGAATAAATAAATTTACACAAAATTGTGGACTACTCAGATGATTTTCAATTTTTTAATCCTTTTTCAGTGAAGTTTTGAAAAAAGCGTAACGAATTTGTTGGAAAATTCTATTTGATTTATATTGAACTTGTATCGTCAATTCTATGAGTTTTACGGCGATTTTACTGAAAAATTGTGGAGCTCTAGTGCTCTTTTTGTTCATAAAAATGTCCAATAGAAGAGATTTTGTAGAAAAATTAGTGGAATTTTCTATAGGAATTCCTCGACATAAATTTTCTAAGTTTGTTTTCACTCTACTTTTTTGTTCTTTATTAAAAAAATCAAACAAAAAAAGCTTCGAAAATTTTGGCCGACGAATTTTTATCGAAAATGTCTCAATACAAAAAGTTGTGTCGAAATATCGAATTGTATTCATTTTTTCTGTAACATTGCTTGTATTGAAATAAAAACACAGAAGTTGCTGAATTTTCCAGTACAATTGACGAAAATCCAATACAATCTCTCTACATTATGAAAATCCAAATCGACTTCTGATGATACAAATTTACTACTCAAAATTATGACTCGGAAATTAAAGGTCACAAGGGTCATGAGGGTAAGAATAAGGTCCACAAGGTTCAAAATAAGGGACACGAGGGTCAGATTAAGGCCCACAAGGGTCAGACTAAGGGTCACAAGGGTCAGATTAAAGGTCTAAATAAATGTAACAAGGATCAGATTAAGGGTCATGAGAGTTATAAGAAAGGTTAGATTAAGGATCCAAATGAGGGTCCCAAGGGTCAGATTAAGGGTTACAAAGGTCAGATTAAGGATCCAAATAAGAGTCATGAGGGTAAAAAACTAAGGGTCAAAATGAGGGGCTCGACATCTCTCTGTGCTCGAAATTAAGACTACAAAATTAAGGGTCAGAAATGAAGGATCAAAATAAGGGTCACAAGAGGTGAGGGTGAGAATGAGGGTCACGAGAGTCAAATTAAGGGTCACAAGAGTCAGCATAGGGATCATGGAGGTCATATGGGAGTTGACAGTTTCAATAAAACTCAAATAGAAATCCAATAGAATTTTAGCGAAATTTTTCGATTTAATAAAATTTAGTGCCCCATGCAAATTTTATGGAACAAATGTCTGAAACCTTTTTATAAATCATAAAAATTTCATGAAAGGTTCCATAACATTCTCTACTAAAGACGATATTGATGGAAACAATTTCATCTTAATTAAGTAATTCTTCCTTGAAAAATGTTATTACGGATTGTAAAGATGAATTTTTTACGGTTTTCAGAACGGTGCTACTTGCATCGATGGCATAAACAATTACGAATGTAAATGCCCGGCGGATTATACAGGGAGATACTGCGAGGCAGCGCCATCGACAGCCATGCTCTATCCGCAAACAAGTCCATGTGCACATCATGATTGTCAGCATGGCGCTTGCTTCCAGCCTTCCTCTGATTCCGCCGCGGGTTATCTCTGCCAGTGCCATCCCGGTTATACTGGTAAGTCTAACATTACGCCAAACAACCCTTTCATTCTTACATCGAAGGAATCTATAGGAAACAGATTCATAATCGAATGATCAACATCACGTTCTTCGTTATCTACAAATCTTTCTATTTTCTTGATTATTTCGCTAGTATCTTCGGGATCATCAGGAAATCTGTACAAAAAACTTTAATTTGACATTGAAAGTCCCTTTTCAGTCTTTCGAGTTTTCCTCTCATTTTCCAAATATTAGAAAACTGAATTTACCGAAGAATTTCGAAAGACTTTTTTGACATTTTTCAAAACCTCTTTTTTCAAAATATTGAAACATTAACTAAAACAACCAATTGACAAAGTTTAATATTTCTCACAAAAAAAAAGTTTACTTCAACACCAACACAATATTTACTTGAAAAGATGATGTATTACACACAATGGAGTGCCTTCATTTTTTCACACATGTGATGTTTTGCATTGAGACCTTCAATGACAAAATAGTGTTCAGCATGTGGATCGTGGGATATTTGGAAAATCAGTAAATCATACTAAATCTCAGCAGTTCTGACCCTTAGAACCTTCCGAAAATCTCGGAGTTTGATTTTTTCCCATTTTTCACCTACAATACATAATCTGAACTTTTACAATCGTCTTCATAATACCCGCACGGAGAGAAATGTTCAGTAAAAATTACGGCACTCACAGTTCGCTCACCGATTGCGGAATCCACTCAGAAAATTTATGTGACGGGGTCGTAATTTTTCACAGAAGATTCAGATAAAAATTACGGAACGCTCTGGAAAAATTCTGTGACAGTTCCGTAAAACTTCCTATAACCACATTTCGCTCCGGGATTACGGAAAAGATTTTCCGTAATTTTTATTGAATATTTCTCTCCGTGCAGAGACTTTCAAATGTCAGCGCGGTCTCGCCTTCACCTTTTTCTTCGTGTACTCTCCTAAGGGTCAAAGAATACTTCTACGCACTTGTATCGAAATATACTATTTACCACGAGTGTCGAACCCTATTTTTCGTCATAAGTGTGGAAAGGGAGATTTTACGCACGCAAAAATTTCACGTTACGCCCAATACCTAAAGATAATATAGTCTAATTTTCACAATCTTTGGTCTTTTCAATGCAACAGGAAAACGATGCGAGTACCTGACGAGCCTGAGCTTCGTGGATAACAGCTCGCTGGTCGAGCTTGAGCCGCTTCGTACGAAGCCCGAGGCTAATGTGACCATCGTCTTCACAACCACCCACGAAAATGGTGTTATACTGTACAATGGAATGGACCAAAGTGGTGAACACATTGCAATCGAACTGTTCAATGGTCGTGTACGTGTTTCTTACGACGTTGGAAATTATCCCACCTCAACGATGTACAGCTACGAAATGGTATCAGATGGCAAGCCACACATGGCTGAACTCATTGCCGTTAAGAAGAACTTTACGTTGAGGGTGGATAGGGGACCTGCCAGGAGTATTATTAATGAGGGCACCAGGGAGTACTTGAAGCTCAATTCACCCATGTTCGTTGGTGGCATCACGTCTGATGTTGCCAGTGTTGCATTCTCACAATTTCATTTGAGAAACGTCACCAGCTTCCAAGGTACATTATCATTTACATTATCATTTATTAAATTAGCTGGTGAATTAGTAGATCTATGGGATAATGTCAAAAGGCATTTGCATAGGAAATGTAATTGAAAAAAACTGCTCTCATTACTCGATTTATCTCCCCATTCATTATTGAATTATTCTGATAATGAATAAATTTAGGAAAACAAACAATTTTTTAAATTTTATTGAATAAATCTCAGGGAAAAAAAATAAAAAATAAATCTTTCGTGACTTGATTTATCTCCATTAATCTCTCATTAATTATCGAATCATCTTGATAATAAGTAAATTTAGGAGAACCGACAACTTTTGAAATTTTATTGAATAGATTTAAATGAAAATGTCAAAAGGTATTTTCATGGAAAGTTTAATTGAAAAAAAGCTTTCGTGACTCGATCTATCTCTCCATTCATTAATTATTAATTATTTTGATAATGAGTAAATTTAGGAAAACAGACAACTTTTGAAATTTTATTAAATAGACAAATTAATCAATATTGATTGATAATGAAAATGATTCAAATAATCAATGGATTTTTTCTTTTTAGGATGCATTTCAGGAATGTGGATAAATCACAAAATGGTGGACTTCAGCAATGCAGCAAAGATGCACCGAGTGACTCCAGGATGTGCTGCCAACGACGAAGAGGCTGACGAGGCTGAGAAAGAACCTGCAACACCATTGCCAATCAAAGAGGACAACCTTGACGATTCTCTCCAACACGAGCACGTTGTGCATGACCATTCTGGTGAGTAGAAAAATCACGACTCTTGGAAGAACTCTTATCACCTTCCATGGGGAGATAATTAATTCATGAAGGGTTTTGATTCGATTTCAGAAATTGTAGCACTACCAGGCGCGAGTATTGTCGATCCCTGTACTGGACACGAGTGTCGTAAAGGATCTCAGTGCGTTCCAGCACCCTTTGGCAACGGATACACATGCCGCTGTCAAATTGGGTGGCAGGGGCGATACTGCGAGAAAGGTGAATAGCAAATAAAATTTTTGATAATTTTTTTTATAGAAAACTACTTTGGGCCGGTTGCACCGAGCCCTGTTAACCAAATAAATCGTCAACATAAAATTATGTATGCAGTAAATTTATTCCATAAGAGTATTAATTTCGAGGATCAAATTTTCATCACCAGAAGTCGATTTGGATTTATATAATGTAGATAGATTGAAGAATATATCTATTAGAATTTTCCTGATCTCTGCTAATTTTCATGAAATAGTTGACATTGATTTTGTCATCATACTGTGAAATTTCCGATTTGTTTTCTGCCAACTTGTTTTGAAATGATATTAATCCACCTCCATGAGGAATTTTCTAGCTCTGAATTTGGCTTAGGTAATAAAATGAATCATTAAATCCTAATATATCGTTTTTCTATAGCGCCAACATGCAGAAAGGAACATACACGAGAGTATTATAGCGAGAACGGCTGTCGCAGTCGACGACCTGTGAAACTGGCTAAATGCTGGGGCAGCTGTGGCAACTCTTGTTGCCTGCCACGCAAAACTAAACGTCGCAAGGTAAATACACCCTTCTTAACAGTTTGCCCATTTAAGAGGTTTTTTAACAGTTATCAGGTGCGTGAACTTGAGATAACAGTGAATTGGCCTGAGCAGTTGTCAGGAATTTGACAAATTAATAATTGAATTGAAGGGGCTTTTTTATTACTGAAAAATTATGAATTTCTAATACGAACAAAATAAAATAATGAAAGATTAGAATAGTCAAATAATGATAAATAAGATAAATGAGAATTTTGATTCATATATTTTATGCTAGAGTCTAGTCCATTTTTTAGAATTATTAATTGCCTCCTAAAAATGGAAAAAAAGTGTAATCTGCCTAATCTAATCAATTGAATTGTAATCAATTGAATTATAAGACGAATAAAACATTATTCTCATCAATACTCCCAATAATAAAAAAAGTTAATAAACATGAGTTGACAAAAAAAATGTTGTTTTGCTTGAATTTCATCAAATAGTCGTTTTATGGCTGTTGTACTTTGCCCCGCTGTTTCATTTTGCTCCACTCTCCCCTATCTAATTTCCAGAAAAAAATATCATTTTTTGGTTCAGTATCCGCCTTCTTTAGCCCGATGAGTACCAATTTCTTGACTGAAACCTACCAAATTTATCGAATATCCATGCGATGTTCTCCACTCAAGAAATCATTTTTGTCATATTATGTCAATTTTTTTCTCAGTGTGAAATTCTATATTTTCGAAAATATTCAACTTTGAAAAGAGGCATGCATTCACGCGTGAGTCTATACACGGAGAGAAAAATACACCATAATTCCGTGAGAGTCCCTCCAAAAATTAGTGTGCTACTCACTAATGCTGGGACATAACCTGGAGTCACCAGAAAATTCGTATGTGGCACCCTAAGTTTTACGGGCATCGCGCAAAGTAGTGGCGCAAGTCCCTCTAAAAATTGGGGTGCCACATTCGAATTTTTCGATGACCCCCTGTTATGTCCCAGCATTGATGAGTAGCACACTAATTTTTGAAACATTTTTTTCTCAGTGTATGTGATATAGATGCCAGACTTGGAGGGTTAACGAGAAATTGACCCCAAAAATCACTCAAAATGACGATTCATGGAAAAAGTAACAAGAAAAAGTACAAAAATAACTCTCTATAACTCACAATTGCATTTTCCCCAGGTTCGTCTAATTTGCAATGATGGCAGACGCTACACGAAGGATGTAGATTTAATTCGCAAGTGCACCTGCACTCGCAAATGCTACTAAATATCCAAAAAAAAACAGCGAAGATACAGCCGCACAACTGCCCGACTCCCCAACTGCCTACACCCGGCATTTCAGCTGAAGTCAACGAAAACACCGAGTAAAAACCCCATTTTATGAATTTCTACGTCAAAAAGAAACGAAGAATAACTGCTAATTAATTGAGTGAGTGGACGCAGTGCGGGCGAAAAATGATGGACACACACAGCCGGCTCAGTGTGATATGTATTATTAAGTAATAATAACTAAACATAGCTATAAATAATCGGTATTCGAGTATCTATATGCATATTGGAATATTTGTATGAGATAAACAAATTTTTTTAGGATTAAAATTGTAAATTCGTGGGTATCCATATTCTTTTCTAATGCAGGCGTGGGTACGAGCGATTTTAGTATGGTGAGATAATGCTCTTTAATAGAGTGCATAACTTTGTAAGGATGGAACGATGAATCGTGAAGAGTCACGTCGAAGTTTATTGTTATTGTATAATTTCTGTAGTGAAGTAGTGGAAACAGGTGAGTCAAGAAAACTAGAGATTATTCAGCAAATAGATGTAAAACTTCTGAATTCCACATTTTAACGTACAATTTTATGTTTCAAATTTATATGTTATTTTGTAAATTAATGTGAACTTTGGCTTGGTGGTTTTCAGTACTTTACTACTGATTTTAATTAATGTTCACCTGTTGTTTTAAACACATCTGAACCCTCTTGATTTATTAATTAATCATCCGTCTTATCCTTCGTGAGGATAGGACGATAAATCGTGAAGAGTCACGTTGAAGTAAATTGTTATTGTCTAATTTCTGTAGTAAAGTGGTGGAAACAGACAAGTCAAGAAAATTAAAAATTATTGAGATTAATACCTCTAAACTTAGTGAATTAAGAGAAAGATTTCAGAAGATATTTTCTGTAGGAAATTTAATTGACTACAAAAACAGGTTTTCTGACATTTTTCTCAAATAACCACTCATTCTCAAGAAGTATAATTTTGTTTCACGTTTCACTAATAACGTGAAACTTCTGAATTTCAGATTTCAACGTTTTACGTTCTAATTTATGTGAGTTATTTCGTAAATCAATATGAGCTCTGACTTATCGTCTTTCAGTACTTTACTACTGACTTTGATAAATGTTCACCTGTTGTTTTAAACACATTTGAACGCTTTATGTGTGAAAATTCACTTGATTCATTAAATAAGTGACATCGCTCTCCTGCCTTGGAATTGAAAAATTAAGGTGCGATGATGCGAGATGTATGTTTAGGCAGTGAATGGCTAGGGGAATTAATTAACCATCTGCAGAAGTCGAGAAGAATGAAAGAAAAATGAAATAAATACGCCTAATTTTTTTTATGGATTGATTCGGGAGCAGAATGTCAAAAAATCTCTTTCGAAAGGATAATTCTCATTGACAAAAAGGGTCTTGACGTTTTACACAACTCATTCCTCAAACCGCTTAATGAACCGAAAATAAGAATTCAACTGAAATTGCTTTCCCACTCATTGATTGTCTAATTATCTCAGTAACAAAGTGTTCTGGGGGGAGTCATCATAAAAGCCTTTCGGTGGCAAACTTTCTCAACTACAAAATCGATTTCATGACATTTTTTCTGGAACCATTCGTTGCCGAGATAAAACAAACATAAGAAAGAAATCATTCTGAAATCAACTTGAATCGTTTTTGCACAGCAATTTCATTTTTCTCATCCAATCCCATCAAACCATCACCCACTGCCAATATTTATCCCTTATTTATTCATCATCAACGATGGTTTTTTTTAATAATTCTAAAAATCGAAAAAAATGAAAAAAAATCTATTTACCCATAAATTATATTTTTCTTTAGCAAAAATCGTCTTTGAAATTCTCTCTTTTTTATATATAAATAAAAATGAACTAAAAAAATTGATACATCTATTTACTTAAAGAAAAACTAAAAAAAAATATTGAAAGTAAAGTAAAGAGAAATTGTATCTAAATACTCTTACGATAATTGTTTTAATTTACAGAGAAACACGGCAGAGCGCAACAATAGATGTATTATACTCATAATTTATTAAGTTCAATTTTTACTGTACAATGTTCTTTTTCGCGGTATTAATAGTCTAAGATATTCTACAACCAATTATTATTTTGTACTATCAATTTTTACAACTATTAACATTTTAGTTTTAATTTTCAATTAAATTATCTTCACACAGCTGGCTACACGAAAATCATATTACATTATTCGTAAAGAGTTAAGGTTACTGTCACTTCTGTCATTACAACAACAAAAGAACCCGATTCTGACCAATTAAAGAAGAAAACAATGAGACGTTGAAGATAAGCGTATCTAATAAATTAATTGAATTAACTGACCGCGAGAGGGAAGGAGGTGAAACAATGATAGATACGTCTTTGTGGACAATAATACTAACGGAACTGGGAATAGGTGTCTAAGTTAACGGATGAAGAAAATAGTGAACAAAATGGATAAAGCCATCAAGGATTGTGCTTCCTTCGGACTCCTACGTAACTAATAATACTTATTCGCAATCGAATTTCACTGTAAGTGTTTCATTTTTGTATAAAAGAGGGAGAAATCTGTGGGGAAGGGGTGACAGAAGGTGATTTCAAAATAGATTTCTAGTCTTTTGCAAATATGTTGGAAAATGTAAACTGACGGGAGAAATGTTGAATAATTTTTCTAAGGGGAAATTATTGCCCCCCAAAAATGGTCTTTCAACATTTTTATTCAGTCCCAATGGTTCCAGATATATTTACAAAATAATCTTCAGAACTTATTTTCATTCATCTTTTCTCACTCCTTTGTCGCAGGAAAAAAAACACTCGCTGATAAGAAATTTTGTATCCGCTATGTAATTTCATCCTCAGAAAAATAAGATGAGAGATAAATGAAGTTTACGAGAGTCACTGACAATTTTAGAAGAACGAATTCAATGACAATGGGATAAGAGTTAGAGATATAAGTGAAAGATTGCGCAAATGTAGGGGTGATAAAACAATTGAAAGTGAATGAAAGTATGGAGTTTCAATGGTTTTACTAAAGAACATACGATGGTACTACACATGGGGAAATAAAAATGATACGAAACACCGATGAAAGAGCAATGAAAAGCAAAACAGGAAATATGTGTTATTCAATCACAACGCACGTTTTACCAAATAAACAATGGAATACTGCATGCATAGGAATTTACCCAATAGTAATCCTACGATTTAAGAATAAAAAATTCTAGGTAAAAAAATTAGCATTAATAATAAAATTAACAAAAATAAAAACGAAATGTCTATGTTTATATAATGTAACAAAATTCTCGAAAATATGAAACGCTATTAAAAATAAATGTATGTAAAGTTTATTTAATTCAGTTTGTTTTTCCTGATTTTCCACGTTTTTTCCGTCATTCTTGCACTTTGGTGATGACGTAAAAACAAAAATTGCCAGGAGAGAATGGAAAAAATCTCTGCGCAACATCTCTGCGCACATAAAAAATGGCCGATTAGTCTCGAGGCTTTGGTATTCGTCTCCGGATTTTATACGAAATCAAGGGTAAAATCATTAAAATAATTCTTAAAAATGCTATAATTAGTTGACAACAATGGACAACAATAGTTTGGTCATGAAATCAACGATTATTCCGATGAATTCCGGGTGTTGGAACGTAAAAACAAAAATTGCCAGGAGAGAATGGGAAAAATCTCTGCGCAACATGTCTGCGCACAACAAAAATCGCCGACTAGTCTCGAGGCTTCGGCGTTCGTCTCCGGATTTTATCCGAAATCAAGGGTAAAATCATTAAAATAATACTTAAAAAAGCTGTAATTAGTTTATAATAATGGAGAACAATAATTTGATAATCAAATCAACGATTATTTCGATGAATTGCGGGTTTTAAAACGCAAAAACAGAAATGCACATGAGAACACAATAAAAACGTCTGCGCAACGTCTCTGCGCAGATTAAAAGTGGCTGCCCTGATGTTCCTTGGCGATGACCGCAGTATTGTCGAAGAAATTACTCGTAAAATCGCCGAAAGTAATTAACAATCTGATAATTAATTAATTAATAATAATAATGGCCAGTCACAATGGTGCAAGGCAATGGTTGCATAGTTCGATAAATTACGAAATTTAAAACGATATGAACGTCTCGAATGGTGAAAATCTGGAATCTCCATGTGACCGACGTATTTGTGACACCACGAGATGACGCCTGGAGGCAATTCTGGACAAATCCAGTGTTTGTGGACAGTTTTGATAGATTCAATGACTCTTTCAAAAATTCAAAACGTGATAAACCTAGTTATTGAGTGAAACCAGTGGACACAGGAATTTATTAGAATGTTAGTGTTGTGAATTGTGATGATGTTTTCTTTTGTTAATCAAGTGATAAAGTGCTCTCGGAAATTTCTTTGTCGATGTGTGTATAAATACGTAAGATGGTAGTTTCAGTCATGTTAGTGCGGTTTTTAATTTCGAAAGTGTTTAGTGCAAGTGATCTTCACGGGGAAGAGCTTCTGGAGGCATTGGAGAGCATATCGACGTCTAGATGAGGATTTCAACGCCCGGTGAGTCACTAAAATTTACAATTGAAAGTTGACATTTTTCAACCGTCAATATCTCGAGAATGACTGGCGCGATTTCAACAAATTTTATTTCATTTCATGAAAGCACTGAAATGATTCTATTTTTTAATTTTCGAATTTTGCTTGGAAATGATGTAAAATGGTCTAAAACGTAAAAAACCGAAGTTTTACGGCCATGCGTGTATGAGCGAGTGTCCACCTCTGGTAATCAACTGTTGGAAAATCGAAGAATTAAAGGACCAACCAATTTCAAAATTTGTCAAATTTTGTCAGGATATAGGTATGAATAAGGATTCTGTGCTAAGGTGCTGCCCAATCGGGCCAGCTGTTGTGGAGAAATCTCCATTCGTTTCTAAATGGTTTTTTGGAAATTTTTCGAAAACTGTCTAACCGATTTCAATAATTTTTTTTCAAAATATTCGTCTCAATGTCCTCTATTTTAATCGATCAAGATATCCATACCCGTTCAGGCAAAATTTCCAAGATATCGTAATTGTTCGGCTTTTCTCTCCAAATGCTTGTGCGTACTCTAACTTTTGGAAAAATCGACATATTAACTTCTAATTGGGTATGCTCCCGGTTTTCATTAGAGCAGTAAATTTCTATAGTCAACTTGACGGGGTGGGAAAGGGCCCACTTAACCGTGAAGAAGAACAATGATCGGACTCGTCTATGAATGTTATTACGAAGTAAAGGCGTCATATGCCATTTGGGTTCCCTATACGCAGATACAAGGCTCAGAATTGCGTTTTTCCTTCTCCTACAGCCTATAAAATATGAATTAAATTAATTTTTTTTTGCGATTTCGTTTTCCGCGATTATCTCGGAAACTATGAGAGATAAGCCTTAAAACCTATTCCATTCGATTCCTGAGGAAATTTGGGTTCCCTATACGCAGATACAAGGCTCAGAATTGCGTTTTTCCTTCTCCTACAGCCTATAAAATATGAATTAAATTAATTTTTTTTTGCGATTTCGTTTTCCGCGATTATCTCGGAAACTATGAGAGATAGCGCTTTAAAACCTATTCCATTCGATTCCTGAGGGAATTTGGGTTCCTCAGGGAACTCAAATAGAAATTGGAATAGGTTTCAAGGCTCTATCTCTCATAGTTTCCAAGATAACCGCAAAAAACGAAAGTGCCAAAAAAAATTAATTTAATTTATCTTGTA